>NC_090348.1:46839279-47209279 GCF_035084215.1 Heptranchias perlo | reverse complement strand
CTGCACAGACACTGAGTGCTGATCCACTGCACAGCACTGGGTGCTGATCCACTGCACAGCACTGGGTGCTGATCCACTGCACAGCACTGGGTGCTGATCCACTGCACAACACTAGATGCTGATCCTCTGCAGGAGACTGGGCACTGATCCACTGCACAGACACTGTGTGCTGATCCACTGCACCGACACTGGGTGCTGATCCACTGCACAGACACTGGGTGTTGATCCACTGCACAACACTGGGTGCTGATCCACTGCACAGACACTGGGGACCGATCCAGTGCACAACACTGGGTGCTGATCCACTGCACAGACGCTGGTTGTTGATCCACTGCACAACACTGGGTGCTGATCCACTGCACAGACACAGGGTGCTGATCCACTGCAAGACACTGGGTGCTGATCCACTGCACAGACACTGGGTGCTGATCCACTGCACAGACACTGGGTGTTCATCCACTGCACAACACTGGGTTCTGATCCACTGCACGACACTGGGTGCTGATCCACTGCACGACACTGGGCGCTGATCGACTGCACGACACTGGGTGCTGATCCACTGCAAAGACACTGGGTGCTGATCCACTGCACAACACTAGGTGCTGATTCATTGCACTGACACTGGGTGCTGATCCACTGCATCGACACTGGGTGCTTATTCATTGCACTGACACTGGGTGCTGATTCATTGCACTGACACTGGGTGCTGATCCACTGCATGACACTGGGTGCTGGTCCACTGCACAGACACTGGGTGCTGATCCACTGCACAACACTGGGTGCTGATCCACTGCACAGCACTGGGTGCTGATCCACTGCACAGCACTGGGTGCTGATCCAATGCACAGCACTGGGTGCTGATCCACTGCACAACACTAGATGCTGATCCACTGCAGGAGACTGGGCGCTGATCCACTGCACATACACTGGGTGCTGATCCACTGCACCGACACTGGGTGCTGATCCACTGCACGGACACTGGGTGCTGATCCACTGCACAGACACTGGGAGCTGATCCACTGCACGGACACTGGGTGCTGATCCACTGCACTTACAGTGGTTGCTGATCCACTGCACAACACTGGGTGCTGATCCACTGCACAGACACTGGGTGCTGATCTACTGCACAGACACTGGGTGCTGATCCACTGCACAACACTGGGTGCTGATCCACTGCACAACACTGGGTGCTGATCCACTGCACGGACACTGGGTGCTGATCCACTGCACGGACACTGGGTGCTGATCCACTGCACGGACACTGAGTGCTGATCCACTGCACGGACACTGGGTGCTGATCCACTGCACCGACACTGGGTGCTGATCCACTGCACAACACTGGTTGCTGATCCACAGCACAGACCCCTGGGTGCTGATCCACTGCACAGACACCTGGGTGCTGATCCACTGCACAGACACTGGTTGCTGATCCACTGCACAACACTGGTTGCTGATCCACTGCACAGACCCCTGGCTGCTGATCCACTGCACAGACACCTAGGTGCTGATCCACTTCACGGACACCGGGCACCGATCCACTGCACGACACTGGGTGCTGATCCACTGCACAACACTGGGCACCGATCCACTGCACAACACTGGGTGCTGATCCACTGCACAGACACTGGGTGCTGATCCACTGCACAGACACTGGGTGTTGATCCACTGCACAACACTGGGTGCTGATCCACTGCACAGTCACTGGGTGTTGATCCACTGCACAACACTGGGTGCTGATCCACTGCACAGACACTGGGCACCGATCCACTACACAACACTCGGTGCTGATCCACTGCACAGACACTGGGTGTTGATCCACTGCACAACACTGGGTGCTGATCCACTGCACAGACACTGGGTGCTGATCCACTGCACATACATTGGGTGCTGATCCACTGCACGGACACTGGCTGCTGATCCACTGCACAGACACTGGGTGCTGATCCACTGCATGACACTGAGCACTGATCCACTGCATAGATACTGGGTGCTGATCCACTGCACAGACACTGGGCACTGATCCACTGCGCAGACACTGGGCACTGATCCACTGTGCAGACACTGGGCACTGATCCACTGCACGACACTGGGTGCTGATCCACTGCACGACACTGGGCGCTGATCGACTGCACGACACTGGGTGCTGATCCACTGCAAAGACACTGGGTGCTGATCCACTGCACAACACTAGGTGCTGATTCATTGCACTGACGCTGGGTGCTGATCCACTGCGTCGACACTGGGTGCTGATTCATTGCACTGACACTGGGTGCTGATTCATTGCACTGACACTGGGTGCTGATCCACTGCATGACACTGGGTGCTGATCCACTGCACAGACACTGAGTGCTGATCCACTGCACAGCACTGGGTGCTGATCCACTGCACAGCACTGGGTGCTGATCCACTGCACAGCACTGGGTGCTGATCCACTGCACAACACTAGATGCTGATCCTCTGCAGGAGACTGGGCACTGATCCACTGCACAGACACTGTGTGCTGATCCACTGCACCGACACTGGGTGCTGATCCACTGCACAGACACTGGGTGTTGATCCACTGCACAACACTGGGTGCTGATCCACTGCACAGACACTGGGCACCGATCCACTGCACAACACTGGGTGCTGATCCACTGCACAGACGCTGGTTGTTGATCCACTGCACAACACTGGGTGCTGATCCACTGCACAGACACTGGGTGCTGATCCACTGCACAGACACTGGGTGCTGATCCACTGCACAGACACTGGGCACCGATCCACTGCACAACACTGGGTGCTGATCCACTGCACAGACACTGGGTGTTGATCCACTGCACAACACTGGGTGCTGATCCACTGCACAGACACTGGGTGCTGATCCACTGCACATACATTGGGTGCTGATCCACTGCACGGACACTGGCTGCTGATCCACTGCACAGACACTGGGTGCTGATCCACTGCATGACACTGAGCACTGATCCACTGCATAGATACTGGGTGCTGATCCACTGCACAGACACTGGGCACTGATCCACTGCGCAGACACTGGGCACTGATCCACTGTGCAGACACTGGGCACTGATCCACTGCGCAGATACAGGGTGCTGATCCACTGCACGACACTGGGTGCTGATCTACTGCACAGACACTGGGTGCTGATCCACTGCACAGACACTGGGTGCTGATCCACTGCACAGACACTGGGTGTTCATCCACTGCACAACACTGGGTTCTGATCCACTGCACGACACTGGGTGCTGATCCACTGCACGACACTGGGCGCTGATCGACTGCACGACACTGGGTGCTGATCCACTGCAAAGACACTGGGTGCTGATCCACTGCACAACACTAGGTGCTGATTCATTGCACTGACGCTGGGTGCTGATCCACTGCGTCGACACTGGGTGCTGATTCATTGCACTGACACTGGGTGCTGATTCATTGCACTGACACTGGGTGCTGATCCACTGCATGACACTGGGTGCTGATCCACTGCACAGACACTGAGTGCTGATCCACTGCACAGCACTGGGTGCTGATCCACTGCACAGCACTGGGTGCTGATCCACTGCACAGCACTGGGTGCTGATCCACTGCACAACACTAGATGCTGATCCTCTGCAGGAGACTGGGCACTGATCCACTGCACAGACACTGTGTGCTGATCCACTGCACCGACACTGGGTGCTGATCCACTGCACAGACACTGGGTGTTGATCCACTGCACAACACTGGGTGCTGATCCACTGCACAGACACTGGGCACCGATCCACTGCACAACACTGGGTGCTGATCCACTGCACAGACGCTGGTTGTTGATCCACTGCACAACACTGGGTGCTGATCCACTGCACAGACACTGGGTGCTGATCCACTGCACAGACACTGGGTCCTGATCCACTGCACGGACACTGGCTGCTGATCCACTGCACAGACACTGGGTGCTGATCCACTGCATGACACTGGGCGCTGATCCACTGCACAGACACTGGGCACTGATCCACTGCGCAGACACTGGGCGCTGATCCACTGTGCAGACACTGGGTGCTGATCCAATGCACAGCACTGGGTGCTGATCCACTGCACAACACTAGATGCTGATCCACTGCAGGAGACTGGGCGCTGATCCACTGCACATACACTGGGTGCTGATCCACTGCACCGACACTGGGTGCTGATCCACTGCACGGACACTGGGTGCTGATCCACTGCACAGACACTGGGAGCTGATCCACTGCACGGACACTGGGTGCTGATCCACTGCACTTACAGTGGTTGCTGATCCACTGCACAACACTGGGTGCTGATCCACTGCACAGACACTGGGTGCTGATCTACTGCACAGACACTGGGTGCTGATCCACTGCACAACACTGGGTGCTGATCCACTGCACAACACTGGGTGCTGATCCACTGCACGGACACTGGGTGCTGATCCACTGCACGGACACTGAGTGCTGATCCACTGCACGGACACTGGGTGCTGATCCACAGCACAGACCCCTGGGTGCTGATCCACTGCACAGACACCTGGGTGCTGATCCACTGCACAGACACTGGTTGCTGATCCACTGCACAACACTGGTTGCTGATCCACTGCACAGACCCCTGGCTGCTGATCCACTGCACAGACACCTAGGTGCTGATCCACTGCACAGACACCGGGCACCGATCCACTGCACAACACTGGGCGCCGATCCACTGCACGACACTGGGCGCTGATCCACTGCACAGACACTGGGCACCGATCCACTGCACGACACTGGACGCTGATCCACTGCACAACACTGGGCACCGATCCACTGCACAACACTGGGTGCTGATCCACTGCACAGACACTGGGTGCTGATCCACTGCACAGACACTGGGTGTTGATCCACTGCACAACACTGGGTGCTGATCCACTGCACAGTCACTGGGTGTTGATCCACTGCACAACACTGGGTGCTGATCCACTGCACAGACACTGGGCACCGATCCACTGCACAACACTGGGTGCTGATCCACTGCACAGACACTGGGTGTTGATCCACTGCACAACACTGGGTGCTGATCCACTGCACAGACACTGGGTGCTGATCCACTGCACATACATTGGGTGCTGATCCACTGCACGGACACTGGCTGCTGATCCACTGCACAGACACTGGGTGCTGATCCACTGCATGACACTGAGCACTGATCCACTGCATAGATACTGGGTGCTGATCCACTGCACAGACACTGGGCACTGATCCACTGCGCAGACACTGGGCACTGATCCACTGTGCAGACACTGGGCACTGATCCACTGCGCAGATACAGGGTGCTGATCCACTGCACGACACTGGGTGCTGATCCACTGCACAGACACTGGGTGCGGATCCACTGCACAGACACTGGGTGCTGATCCACTGCACAGACACTGGGTGTTCATCCACTGCACAACACTGGGTTCTGATCCACTGCACGACATTGGGTGCTGATCCACTGCACGACACTGGGCGCTGATCGACTGCACGACACTGGGTGCTGATCCACTGCAAAGACACTGGGTGCTGATCCACTGCACAACACTAGGTGCTGATTCATTGCACTGACGCTGGGTGCTGATCCACTGCGTCGACACTGGGTGCTGATTCATTGCACTGACACTGGGTGCTGATTCATTGCACTGACACTGGGTGCTGATCCACTGCATGACACTGGGTGCTGATCCGCTGCACAGACACTGAGTGCTGATCCACTGCACAGCACTGGGTGCTGATCCACTGCACGACACTGGGTGCTGATCCACTGCACAGACACTGGGTGTTCATCCACTGCACAACACTGGGTTCTGATCCACTGCACGACACAGGGCGCTGATCCACTGCACGACACTGGGCGCTGATCGGCTGCACGACACTGGGTGCTGATCCACTGCAAAGACACTGGGTGCTGATCCACTGCACTGACACTGGGTGTTGATCCACTGCACAGACACTGGGTGCTGATCCACTGCACAACACTGGGTGCTGATCCACTGCACAGCACTTGGTGCTGATCCACTGCACAGCACTGGGTGCTGATCCACTGCACAACACTAGATGCTGATCCACTGCAGGAGACTGCGTGCTGATCCACTGCACAGACACTGGGTGCTGATGCACTGCACATCACTGGGTGCTGATTCATTGCACGACACTGGGTGCTGATCCACTGCACAGACACTGGGTGCTGATCCACTGCACAGACCCTGGGTGTTCATCCACTGCACAACACTGGGTTCTGATCCACTGCATGACACTGGGCGCTGATCGACTGCACGACACTGGGTGCTGATCCACTGCAAAGACACTGGGTGCTGATCCACTGCATCGACACTGGGTGCTGATTCATTGCACTGACACTGCTGATGCACTGCATGACACTGGGTGCTGATCCACTGCACAGACACTGGGTGCTGATCCACTGCACAGCACTGGGTGCTGATCCACTGCACAGCACTGGGTGCTGATCCACTGCACAGCACTGGGCGCTGATCCACTGCACAGCACTGGGTGCTGATCCACTGCACAACACTAGATGCTGATCCACTGCAGGAGACTGGGTGCTGATCCACTGCACAGACACTGGGTGCTGATCCACTGCACCGACACTGGGTGCTGATCCACTGCACAACACTGGGTGCTGATCCACTGCACAGACACTGGGTGCTGATCCACTGCACAGACACTGGGTGTTGATCCACTGCACAACACTGGGTGCTAATCCACTGCACAGTCACTGGGTGTTGATCCACTGCACAACACTGGGTGCTGATCCACTGCACAGACACTGGGTGTTGATCCACTGCACAACACTGGGTGCTGATCCACTGCACAGACACTGGGTGCTGATCCACTGCACATACATTGGGTGCTGATCCACTGCACAGACACTGGGTGCTGATCCACTGCACATACATTGGGTGCTGATCCACTGCACAGACACTGGGTGTTGATCCACTGCACAGACACTGGGTGCTGATCCACTGCACAGACACTGGGTGCTGATCCACTGCACAGACACTGGGTGTTGATCCACTGCACAACACTGGGTGCTGATCCACTGCACAATCACTGGGTGTTGATCCACTGCACAACACTGGGTGCTGATCCACTGCACAGACACTGGGCACCGATCCACTGCACAACACTGGGTGCTGATCCACTGCACGGACACCGGCTGCTGATCCACTGCACAGACACTGGGCGCTGATCCACTGCATGACACTGGGCGCTGATCCACTGCATAGATACTGGGTTCTGATCCACTGCGCAGACACTGGGCACTGATCCACTGCGCAGACACTGGGCACTGATCCACTGCGCAGACACTGGGCACTGATCCACTGCGCAGACACTGGGCACTGATCCACTGCGCAGACACAGGGTGCTGATCCACTGCACGACACTGGGTGCTGATCCACTGCACAGACACTGGGTGCTGATGCACTGCACAGACACTGGGTGCTGATCCACTGCACGGACACTGGCTGCTGATCCACTGCACAGACACTGGGTGCTGATCCACTGCATGACACTGGGTGCTGATCCACTGCACAGACGCTGGTTGTTGATCCAATGCACAACACTGGGTGCTGATCCACTGCACAGACGCTGGTTGTTGATCCACTGCACAGACACTGGGTGCTGATCCACTGCACAACACTGGGTGCTGATCCACTGCACAGCACTGGGTGCTGATCCACTGCACAGCACTGGGTGCTGATCCACTGCACAACACTAGATGCTGATCCACTGCAGGAGACTGGGTGCTGATCCACTGCACAGACACTGGGTGCTGATCCACTGCACAGACACTGGGTGCTGATCCACTGCACGGACACTGGGTGCTGACCCACTGCACAGACACTGGGTGCTGATCCACTGCATGACACTGGGTGCTGATCCACTGCACGGACACTAGCTGCTGATCCACTGCACAGACACTGGGTGCTGATCCACTGCACAGACACTGGGTGCTGATCCACTGCACGGACACTGCTGCTGATCCACTGCACAGACACTGGGTGCTGATCCACTGCATGACACTGGGCGCTGATCCACTGCATAGACACTGGGCGCTGATCCACTGCACAGACACTGGGCACTGATCCACTGCGCAGACACTGGGCGCTGATCCACTGCGCAGACACTGGGCACTGATCCACTGCGCAGACACTGGGTGCTGATCCACTGCACGACACTGGGTGCTGATCCACTGCACAGACACTGGGTGCTGATCCACTGCACAGACACTGGGTGTTCATCCACTGCACAACACTGGGTTCTGATCCACTGCACGACACTGGGCGCTGATCCACTGCACGACACTGGGCGCTGATCGACTGCACGACACTGGGTGCTGATCCACTGCACAGGCACTGGGTGCTGATTCATTGCACTGACACTGGGTGCTGATCCACTGCATCGACACTGGGTGCTGATTCATTGCACTGGCACTGGGTGCTTATTCATTGCACTGACACTAGTTGTTGATCCACTGCACAAACACTGGGTGCTGATCCACTGCACAACACTCGGTGCTGATCCACTGCACAGCACTGGGTGCTGATCCACTGCACAGCACTGGGTGCTGATCCACTGCACAGCACTGGGTGCTGATCCACTGCACAGCACTGGGTGCTGATCCACTGCACAACACTAGATGCTGATCCACTGCAGGAGACTGGGTGCTGATCCACTGCACAGACACTGGGTGCTGATGCACTGCACATCACTGGGTGCTGATTCATTGCACTAAAGCTGGGTGCTGATCCACTGCACCGACACTGGGTGCTGATCCACTGCACCGACACTGGGTGCTGATCCACTGCAACGAAACAGGGTGCTGATCCACTGCACCGACAATGGGTGCTGATTCATTGCACTGACACTGGGTGCTGATTCATTGCACTGACACTGGGTGCTGATCCATTGTACCGACACTGGGTGCTGATCCATTGCACCGAAGCTGGGTGCTGATCCATTGCACCGATGCTGGGTGCTGATCCACTGCACCAACAGTGGGTGCTGATCCACTGCACCGACACTGGGTGCTGATCCATTGCACTGACACTGAGTTCTGATCCATTGCACTGACGCTGGGTGCTGATCCACTGCACCGACACTGGGTGCTGTTTCATTGCACTGACAGGGGCAAAGTATGAGTAAATTTGCGCAGCTTCATTCCAGTGCAGTGCCTTGCTAGATTGCAGCTGGGTCACAGAATCATCGCTAGAGTGTTTTGGCAGGCTATTCAACCACAAAGGCATGATAGCCAAGTGCGATTCAGTGCTCACTTGATGTCTACAGTACATGCTCACGTGCACACACGTGCATATACGCTCGTACACACACATATACAAAAATACACAAACACACATACATGCAAACATGCATATACCCATACACACAAACACATGCATATACACACTCATATGTAAACACACATGTGTATACACACACCCATGCATATACACCTACATGTATATACACAAAAACACACACATATACACATACACAGACATGCACACAGTAACGCACATACATAGCAACATACAACAACACATACATACACCAGTCCATACAAACAAACACATACAAGAAGACACACACACATACGCAAAAAAGATATACACACATACACCAACACACACAATATAGCTGAATGTAGATGTTGTGGGACTGTTTCCTGCACACATCTATCTCTGGTTTGCATTCTGTTAAATCAGTGAGGCAGCCACATTCTTTGTGACAAAGACTATATGACTCACCCCTTGAATCAAGTTGAGAGAATAAAACGAGGTTGAACTTGCTCTGAACCCACTGCTTTTGACACTGATCAACCTGTCCCTCAGGTATAGTTATTTAGTGACCTGATAAAATTAATCCCTCAATGCACCTGTGGGGTGAGAATTCCTTCAGTTACTGTGTGCAGCAGCTTTGAGAGTGTTTGAGATTTCATCTGTTATTATGGGCTTTCTGTTACTAGAGCATTCTACTTTCAGAGCATGTTCACAATTCACTAAAAATTACACGCAGGGAAAATCACCAACACATTCACATTATCAACAAACATATCATCCTACACAATACGTTTCCCCACTGAAATTCCAAACATCATGGAATCTCTGATGTATGCTTCTGATATAGTGAAATTCTTCCAGGATAACCTCCTGATATAGTGAAATTCTTCCAGGATAACCTCCTGATATAGTGAAATTCTTCCAGGATAACCTCCTGATATAGTGAAATTCTTCCAGGATAACCTCCTGATATAGTGAAATTCTTCTAGGATAACCTCCTGATATAGTGAAATTCCAATAGGATAACCTCCTGATATCGTGAAATTCCGATGGGATAACCTCCTGATAGAGTGAAATTCCAATAGGATAACCTCCTGATATCATGAAATTCCAAGAGGATAACCTCCTGATATAGTGAAATTCCGATGGGATCACCTCCTGATATCGTGAAATTCCGATGGGATCACCTCCTGATATCGTGAAATTCCGATAGGATAACCTCCTGATATCGTGAAATTCCGATAGGATAACTTATTTTACAAATGTTGCTCCGATTCAAATAAAAGGGGAAGAACTTCTGAGCTCTCGTTGTATTCAATGCTGCTTCAAAATAATTGTCTGTTTATCTCTGTGCCTGTTTTCTCTGCCAGTGCTGCTCTTTGGTTTGCTTTCCTTTATTTTTTTCTCTATCTGTATCTGTCTCTGTGTCACTCTGCTGCATGTCTCCACTTTTTCCGTTTCACAATTTTCTCTGTTCCTCTTTTTGATTATGCGGTCTTTTTTTTTGTTTCTCTGTGCTCATTGTGCTGTCTATTTTCTCTGACTATGCTTCATTGTAGTGTCTGTTTTCTCTGTTTCTGTTTGGTTCACTGTGCTGCCTGTTTACTCATTTTCTATTTGTCTGTGCTGCCTGCTTCCTCTGTGTGTATTCCTTTTGTTTCACTCTGCTCTCTGTTATCTCAGTCTCTGTGTTTCACTGTGCTCTCTGTTTCCTCAATCTCTGTGTTTCACTGTGTTCTCTGTTTCCGCAGTCTCTGTGTTTCACTGTGCTCTCTGTTATCTCAGTCTCTGTGTTTCACTGTGCTCTCTGTTATCTCAGTCCATGTGTTTCACCGTGTTGTCTGTTATCTCAGTCTCTGTGTTTCACTGTGCTCTCTGTTATCTCAGTCTCTGTGTTTCACTCTGCTCTCTGTTATCTCAGTCTCTGTGTTTCACTCTGCTCTCTGTTATCTCAGTCTCTGTGTTTCACTATGCTCTCTGTTATCTCAGTCTCTGTGTTTCACTGTGCTCTCTGTTATCTCAGTCTCTGTGTTTCACTGTGCTCTCTGTTATCTCAGTCTCTGTGTTTCACTGTGCTCTCTGTTATCTCAGTCTCTGTGTTTCACTGTGCTCTCTGTTATCTCAGTCTCTGTGTTTCACTGTGCTCTCTGTTATCCCAGTCTCTGTGTTTCACTGTGCTCTCTGTTTCCTCAGTCTCTGTGTTTCACTGTGCTGTCTGTTATCTCAGTCTCTGTGTTTCACTGTGCTCTCTGTTATCTCAGTCTCTGTGTTTCACTGTGCTCTCTGTTATCTCATTCTCTGTGTTTCACTGTGTTCTCTCTTATCCCAGTCTCTGTGTTTCACTGTGCTCTCTGTTATCTCAGTCTCTCTGTTTCACTGTGCTCTCTGTTATCTCAGTCTCTGTTTCACTGTGCTCTCTGTTTACTCAGTCTCTGTGTTTCACTGTGTTCTCTGTTATCTCAGTCTCTGTGTTTCACGATGCTCTCTGTTATCTCAGTCTCTGTGTTTCACTCTGCTCTCTGTTATCTCAGTCTCTGTGTTTCACTGTGTTCTCTGTTATCTCAGTCTCTGTGTTTCACTGTGCTCTCTGTTATTTCAGTCTCTGTTTCACTGTGCTCTCTGTTATCTCAGTCTCTGCGTTTCACTGTGCTCTCTCTTATCCCAGTCTCTGTGTTTCACTGTGCTCTCTGTTTCCTCAGTCTCTGTGTTTCACTGTGCTGTCTGTTATCTCAGTCTCTGTGTTTCACTGTGCTCTCTGTTATCTCAGTCTCTGTGTTTCACTGTGTTCTCTGTTATCTCAGTCTCTGTGTTTCACTGTGCTCTCTGTTATCTCAGTCTCTGTGTTTCACTGTGTTCTCTGTTATCTCAGTCTCTGTGTTTCACTGTGTTGTCTGTTATTTCAGTCTCTGTGTTTCACTGTGCTCTCTGTTATCTCAGTCTCTGTGTTTCACTGTGCTCTCTGTTATCTCAGTCTCTGTGTTTCACTGTGTTCTCTGTTATCTCAGTCTCTGTGTTTCACTGTGTTCTCTGTTATTTCAGTCTCTGTGTTTCACTGTGCTCTCTGTTATCTCAGTCTCTGTGTTTCACTGTGCTCTCTGTTATCTCAGTCTCTGTGTTTCACTGTGTTCTCTGTTATCTCAGTCTCTCTGTTTCACTGTGTTCTCTGTTATCTCAGTCTCTGTGTTTCACTGTGCTCTCTGTTATTTCAGTCTCTGTTTCACTGTGCTCTCTGTTATCTCAGTCTCTGCGTTTCACTGTGCTCTCTCTTATCCCAGTCTCTGTGTTTCACTGTGCTCTCTGTTTCCTCAGTCTCTGTGTTTCACTGTGCTGTCTGTTATCTCAGTCTCTGTGTTTCACTGTGCTCTCTGTTATCTCAGTCTCTGTGTTTCACTGTGTTCTCTGTTATCTCAGTCTCTGTGTTTCACTGTGCTCTCTGTTATCTCAGTCTCTGTGTTTCACTGTGTTCTCTGTTATCTCAGTCTCTGTGTTTCACTGTGTTGTCTGTTATTTCAGTCTCTGTGTTTCACTGTGCTCTCTGTTATCTCAGTCTCTGTGTTTCACTGTGCTCTCTGTTATCTCAGTCTCTGTGTTTCACTGTGTTCTCTGTTATCTCAGTCTCTGTGTTTCACTGTGTTCTCTGTTATTTCAGTCTCTGTGTTTCACTGTGCTCTCTGTTATCTCAGTCTCTGTGTTTCACTGTGCTCTCTGTTATCTCAGTCTCTGTGTTTCACTGTGTTCTCTGTTATCTCAGTCTCTCTGTTTCACTGTGTTCTCTGTTATCTCAGTCTCTGTGTTTCACTGTGCTGTCTGTTATCTCAGTCTCTGTGTTTCACTCTGCTCTCTGTTATCTCAGTCTCTGTGTTTCACTGTGTTCTCTGTTATCTCAGTCTCTGTGTTTCACTGTGTTTTCTGTTATCTCAGTCTCTGTGTTTTACTGTGCTCTCTGTTATCTCAGTCTCTGTGTTTCACTGTGTTCTCTGTTATCTCAGTCTCTGTGTTTCACTGTGTTCTCTGTTATCTCAGTCACTGTGTTTCACTGTGTTCTCTGTTATCTCAGTCTCTGTGTTTCACTGTGCTCTCTGTATTCTCAGTCTCTGTGTTTCACCGTGTTGTCTGTTATTTCAGTCTCTGTGTTTCACTGTGCTCTCTGTTATCTCAGTCTCTGTGTTTCACTGTGTTCTCTGTTATCTCAGTCTCTGTGTTTCACTGTGTTCTCTGTTATTTCAGTCTCTGTGTTTCACTGTGCTCTCTGTTATCTCAGTCTCTGTGTTTCACTGTACTCTCTGTTATCTCAGTCTCTGTGTTTCACTGTGTTCTCTGTTATCTCAGTCTCTGTGTTTCACTGTGTTCTCTGTTATCTCAGTCTCTGTGTTTCACTGTGTTCTCTGTTATCTCAGTCTCTCTGTTTCACTGTGTTCTCTGTTATCTCAGTCTCTGTGTTTCACTGTGTTCTCTGTTATCTCAGTCTCTGTGTTTCACTGTGTTCTCTCTTATCCCAGTCTCTGTGTTTCACTGTGTTCTCTGTTATCTCAGTCTCTGTGTTTCACTGTGTTCTCTGTTATCTCAGTCTCTGTGTTTCACTGTGTTCTCTGTTATCTCAGTCTCTGTGTTTCACTGTGTTCTCTCTTATCCCAGTCTCTGTGTTTCACTGTGTTCTCTGTTATCTCAGTCTCTCTGTTTCACTGTGTTCTCTGTTATCTCAGTCTCTGTGTTTCACTCTGCTCTCTGTTATCTCAGTCTCTGTGTTTCACTCTGCTCTCTGTTATCTCAGTCTCTGTGTTTCACTGTGCTCTCTGTTATCTCAGTCTCTCTGTTTCACTGTGCTCTCTGTTATCTCAGTCTCTGTGTTTCACTGTGCTCTCTGTTATCCCAGTCTCTGTGTTTCACTGTGCTCTCTGTTATCTCAGTCTCTCTGTTTCACTGTGCTCTCTGTTATCTCAGTCTCTGTTTCACTGTGCTCTCTGTTTACTCAGTCTCTGTGTTTCACTGTGTTCTCTGTTATCTCAGTCTCTGTGTTTCACGATGCTCTCTGTTATCTCAGTCTCTGTGTTTCACTCTGCTCTCTGTTATCTCAGTCTCTGTGTTTCACTGTGTTCTCTGTTATCTCAGTCTCTGTGTTTCACTGTGCTCTCTGTTATTTCAGTCTCTGTTTCACTGTGCTCTCTGTTATCTCAGTCTCTGCGTTTCACTGTGCTCTCTCTTATCCCAGTCTCTGTGTTTCACTGTGCTCTCTGTTTCCTCAGTCTCTGTGTTTCACTGTGCTGTCTGTTATCTCAGTCTCTGTGTTTCACTGTGCTCTCTGTTATCTCAGTCTCTGTGTTTCACCGTGTTGTCTGTTATTTCAGTCTCTGTGTTTCACTGTGCTCTCTGTTATCTCAGTCTCTGTGTTTCACTGTGTTCTCTGTTATCTCAGTCTCTGTGATTCACTGTGTTGTCTGTTATTTCAGTCTCTGTGTTTCACGATGCTCTCTGTTATCTCAGTCTCTGTGTTTCACTCTGCTCTCTGTTATCTCAGTCTCTGTGTTTCACTGTGTTCTCTGTTATCTCAGTCTCTGTGTTTCACTGTGCTCTCTGTTATTTCAGTCTCTGTTTCACTGTGCTCTCTGTTATCTGAGTCTCTGCGTTTCACTGTGCTCTCTCTTATCCCAGTTTCTGTGTTTCACTGTGCTCTCTGTTTCCTCAGTCTCTGTGTTTCACTGTGCTGTCTGTTATCTCAGTCTCTGTGTTTCACTGTGCTCTCTGTTATCTCAGTCTCTGTGTTTCACCGTGTTGTCTGTTATTTCAGTCTCTGTGTTTCACTGTGCTCTCTGTTATCTCAGTCTCTGTGTTTCACTGTGTTCTCTGTTATCTCAGTCTCTGTGTTTCACTGTGTTGTCTGTTATTTCAGTCTCTGTGTTTCACTGTGCTCTCTGTTATCTCAGTCTCTGTGTTTCACTGTGCTCTCTGTTATCTCAGTCTCTGTGTTTCACTGTGTTCTCTGTTATCTCAGTCTCTGTGTTTCACTGTGTTCTCTGTTATCTCAGTCTCTGTGTTTCACTGTGTTCTCTGTTATCTCAGTCTCTGTGTTTCACTGTGCTCTCTGTTATCTCAGTCTCTGTGTTTCACCGTGTTGTCTGTTATTTCAGTCTCTGTGTTTCACTGTGCTCTCTGTTATCTCAGTCTCTGTGTTTCACTGTGTTCTCTGTTATCTCAGTCTCTGTGTTTCACTGTGTTCTCTGTTATCTCAGTCTCTGTGTTTCACTGTGCTCTCTGTTATCTCAGTCTCTGTGTTTCACTGTGCTCTCTGTTATCTCAGTCTCTGTGTTTCACTGTGTTCTCTGTTATCTCAGTCTCTGTGTTTCACTGTGTTCTCTGTTATCTCAGTCTCTGTGTTTCACTGTGTTCTCTGTTATCTCAGTCTCTCTGTTTCACTGTGTTCTCTGTTATCTCAGTCTCTGTGTTTCACTGTGTTCTCTGTTATCTCAGTCTCTGTGTTTCACTGTGTTCTCTCTTATCCCAGTCTCTGTGTTTCACTGTGTTCTCTGTTATCTCAGTCTCTGTGTTTCACTGTGTTCTCTGTTATCTCAGTCTCTGTGTTTCACTGTGTTCTCTGTTATCTCAGTCTCTGTGTTTCACTGTGTTCTCTCTTATCCCAGTCTCTGTGTTTCACTGTGTTCTCTGTTATCTCAGTCTCTCTGTTTCACTGTGTTCTCTGTTATCTCAGTCTCTGTGTTTCACTCTGCTCTCTGTTATCTCAGTCTCTGTGTTTCACTCTGCTCTCTGTTATCTCAGTCTCTGTGTTTCACTGTGCTCTCTGTTATCTCAGTCTCTCTGTTTCACTGTGCTCTCTGTTATCTCAGTCTCTGTGTTTCACTGTGCTCTCTGTTATCCCAGTCTCTGTGTTTCACTGTGCTCTCTGTTATCTCAGTCTCTCTGTTTCACTGTGCTCTCTGTTATCTCAGTCTCTGTGTTTCACTGTGTTCTCTCTTATCCCAGTCTCTGTGTTTCACTGTGCTCTCTGTTATCTCAGTCTCTCTGTTTCACTGTGCTCTCTGTTATCTCAGTCTCTGTTTCACTGTGCTCTCTGTTTACTCAGTCTCTGTGTTTCACTGTGTTCTCTGTTATCTCAGTCTCTGTGTTTCACGATGCTCTCTGTTATCTCAGTCTCTGTGTTTCACTCTGCTCTCTGTTATCTCAGTCTCTGTGTTTCACTGTGTTCTCTGTTATCTCAGTCTCTGTGTTTCACTGTGCTCTCTGTTATTTCAGTCTCTGTTTCACTGTGCTCTCTGTTATCTCAGTCTCTGCGTTTCACTGTGCTCTCTCTTATCCCAGTCTCTGTGTTTCACTGTGCTCTCTGTTTCCTCAGTCTCTGTGTTTCACTGTGCTGTCTGTTATCTCAGTCTCTGTGTTTCACTGTGCTCTCTGTTATCTCAGTCTCTGTGTTTCACCGTGTTGTCTGTTATTTCAGTCTCTGTGTTTCACTGTGCTCTCTGTTATCTCAGTCTCTGTGTTTCACTGTGTTCTCTGTTATCTCAGTCTCTGTGATTCACTGTGTTGTCTGTTATTTCAGTCTCTGTGTTTCACGATGCTCTCTGTTATCTCAGTCTCTGTGTTTCACTCTGCTCTCTGTTATCTCAGTCTCTGTGTTTCACTGTGTTCTCTGTTATCTCAGTCTCTGTGTTTCACTGTGCTCTCTGTTATTTCAGTCTCTGTTTCACTGTGCTCTCTGTTATCTCAGTCTCTGCGTTTCACTGTGCTCTCTCTTATCCCAGTCTCTGTGTTTCACTGTGCTCTCTGTTTCCTCAGTCTCTGTGTTTCACTGTGCTGTCTGTTATCTCAGTCTCTGTGTTGCACTGTGCTCTCTGTTATCTCAGTCTCTGTGTTTCACCGTGTTGCCTGTTATTTCAGTCTCTGTGTTTCACTGTGCTCTCTGTTATCTCAGTCTCTGTGTTTCACTGTGTTCTCTGTTATCTCAGTCTCTGTGTTTCACTGTGTTGTCTGTTATTTCAGTCTCTGTGTTTCACTGTGCTCTCTGTTATCTCAGTCTCTGTGTTTCACTGTGCTCTCTGTTATCTCAGTCTCTGTGTTTCACTGTGTTCTCTGTTATCTCAGTCTCTGTGTTTCACTGTGTTCTCTGTTATTTCAGTCTCTGTGTTTCACTGTGCTCTCTGTTATCTCAGTCTCTGTGTTTCACTGTGCTCTCTGTTATCTCAGTCTCTGTGTTTCACTGTGTTCTCTGTTATCTCAGTCTCTCTGTTTCACTGTGTTCTCTGTTATCTCAGTCTCTGTGTTTCACTGTGCTGTCTGTTATCTCAGTCTCTGTGTTTCACTCTGCTCTCTGTTATCTCAGTCTCTGTGTTTCACTGTGCTCTCTGTTATCTCAGTCTCTGTGTTTCACTGTGTTCTCTGTTATCTCAGTCTCTGTGTTTCACTGTGTTGTCTGTTATTTCAGTCTCTGTGTTTCACTGTGCTCTCAGTTATCTCAGTCTCTGTGTTTCACTGTGTTCTCTCTTATCCCAGTCTCTGTGTTTCACTGTGCTCTCTGTTATCTCAGTCTCTCTGTTTCACTGTGCTCTCTGTTATTTCAGTCTCTGTTTCACTGTGCTCTCTGTTATCTCAGTCTCTGCGTTTCACTGTGCTCTCTCTTATCCCAGTCTCTGTGTTTCACTGTGCTCTCTGTTTCCTCAGTCTCTGCGTTTCACTGTGCTGTCTGTTATCTCAGTCTCTGTGTTTCACTGTGCTCTCTGTTATCTCAGTCTCTGTGTTTCACCGTGTTGTCTGTTAATTCAGTCTCTGTGTTTCACTGTGCTCTCTGTTATCTCAGTCTCTGTGTTTCACTGTGTTCTCTGTTATCTCAGTCTCTGTGTTTCACTGTGTTCTCTGTTATTTCAGTCTCTGTGTTTCACTGTGTTCTCTGTTATCTCAGTCTCTGTGTTTCACTGTCTTCTCTGTTATCTCAGTCTCTGTGTTTCACTGTGTTCTCTGTTATCTCAGTCTCTGTGTTTCACTGTGTTCTCTGTTATCTCAGTCTCTGTGTTTTACTGTGCTCTCTGTTATCTCAGTCTCTGTGTTTCACTGTGCTCTCTGTTATCTCAGTCTCTGTGTTTCACTGTGTTCTCTGTTATCTCAGTCTCTGTGTTTCACTGTGTTCTCTGTTATCTCAGTCTCTGTGTTTCACTGTGCTCTCTGTTATCTCAGTCTCTGTGTTTCACCGTGTTGTCTGTTATTTCAGTCTCTGTGTTTCACTGTGCTCTCTGTTATCTCAGTCTCTGTGTTTCACTGTGTTCTCTGTTATCTCAGTCTCTGTGTTTCACTGTGTTCTCTGTTATTTCAGTCTCTGTGTTTCACTGTGCTCTCTGTTATCTCAGTCTCTGTGTTTCACTGTGCTCTCTGTTATCTCAGTCTCTGTGTTTCACTGTGTTCTCTGTTATCTCAGTCTCTCTGTTTCACTGTGTTCTCTGTTATCTCAGTCTCTGTGTTTCACTGTGTTCTCTGTTATCTCAGTCTCTCTGTTTCACTGTGTTCTCTGTTATCTCAGTCTCTGTGTTTCACTGTGTTCTCTGTTATCTCAGTCTCTGTGTTTCACTGTGTTCTCTCTTATCCCAGTCTCTGTGTTTCACTGTGTTCTCTGTTATCTCAGTCTCTGTGTTTCACTGTGTTCTCTGTTATCTCAGTCTCTGTGTTTCACTGTGTTCTCTGTTATCTCAGTCTCTGTGTTTCACTGTGTTCTCTCTTATCCCAGTCTCTGTGTTTCACTGTGTTCTCTGTTATCTCAGTCTCTCTGTTTCACTGTGTTCTCTGTTATCTCAGTCTCTGTGTTTCACTCTGCTCTCTGTTATCTCAGTCTCTGTGTTTCACTCTGCTCTCTTTTATCTCAGTCTCTGTGTTTCACTGTGCTCTCTGTTATCTCAGTCTCTCTGTTTCACTGTGCTCTCTGTTATCTCAGTCTCTGTGTTTCACTGTGCTCTCTGTTATCCCAGTCTCTGTGTTTCACTGTGCTCTCTGTTATCTCAGTCTCTCTGTTTCACTCTGCTCTCTGTTATCTCAGTCTCTGTGTTTCACTGTGCTCTCTGTTATCTCAGTCTCTGTGTTTCACTGTGTTGTCTGTTATCTGAGTCTCTGTGTTTCACTGTGTTGTCTGTTATTTCAGTCTCTGTGTTTCACTGTACTCTCAGTTATCTCAGTCTCTGTGTTTCACTGTGTTCTCTCTTATCCCAGTCTCTGTGTTTCACTGTGCTCTCTGTTATCTCAGTCTCTCTGTTTCACTGTGCTCTCTGTTATTTCAGTCTCTGTTTCACTGTGCTCTCCGTTATCTCAGTCTCTGCGTTTCACTGTGCTCTCTCTTATCCCAGTCTCTGTGTTTCACTGTGCTCTCTGTTTCCTCAGTCTCTGCGTTTCACTGTGCTGTCTGTTATCTCAGTCTCTGTGTTTCACTGTGCTCTCTGTTATCTCAGTCTCTGTGTTTCACCGTGTTGTCTGTTAATTCAGTCTCTGTGTTTCACTGTGCTCTCTGTTATCTCAGTCTCTGTGTTTCACTGTGTTCTCTGTTATCTCAGTCTCTGTGTTTCACTGAGTTCTCTGTTATTTCAGCCTCTGTGTTTCACTGTGTTCTCTGTTATCTCAGTCTCTGTGTTTCACTGTGTTCTCTGTTATCTCAGTCTCTGTGTTTCACTGTGTTCTCTGTTATCTCAGTCTCTGTGTTTCACTGTGTTCTCTGTTATCTCAGTCTCTGTGTTTTACTGTGCTCTCTGTTATCTCAGTCTCTGTGTTTCACTGTGTTCTCTGTTATCTCAGTCTCTGTGTTTCACTGTGTTCTCTGTTATCTCAGTCTCTGTGTTTCACTGTGCTCTCTGTTATCTCAGTCTCTGTGTTTCACCGTGTTGTCTGTTATTTCAGTCTCTGTGTTTCACTGTGCTCTCTGTTATCTCAGTCTCTGTGTTTCACTGTGCTCTCTGTTATCTCAGTCTCTCTGTTTCACTGTGTTCTCTGTTATTTCAGTCTCTGTGTTTCACTGTGCTCTCTGTTATCTCAGTCTCTGTGTTTCACTGTGCTCTCTGTTATCTCAGTCTCTGTGTTTCACTGTGTTCTCTGTTATCTCAGTCTCTGTGTTTCACTGTGTTCTCTGTTATCTCAGTCTCTGTGTTTCACTGTGTTCTCTGTTATCTCAGTCTCTCTGTTTCACTGTGTTCTCTGTTATCTCAGTCTCTGTGTTTCACTGCGTTCTCTGTTATCTCAGTCTCTGTGTTTCACTGTGTTCTCTCTTATCCCAGTCTCTGTGTTTCACTGTGTTCTCTGTTATCTCAGTCTCTGTGTTTCACTGTGTTCTCTGTTATCTCAGTCTCTGTGTTTCACTGTGTTCTCTGTTATCTCAGTCTCTGTGTTTCACTGTGTTCTCTCTTATCCCAGTCTCTGTGTTTCACTGTGTTCTCTGTTATCTCAGTCTCTCTGTTTCACTGTGTTCTCTGTTATCTCAGTCTCTGTGTTTCACTCTGCTCTCTGTTATCTCAGTCTCTGTGTTTCACTGTGTTCTCTGTTATCTCAGTCTCTGTGTTTCACTGTGTTCTCTCTTATCCCAGTCTCTGTGTTTCACTGTGTTCTCTGTTATCTCAGTCTCTGTGTTTCACTGTGTTCTCTGTTATCCCAGTCTCTGTGTTTCACTGTGCTCTCTGTTATCTCAGTCTCTCTGTTTCACTGTGCTCTCTGTTATCTCAGTCTCTGTGTTTCACTGTGTTCTCTCTTATCCCAGTCTCTGTGTTTCACTGTGCTCTCTGTTATCTCAGTCTCTCTGTTTCACTGTGCTCTCTGTTATCTCAGTCTCTGTTTCACTGTGGCTCTCTGTTTACTCAGTCTCTGTGTTTCACTGTGTTCTCTGTTATCTCAGTCTCTGTGTTTCACGATGCTCTCTGTTATCTCAGTCTCTGTGTTTCACTCTGCTCTCTGTTTCCTCAGTCTCTGTGTTTCACTGTGCTGTCTGTTATCTCAGTCTCTGTGTTTCACTGTGCTCTCTGTTATCTCAGTCTCTGTGTTTCACCGTGTTGTCTGTTATTTCCGTCTCTGTGTTTCACTGTGCTCTCTGTTATCTCAGTCTCTGTGATTCACTGTGTTGTCTGTTATTTCAGTCTCTGTGTTTCACGATGCTCTCTGTTATCTCAGTCTCTGTGTTTCACTCTGCTCTCTGTTATCTCAGTCTCTGTGTTTCACTGTGTTCTCTGTTATCTCAGTCTCTGTGTTTCACTGTGCTCTCTGTTATTTCAGTCTCTGTGTTTCACGATGCTCTCTGTTATCTCAGTCTCTGTGTTTCACTCTGCTCTCTGTTATCTCAGTCTCTGTGTTTCACTGTGTTCTCTGTTATCTCAGTCTCTGTGTTTCACTGTGTTGTCTGTTATTTCAGTCTCTGTGTTTCACGATGCTCTCTGTTATCTCAGTCTCTGTGTTTCACTCTGCTCTCTGTTATCTCAGTCTCTGTGTTTCACTGTGTTCTCTGTTATCTCAGTCTCTGTGTTTCACTGTGCTCTCTGTTATTTCAGTCTCTGTTTCACTGTGCTCTCTGTTATCTCAGTCTCTGCGTTTCACTGTGCTCTCTCTTATCCCAGTCTCTGTGTTTCACTGTGCTCTCTGTTTCCTCAGTCTCTGTGTTTCACTGTGCTGTCTGTTATCTCAGTCTCTGTGTTTCACTGTGCTCTCTGTTATCTCAGTCTCTGTGTTTCACCGTGTTGTCTGTTATTTCAGTCTCTGTGTTTCACTGTGCTCTCTGTTATCTCAGTCTCTGTGTTTCACTGTGTTCTCTGTTATCTCAGTCTCTGTGTTTCACTGTGTTGTCTGTTATTTCAGTCTCTGTGTTTCACTGTGCTCTCTGTTATCTCAGTCTCTGTGTTTCACTGTGCTCTCTGTTATCTCAGTCTCTGTGTTTCACTGTGTTCTCTGTTATCTCAGTCTCTGTGTTTCACTGTGTTCTCTGTTATTTCAGTCTCTGTGTTTCACTGTGCTCTCTGTTATCTCAGTCTCTGTGTTTCACTGTGCTCTCTGTTATCTCAGTCTCTGTGTTTCACTGTGTTCTCTGTTATCTCAGTCTCTCTGTTTCACTGTGTTCTCTGTTATCTCAGTCTCTGTGTTTCACTGTGCTGTCTGTTATCTCAGTCTCTGTGTTTCACTCTGCTCTCTGTTATCTCAGTCTCTGTGTTTCACTGTGCTCTCTGTTATCTCAGTCTCTGTGTTTCACTGTGTTCTCTGTTATCTCAGTCTCTGTGTTTCACTGTGTTGTCTGTTATTTCAGTCTCTGTGTTTCACTGTGCTCTCAGTTATCTCAGTCTCTGTGTTTCACTGTGTTCTCTCTTATCCCAGTCTCTGTGTTTCACTGTGCTCTCTGTTATCTCAGTCTCTCTGTTTCACTGTGCTCTCTGTTATTTCAGTCTCTGTTTCACTGTGCTCTCTGTTATCTCAGTCTCTGCGTTTCACTGTGCTCTCTCTTATCCCAGTCTCTGTGTTTCACTGTGCTCTCTGTTTCCTCAGTCATAGCGTTTCACTGTGCTGTCTGTTATCTCAGTCTCTGTGTTTCACTGTGCTCTCTGTTATCTCAGTCTCTGTGTTTCACCGTGTTGTCTGTTAATTCAGTCTCTGTGTTTCACTGTGCTCTCTGTTATCTCAGTCTCTGTGTTTCACTGTGTTCTCTGTTATCTCAGTCTCTGTGTTTTACTGTGCTCTCTGTTATCTCAGTCTCTGTGTTTCACTGTGTTCTCTGTTATCTCAGTCTCTGTGTTTCACTGTGTTCTCTGTTATCTCAGTCTCTGTGTTTCACTGTGCTCTCTGTTATCTCAGTCTCTGTGTTTCACCGTGTTGTCTGTTATTTCAGTCTCTGTGTTTCACTGTGCTCTCTGTTATCTCAGTCTCTGTGTTTCACTGTGTTCTCTGTTATCTCAGTCTCTGTGTTTCACTGTGTTCTCTGTTATTTCAGTCTCTGTGTTTCACTGTGCTCTCTGTTATCTCAGTCTCTGTGTTTCACTGTGCTCTCTGTTATCTCAGTCTCTGTGTTTCACTGTGTTCTCTGTTATCTCAGTCTCTGTGTTTCACTGTGTTCTCTGTTATCTCAGTCTCTGTGTTTCACTGTGTTCTCTGTTATCTCAGTCTCTCTGTTTCACTGTGTTCTCTGTTATCTCAGTCTCTGTGTTTCACTGTGTTCTCTGTTATCTCAGTCTCTGTGTTTCACTGTGTTCTCTCTTATCCCAGTCTCTGTGTTTCACTGTGTTCTCTGTTATCTCAGTCTCTGTGTTTCACTGTGTTCTCTGTTATCTCAGTCTCTGTGTTTCACTGTGTTCTCTGTTATCTCAGTCTCTGTGTTTCACTGTGTTCTCTCTTATCCCAGTCTCTGTGTTTCACTGTGTTCTCTGTTATCTCAGTCTCTCTGTTTCACTGTGTTCTCTGTTATCTCAGTCTCTGTGTTTCACTCTGCTCTCTGTTATCTCAGTCTCTGTGTTTCACTCTGCTCTCTGTTATCTCAGTCTCTGTGTTTCACTGTGCTCTCTGTTATCTCAGTCTCTCTGTTTCACTGTGCTCTCTGCTTTCTCAGTCTCTGTGTTTCACTGTGCTCTCTGTTATCCCAGTCTCTGTGTTTCACTGTGCTCTCTGTTATCTCAGTCTCTCTGTTTCACTGTGCTCTCTGTTATCTCAGTCTCTGTGTTTCACTGTGTTCTCTCTTATCCCAGTCTCTGTGTTTCACTGTGCTCTCTGTTATCTCAGTCTCTCTGTTTCACTGTGCTCTCTGTTATCTCAGTCTCTGTTTCACTGTGCTCTCTGTTTACTCAGTCTCTGTGTTTCACTGTGTTCTCTGTTATCTCAGTCTCTGTGTTTCACGATGCTCTCTGTTATCTCAGTCTCTGTGTTTCACTCTGCTCTCTGTTATCTCAGTCTCTGTGTTTCACTGTGTTCTCTGTTATCTCAGTCTCTGTGTATCACTGTGCTCTCTGTTATTTCAGTCTCTGTTTCACTGTGCTCTCTGTTATCTCAGTCTCTGCGTTTCACTGTGCTCTCTCTTATCCCAGTCTCTGTGTTTCACTGTGCTCTCTGTTTGCTCAGTCTCTGTGTTTCACTGTGCTCTCTGTTATCTCAGTCTCTGTGTTTCACCGTGTTGTCTGTTATTTCAGTCTCTGTGTTTCACTGTGCTCTCTGTTATCTCAGTCTCTGTGTTTCACTGTGTTCTCTGTTATCTCAGTCTCTGTGATTCACTGTGTTGTCTGTTATTTCAGTCTCTGTGTTTCACTGTGCTCTCTGTTATATCAGTCTCTGTGTTTCACTGTGCTCTCTGTTATCTCAGTCTCTGTGTTTCACTGTGTTCTCTGTTATCTCAGTCTCTGTGTTTCACTGTGTTCTCTGTTATTTCAGTCTCTGTGTTTCACTGTGCTCTCTGTTATCTCAGTCTCTGTGTTTCACTGTGCTCTCTGTTATCTCAGTCTCTGTGTTTCACTGTGTTCTCTGTTATCTCAGTCTCTCTGTTTCACTGTGTTCTCTGTTATCTCAGTCTCTGTGTTTCACTGTGTTCTCTGTTATCTCAGTCTCTCTGTTTCACTGTGTTCTCTGTTATCTCAGTCTCTGTGTTTCACTGTGTTCTCTGTTATCTCAGTCTTTGTGTTTCACTGTGTTCTCTCTTATCCCAGTCTCTGTGTTTCACTGTGTTCTCTGTTATCTCAGTCTCTGTGTTTCACTGTGTTCTCTGTTATCTCAGTCTCTGTGTTTCACTGTGTTCTCTGTTATCTCAGTCTCTGTGTTTCACTGTGTTCTCTCTTATCCCAGTCTCTGTGTTTCACTGTGTTCTCTGTTATCTCAGTCTCTCTGTTTCACTGTGTTCTCTGTTATCTCAGTCTCTGTGTTTCACTCTGCTCTCTGTTATCTCAGTCTCTGTGTTTCACTCTGCTCTCTGTTATCTCAGTCTCTGTGTTTCACTGTGCTCTCTGTTATCTCAGTCTCTCTGTTTCACTGTGCTCTCTGTTATCTCAGTCTCTGTGTTTCACTGTGCTCTCTGTTATCCCAGTCTCTGTGTTTCACTGTGCTCTCTGTTATCTCAGTCTCTCTGTTTCACTCTGCTCTCTGTTATCTCTGTCTTTGTGTTTCACTGTGCTCTCTGTTATCTCAGTCTCTGTGTTTCACTGTGTTGTCTGTTATCTCAGTCTCTGTGTTTCACTGTGTTGTCTGTTATTTCAGTCTCTGTGTTTCACTGTACTCTCAGTTATCTCAGTCTCTGTGTTTCACTGTGTTCTCTCTTATCCCAGTCTCTGTGTTTCACTGTGCTCTCTGTTATCTCAGTCTCTCTGTTTCACTGTGTTCTCTGTTATTTCAGTCTCTGTGTTTCACTGTGTTCTCTGTTATCTCAGTCTCTGTGTTTCACTGTCTTCTCTGTTATCTCAGTCTCTGTGTTTCACTGTGCTCTCTGTTATCTCAGTCTCTGTGTTTCACCGTGTTGTCTGTTATTTCAGTCTCTGTGTTTCACTGTGCTCTCTGTTATCTCAGTCTCTGTGTTTCACTGTGTTCTGTTATCTCAGTCTCTGTGTTTCACTGTGTTCTCTGTTATTTCAGTCTCTGTGTTTCACTGTGCTCTCTGTTATCTCAGTCTCTGTGTTTCACTGTGCTCTCTGTTATCTCAGTCTCTGTGTTTCACTGTGTTCTCTGTTATCTCAGTCTCTGTGTTTCACTGTGTTCTCTGTTATCTCAGTCTCTGTGTTTCACTGTGTTCTCTGTTATCTCAGTCTCTCTGTTTCACTGTGTTCTCTGTTATCTCAGTCTCTGTGTTTCACTGTGTTCTCTGTTATCTCAGTCTCTGTGTTTCACTGTGTTCTCTCTTATCCCAGTCTCTGTGTTTCACTGTGTTCTCTGTTATCTCAGTCTCTGTGTTTCACTGTGTTCTCTGTTATCTCAGTCTCTGTGTTTCACTGTGTTCTCTGTTATCTCAGTCTCTGTGTTTCACTGTGTTCTCTCTTATCCCAGTCTCTGTGTTTCACTGTGTTCTCTGTTATCTCAGTCTCTCTGTTTCACTGTGTTCTCTGTTATCTCAGTCTCTGTGTTTCACTCTGCTCTCTGTTATCTCAGTCTCTGTGTTTCACTCTGCTCTCTGTTATCTCAGTCTCTGTGTTTCACTGTGCTCTCTGTTATCTCAGTCTCTCTGTTTCACTGTGCTCTCTGTTATCTCAGTCTCTGTGTTTCACTGTGCTCTCTGTTATCCCAGTCTCTCTGTTTCACTGTGCTCTCTGTTATCTCAGTCTCTCTGTTTCACTGTGCTCTCTGTTATCTCAGTCTCTGTGTTTCACTGTGCTCTCTGTTATCTCAGTCTCTGTGTTTCACCGTGTTGTCTGTTATTTCAGTCTCTGTGTTTCACTGTGCTCTCTGTTATCTCAGTCTCTGTGTTTCACTGTGTTCTCTGTTATCTCAGTCTCTGTGTTTCACTGTGTTGTCTGTTATTTCAGTCTCTGTGTTTCACTGTGCTCTCTGTTATCTCAGTCTCTGTGTTTCACTGTGCTCTCTGTTATCTCAGTCTCTGTGTTTCACTGTGCTCTCTGTTATCCCAGTCTCTGTGTTTCACTGTGCTGTCTGTTTCCTCAGTCTCTGTGTTTCACTGTGCTGTCTGTTATCTCAGTCTCTGTGTTTCACTCTGCTTTCTGTTATCTCAGTCTCTGTGTTTCACTGTGTTCTCTGTTATCTCAGTCTCTGTGTTTCACTGTGTTCTCTGTTATCTCAGTCTCTGTGTTTCACTGTGCTCTCTGTTATCTCAGTCTCTGTGTTTCACTCTGCTCTCTGTTATCTCAGTCTCTGTGTTTCACTGTGTTCTCTGTTATCTCAGTCTCTGTGTTTCACTGTGTTCTCTGTTATCTCAGTCTCTGTGTTTCACTGTGTTCTCTGTTATCTCAGTCTCTCTGTTTCACTGTGTTCTCTGTTATCTCAGTCTCTGTGTTTCACTGTGTTCTCTGTTATCTCAGTCTCTGTGTTTCACTGTGTTCTCTCTTATCCCAGTCTCTGTGTTTCACTGTGTTCTCTGTTATCTCAGTCTCTGTGTTTCACTGTGTTCTCTGTTATCTCAGTCTCTGTGTTTCACTGTGTTCTCTGTTATCTCAGTCTCTGTGTTTCACTGTGTTCTCTCTTATCCCAGCCTCTGTGTTTCACTGTGTTCTCTGTTATCTCAGTCTCTCTGTTTCACTGTGTTTTCTGTTATCTCAGTCTCTGTGTTTCACTGTGTTCTCTCTTATCCCAGTCTCTGTGTTTCACTGTGCTCTCTGTTATCACAGTCTCTCTGTTTCACTGTGCTCTCTGTTATCTCAGTCTCTGTTTCACTGTGTTCTCTGTTATCTCAGTCTCTGTGTTTCACTGTGTTCTCTGTTATCTCAGTCTCTGTGTTTCACTGTGTTCTCTCTTATCCCAGTCTCTGTGTTTCACTGTGTTCTCTGTTATCTCAGTCTCTGTGTTTCACTGTGTTCTCTGTTATCTCAGTCTCTGTGTTTCACTGTGTTCTCTGTTATCTCAGTCTCTGTGTATCACTGTGCTCTCTGTTATTTCAGTCTCTGTTTCACTGTGCTCTCTGTTATCTCAGTCTCTGCGTTTCACTGTGCTCTCTCTTATCCCAGTCTCTGTGTTTCACTGTGCTCTCTGTTTGCTCAGTCTCTGTGTTTCACTGTGCTGTCTGTTATCTCAGTCTCTGTGTTTCACTGTGCTCTCTGTTATCTCAGTCTCTGTGTTTCACCGTGTTGTCTGTTATTTCAGTCTCTGTGTTTCACTGTGCTCTCTGTTATCTCAGTCTCTGTGTTTCACTGTGTTCTCTGTTATCTCAGTCTCTGTGATTCACTGTGTTGTCTGTTATTTCAGTCTCTGTGTTTCACTGTGCTCTCTGTTATCTCAGTCTCTGTGTTTCACTGTGCTCTCTGTTATCTCAGTCTCTGTGTTTCACTGTGTTCTCTGTTATCTCAGTCTCTGTGTTTCACTGTGTTCTCTGTTATTTCAGTCTCTGTGTTTCACTGTGCTCTCTGTTATCTCAGTCTCTGTGTTTCACTGTGCTCTCTGTTATCTCAGTCTCTGTGTTTCACTGTGTTCTCTGTTATCTCAGTCTCTCTGTTTCACTGTGTTCTCTGTTATCTCAGTCTCTGTGTTTCACTGTGTTCTCTGTTATCTCAGTCTCTCTGTTTCACTGTGTTCTCTGTTATCTCAGTCTCTGTGTTTCACTGTGTTCTCTCTTATCCCAGTCTCTGTGTTTCACTGTGTTCTCTGTTGTCTCAGTCTCTGTGTTTCACTGTGTTCTCTGTTATCTCAGTCTCTGTGTTTCACTGTGTTCTCTGTTATCTCAGTCTCTGTGTTTCACTGTGTTCTCTCTTATCCTAGTCTCTGTGTTTCACTGTGTTCTCTGTTATCTCAGTCTCTGTGTTTCACTGTGTTCTCTGTTATCTCAGTCTCTGTGTTTCACTGTGTTCTCTGTTATCTCAGTCTCTGTGTTTCACTGTGTTCTCTCTTATCCTAGTCTCTGTGTTTCACTGTGTTCTCTGTTATCTCAGTCTCTCTGTTTCACTGTGTTCTCTGTTATCTCAGTCTCTGTGTTTCACTCTGCTCTCTGTTATCTCAGTCTCTGTGTTTCACTCTGCTCTCTGTTATCTCAGTCTCTGTGTTTCACTGTGCTCTCTGTTATCTCAGTCTCTCTGTTTCACTGTGCTCTCTGTTATCTCAGTCTCTGTGTTTCACTGTGCTCTCTGTTATCTCAGTCTCTCTGTTTCACTCTGCTCTCTGTTATCTCTGTCTTTGTGTTTCACTGTGCTCTCTGTTATCTCAGTCTCTGTGTTTCACTGTGTTGTCTGTTATCTCAGTCTCTGTGTTTCACTGTGTTGTCTGTTATTTCAGTCTCTGTGTTTCACTGTACTCTCAGTTATCTCAGTCTCTGTGTTTCACTGTGTTCTCTCTTATCCCAGTCTCTGTGTTTCACTGTGCTCTCTGTTATCTCAGT
The DNA here is from genome assembly GCF_035084215.1 of Heptranchias perlo. Lineage (NCBI taxonomy): Eukaryota > Metazoa > Chordata > Chondrichthyes > Hexanchiformes > Hexanchidae > Heptranchias > Heptranchias perlo. Next base: position 47,180,036 of record NC_090348.1, on the reverse strand, counting down.
CTCTCTGTTTCACTGTGTTCTCTGTTATTTCAGTCTCTGTGTTTCACTGTGTTCTCTGTTATCTCAGTCTCTGTGTTTCACTGTCTTCTCTGTTATCTCAGTCTCTGTGTTTCACTTTGTTCTCTGTTATCTCAGTCTCTGTGTTTCACTGTGTTCTCTGTTATCTCAGTCTCTGTGTTTTACTGTGCTCTCTGTTATCTCAGTCTCTGTGTTTCACTGTGCTCTCTGTTATCTCAGTCTCTGTATTTCACTGTGTTCTCTGTTATCTCAGTCTCTGTGTTTCACTGTGTTCTCTGTTATCTCAGTCTCTGTGTTTCACTGTGCTCTCTGTTATCTCAGTCTCTGTGTTTCACCGTGTTGTCTGTTATTTCAGTCTCTGTGTTTCACTGTGCTCTCTGTTATCTCAGTCTCTGTGTTTCACTGTGTTCTCTGTTATCTCAGTCTCTGTGTTTCACTGTGTTCTCTGTTATTTCAGTCTCTGTGTTTCACTGTGCTCTCTGTTATCTCAGTCTCTGTGTTTCACTGTGCTCTCTGTTATCTCAGTCTCTGTGTTTCACTGTGTTCTCTGTTATCTCAGTCTCTGTGTTTCACTGTGTTCTCTGTTATCTCAGTCTCTGTGTTTCACTGTGTTCTCTGTTATCTCAGTCTCTCTGTTTCACTGTGTTCTCTGTTATCTCAGTCTCTGTGTTTCACTGTGTTCTCTGTTATCTCAGTCTCTGTGTTTCACTGTGTTCTCTCTTATCCCAGTCTCTGTGTTTCACTGTGTTCTCTGTTATCTCAGTCTCTGTGTTTCACTGTGTTCTCTGTTATCTCAGTCTCTGTGTTTCACTGTGTTCTCTGTTATCTCAGTCTCTGTGTTTCACTGTGTTCTCTCTTATCCCAGTCTCTGTGTTTCACTGTGTTCTCTGTTATCTCAGTCTCTCTGTTTCACTGTGTTCTCTGTTATCTCAGTCTCTGTGTTTCACTCTGCTCTCTGTTATCTCAGTCTCTGTGTTTCACTCTGCTCTCTGTTATCTCAGTCTCTGTGTTTCACTGTGCTCTCTGTTATCTCAGTCTCTCTGTTTCACTGTGCTCTCTGTTATCTCAGTCTCTGTGTTTCACTGTGCTCTCTGTTATCCCAGTCTCTCTGTTTCACTGTGCTCTCTGTTATCTCAGTCTCTCTGTTTCACTGTGCTCTCTGTTATCTCAGTCTCTGTGTTTCACTGTGCTCTCTGTTATCTCAGTCTCTGTGTTTCACCGTGTTGTCTGTTATTTCAGTCTCTGTGTTTCACTGTGCTCTCTGTTATCTCAGTCTCTGTGTTTCACTGTGCTCTCTGTTATCCCAGTCTCTGTGTTTCACTGTGCTCTCTGTTATCTCAGTCTCTCTGTTTCACTCTGCTCTCTGTTATCTCTGTCTTTGTGTTTCACTGTGCTCTCTGTTATCTCAGTCTCTGTGTTTCACTGTGTTGTCTGTTATCTCAGTCTCTGTGTTTCACTGTGTTGTCTGTTATTTCAGTCTCTGTGTTTCACTGTACTCTCAGTTATCTCAGTCTCTGTGTTTCACTGTGTTCTCTCTTATCCCAGTCTCTGTGTTTCACTGTGCTCTCTGTTATCTCAGTCTCTCTGTTTCACTGTGTTCTCTGTTATTTCAGTCTCTGTGTTTCACTGTGTTCTCTGTTATCTCAGTCTCTGTGTTTCACTGTCTTCTCTGTTATCTCAGTCTCTGTGTTTCACTTTGTTCTCTGTTATCTCAGTCTCTGTGTTTCACTGTGTTCTCTGTTATCTCAGTCTCTGTGTTTTACTGTGCTCTCTGTTATCTCAGTCTCTGTGTTTCACTGTGCTCTCTGTTATCTCAGTCTCTGTGTTTCACTGTGTTCTCTGTTATCTCAGTCTCTGTGTTTCACTGTGTTCTCTGTTATCTCAGTCTCTGTGTTTCACTGTGCTCTCTGTTATCTCAGTCTCTGTGTTTCACCGTGTTGTCTGTTATTTCAGTCTCTGTGTTTCACTGTGCTCTCTGTTATCTCAGTCTCTGTGTTTCACTGTGTTCTCTGTTATCTCAGTCTCTGTGTTTCACTGTGTTCTCTGTTATTTCAGTCTCTGTGTTTCACTGTGCTCTCTGTTATCTCAGTCTCTGTGTTTCACTGTGCTCTCTGTTATCTCAGTCTCTGTGTTTCACTGTGTTCTCTGTTATCTCAGTCTCTGTGTTTCACTGTGTTCTCTGTTATCTCAGTCTCTGTGTTTCACTGTGTTCTCTGTTATCTCAGTCTCTCTGTTTCACTGTGTTCTCTGTTATCTCAGTCTCTGTGTTTCACTGTGTTCTCTGTTATCTCAGTCTCTGTGTTTCACTGTGTTCTCTCTTATCCCAGTCTCTGTGTTTCACTGTGTTCTCTGTTATCTCAGTCTCTGTGTTTCACTGTGTTCTCTGTTATCTCAGTCTCTGTGTTTCACTGTGTTCTCTGTTATCTCAGTCTCTGTGTTTCACTGTGTTCTCTCTTATCCCAGTCTCTGTGTTTCACTGTGTTCTCTGTTATCTCAGTCTCTCTGTTTCACTGTGTTCTCTGTTATCTCAGTCTCTGTGTTTCACTCTGCTCTCTGTTATCTCAGTCTCTGTGTTTCACTCTGCTCTCTGTTATCTCAGTCTCTGTGTTTCACTGTGCTCTCTGTTATCTCAGTCTCTCTGTTTCACTGTGCTCTCTGTTATCTCAGTCTCTGTGTTTCACTGTGCTCTCTGTTATCCCAGTCTCTCTGTTTCACTGTGCTCTCTGTTATCTCAGTCTCTCTGTTTCACTGTGCTCTCTGTTATCTCAGTCTCTGTGTTTCACTGTGCTCTCTGTTATCTCAGTCTCTGTGTTTCACCGTGTTGTCTGTTATTTCAGTCTCTGTGTTTCACTGTGCTCTCTGTTATCTCAGTCTCTGTGTTTCACTGTGTTCTCTGTTATCTCAGTCTCTGTGTTTCACTGTGTTGTCTGTTATTTCAGTCTCTGTGTTTCACTGTGCTCTCTGTTATCTCAGTCTCTGTGTTTCACTGTGCTCTCTGTTATCTCAGTCTCTGTGTTTCACTGTGCTCTCTGTTATCCCAGTCTCTGTGTTTCACTGTGCTGTCTGTTTCCTCAGTCTCTGTGTTTCACTGTGCTGTCTGTTATCTCAGTCTCTGTGTTTCACTCTGCTCTCTGTTATCTCAGTCTCTGTGTTTCACTGTGTTCTCTGTTATCTCAGTCTCTGTGTTTCACTGTGTTCTCTGTTATCTCAGTCTCTGTGTTTCACTGTGCTCTCTGTTATCTCAGTCTCTGTGTTTCACCGTGTTGTCTGTTATTTCAGTCTCTGTGTTTCACCGTGCTCTCTGTTATCTCAGTCTCTGTGTTTCACTGTGTTCTCTGTTATCTCAGTCTCTGTGTTTCACTGTGTTCTCTGTTATTTCAGTCTCTGTGTTTCACTGTGCTCTCTGTTATCTCAGTCTCTGTGTTTAACTGTGCTCTCTGTTATCTCAGTCTCTGTGTTTCACTGTGTTCTCTGTTATCTCAGTCTCTGTGTTTCACTGTGTTCTCTGATATCTCAGTCTCTGTGTTTCACTGTGTTCTCTGTTATCTCAGTCTCTCTGTTTCACTGTGTTCTCTGTTATCTCAGTCTCTGTGTTTCACTGTGTTCTCTGTTATCTCAGTCTCTGTGTTTCACTGTGTTCTCTCTTATCCCAGTCTCCGTGTTTCACTGTGTTCTCTGTTATCTCAGTCTCTGTGTTTCACTGTGTTCTCTGTTATCTCAGTCTCTGTGTTTCACTGTGTTCTCTGTTATCTCAGTCTCTGTGTTTCACTCTGCTCTCTGTTATCTCAGTCTCTGTGTTTCACTCTGCTCTCTGTTATCTCAGTCTCTGTGTTTCACTGTGCTCTCTGTTATCTCAGTCTCTCTGTTTCACTGTGCTCTCTGTTATCTCAGTCTCTGTGTTTCACTGTGCTCTCTGTTATCCCAGTCTCTGTGTTTCACTGTGCTCTCTGTTATCTCAGTCTCTCTGTTTCACTGTGCTCCCTGTTATCTCAGTCTCTGTGTTTCACTGTGCTCTCTGTTATCTCAGTCTCTGTGTTTCACCGTGTTGTCTGTTATTTCAGTCTCTGTGTTTCACTGTGCTCTCTGTTATCTCAGTCTCTGTGTTTCACTGTGTTCTCTGTTATCTCAGTCTCTGTGTTTCACTGTGTTGTCTGTTATTTCAGTCTCTGTGTTTCACTGTGCTCTCTGTTATCTCAGTCTCTGTGTTTCACTGTGCTCTCTGTTATCTCAGTCTCTGTGTTTCACTGTGCTCTCTGTTTTCCCAGTCTCTGTGTTTCACTGTGCTGTCTGTTTCCTCAGTCTCTGTGTTTCACTGTGCTGTCTGTTATCTCAGTCTCTGTGTTTCACTCTGCTCTCTGTTATCTCAGTCTCTGTGTTTCACTGTGTTCTCTGTTATCTCAGTCTCTGTGTTTCACTGTGTTGTCTGTTATTTCAGTCTCTGTGTTTCACTGTGCTCTCTGTTATCTCAGTCTCTGTGTTTCACTGTGTTCTCTCTTATCCCAGTCTCTGTGTTTCACTGTGCTCTCTGTTATCTCAGTCTCTGTTTCACTGTGCTCTCTGTTTACTCAGTCTCTGTGTTTCACTGTGTTCACTGTTATCTCAGTCTCTGTGTTTCACGGTGCTCTCTGTTATCTCGGTCTCTGTGTTTCACTCTGCTCTCTGTTATCTCAGTCTCTGTGTTTCACTGTGTTCTCTGTTATCTCAGTCTCTGTGTTTCACTGTGTTCTCTGTTATCTCAGTCTCTCTGTTTCACTGTGTTCTCTGTTATCTCAGTCTCTGTGTTTCACTATGTTCTCTGTTATCTCAGTCTCTGTGTTTCACTGTGCTGTCTGTTATCTCAGTCTCTGTGTTTCACTCTGCTCTCTGTTATCTCAGTCTCTGTGTTTCACTGTGCTCTCTGTTATCTCAGTCTCTGTGTTTCACTGTGTTCTCTGTTATCTCAGTCTCTGTGTTTCACTGTGTTGTCTGTTATTTCAGTCTCTGTGTTTCACTGTGCTCTCAGTTATCTCAGTCTCTCTGTTTCACTGTGTTCTCTCTTATCCCGGTCTCTGTGTTTCACTGTGCTCTCTGTTATCTCAGTCTCTCTGTTTCACTGTGCTCTCTGTTATTTCAGTCTCTGTTTCACTGTGCTCTCTGTTATCTCAGTCTCTGCGTTTCACTGTGCTCTCTCTTATCCCAGTCTCTGTGTTTCACTGTGCTGTCTGTTTCCTCAGTCTCTGCGTTTCACTGTGCTGTCTGTTATCTCAGTCTCTGTGTTTCACTGTGCTCTCTGTTATCTCAGTCTCTGTGTTTCACCGTGTTGTCTGTTAATTCAGTCTCTGTGTTTCACTGTGCTCTCTGTTATCTCAGTCTCTGTGTTTCACTGTGTTCTCTGTTATCTCAGTCTCTGTGTTTCACTGTGTTCTCTGTTATTTCAGTCTCTGTGTTTCACTGTGCTCTCTGTTATCTCAGTCTCTGTGTTTCACTGTGTTCTCTGTTATCTCAGTCTCTGTGTTTCACTGTGTTCTCTGTTATCTCAGTCTCTGTGTTTCACTGTGCTCTCTGTTATCTCAGTCTCTGTGTTTCACTGTGCTCTCTGTTATCTCAGTCTCTGTGTTTCACTGTGTTCTCTGTTATCTCAGTCTCTGTGTTTCACTGTGCTCTCTGTTATCTCAGTCTCTGTGTTTCACTCTGCTTTCTGTTATCTCAGTCTCTGTGTTTCACTGTGTTCTCTGTTATCTCAGTCTCCGTCTTTCACTGTGCTCTCTGTTATCTCAGTCTCTGTGTTTCACTGTGCTCTCTGTTATTTCAGTCTCTGTGTTTCACTGTGCTGTCTGTTATCTCAGTCTCTGTGTTTCACTGTGCTCTCTGTTATTTCAGTCTCTGTTTCACTGTGATCTCTGTTATCTCAGTCTCTGCGTTTCACTGTGCTCTCTCTTATCCCAGTCTCTGTGTTTCACTGTGCTCTCTGTTTCCTCAGTCTCTGTGTTTCACTGTGTTCTCTGTTATCTCAGTCTCTGTGTTTCACTGTGTTCTCTGTTATCTCAGTCTCTGTGATTCATTGTGCTCTCTGTTATCTCAGTCTCTGTGTTTCACTGTGTTCTCTATTATCCCAGTCTCTGTGTTTCACTCTGCTCTCTGTTTCCTCAGTCTCTGTGTTTCACTGTGTTCTCTGTTATCCCAGTCTCTGTGTTTCACTGTGTTCTCTGTTATCCCAGTCTCTGTGTTTCACTATGCTCTCTGTTATCTCAGTCTCTGTGATTCATTGTGCTCTCTGTTATCTCAGTCTCTGTGTTTCACTCTGCTCTCTGTTATCTCAGTGTCTGTGATTCATTGTGCTCTCTGTTATCTCAGTCTCTCTGTTTCACTGTGCTGTCTCTTTGTTTCTCTTTGTTTGTTCCCTGTCCCTTTTCCAATTTAAATCTTCAACATTTTTTCAGAAACACGTGAAGACCGGACAAAGCGACTCTTCAGGCATTACACAGTTGGATCCTACGATAACTTTTCATCTCACAGGTAGGAGACCTCATTTCCTTTATCAGGAGATATTTTGTACTGGGCAGAGTAAAGGGATAGTATTGTTGGGTTTCAGTGCAGGCCAAACCGATGCAATGACCATGAGCTCCCTCTGCTAGCTGTGCGGGTCCTGTAGGACATGGGCATGGGACAGGTACAACCCATTACCTACAGAATATGCAAATGAAATTGATCTTTGCCACTAGCACCATATGGGCTCGTAGCAAATTTTCTTTACCAAACATAAAACGGGCACAGTGTAAGACAGTCTGCCAATTTACGATGAGCCATATCATGTTACTGGCGAAGACCGATTTCGCCCCCTATAAGGAATTGGTTGTAATCTTCCAAAATTCACTAGATTCTGGAAAGTTCCTAGTGGATTGGAAAACCGCAAATATAACGCCCGTATTCAAGAAAGAAGGGAGACAGAAAGCAGGTAACTATAGACCAGTTAGCCTAACATCTGTCATTGGGAAAATGCTAGAATTGATTATTAAGGAAGTGTAGCAGGATATCTAGAGGACTAGAGTACAAGGGGGCAGAAGTTTTGCTGCAGCTATACAAAACCCTGGTTAGACCGCACCTGGAGTACTGTGAGCAGTTCTGGGCACCGCACCTTCGGAAGGACATATTGGCCTTTGAGGGAGTGCAGCGTAGGTTTACTAGAATGATACCCGGACTTCAAGGGTTAAGTTACGAGGAGAGATTACACAAATTGGGGTTGTATTCTCTGGAGTTTAGAAGGTTAAGGAGTGATCTGATCGAAGTTTATAAGATATTAAGGGGAACAGATAGGGTGGATAGAGAGAAACTATTTCCGCTGGTTGGGGATTTTAAGAGTAGGAGGCACAGTCTAAAAATTAGAGCCAGACCTTTCAGGAGCAAGATTAGAAAACATTTCTACACACAAAGGGTGGTAGAAGTTTGGAACTTTCTTCCGCAAATGGCAATTGATACTAGCTCAATTGCTAAATTTAAATGTGAGATAGATAGCTTTTTGGCAACCAAAGGTATTAAGGGATATGGGCCAAAGGTGGGTATATGGAGCTCGATCACAGATCAGCCATGATCTTATCAAATGGCGGAGAAGGCACGAGGGGCTGAATGGCCTACTCATGTTCCTATGTTACTATGACATTTAGAGACTCAAAATAGACTCATGGAGAGTCAACATGGTTTTATGAAAGGGAAATCATGTTTGACAAATTTATTAGAGTTCTTTGAGGAAGTAACGAGCAGGGTGGATCAAGGGACACCAGTAGATGTAGTGTATTTGGATTTCCAAAAGGCATTTGATAAAGTGCCACATAAAAGGTTACTGCACAAGATAAGAGCTCATGGTGTTGGGGGTAATGTATTAGCATGGATAGAGGACTGGCTAACTAACAGAAAACAGAGAGTCGGGATAAAGGGGTCATTTTCAGGATGGCAATCTGAAACTAGTGGGATGCCGCAGGGATCAGTGTTGGGGCCTCAACTATAAATATCAATGACTTGGATGAAGGAACAGAGTGTCTTGTGGCCAAATTTGCTGATGATACAAAAGTAGGTGGAAAAGCAAGATCTGAGGAAGACAAAGTGTCTGCAAAGGGATATTGACAGGTTCAGCGAGTGGGCAAAAATTTGGCAGATGGAGTATAATGTGGGAAAATGTGAAGTCATCCACTTTGGGAGGAAGAATAAAAAAGAAAAATATTATATAAACGGAGAAAGACTACAGAATGCTGCGGTACAGAGGGATTTAGGTGTCCTTGTACATGAAACACAAAAAGTTAGCATACAGATGCAGCAGGTAATTGGGAAGGCAAATGGAATATTTGCCCTTATTTCAAGGGGGATGGAGTATAAAAGCAGGGAAGTCTTGCTACAAGTGTATAGGGTGCTGGTGAGACCACACCTAGAGTACTGCTTACAGTTCTAGTGCCCTTATTTAAGGAACCATATACTTGCATTGGAGGCAGTTCAGAGAAGGTTCACTCGGTTGATTCCAGGTGTGGAAGGGTTTTCTTATGAGGAAAGATTGAGCAGGTTGGGCCTATATTCACTGGAGTTTAGAAGAATGAGAGGAGATCTTATTGAAACGTATAAGATTCTGAGGGAGCTTGACAGGGTAAATGCTGAGAGGATGTTTCCCCTCATAGGGGAATCTGGAACTCGGGGGTATAGACTCAGAATAAGGGGTCACCCGTTTAAGTCGGAGATGAGGAGAAATTTCTTCTCTCAGAGAGTTGTGAACCTTTGGAATTCTTTGCCCCAAAGAGCGGTGGAGGCTAAGTCATTGAATATATTGAAGGCTGAGTTAGACAAATTTTTGATCAGCAAGGGAGTCAAAGGATATGGGGAAAAGGCGGGAAAGTGGAGTTGAGGTAAAAATCAGATCAGCCATGATCTCATTGAATGGCGGAGCAGGCAGGAAGGGCCAAATGGCCTACTCCTGCTCCTATCTCTTATGCTCTTATGTTCTTACCTCTGTCAAAGGCAACTCACATACATGGCTGGTGTGAAATATTGAAATGGCCCAATGGCCAACTAAGTTCGTACACTTCTGAGTTCAAGTTGAGGTGCAATGTTGGCACGGGGTACAAGGAGTTTTACTCCGTATCAAACCCGTGATGTACCTGCCCTGGGAGTGTTTGATGGGACAGTGTAGAGGCAGCTTTACTCTGTATCAAACCCGTGATGTACCTGCCCTGGGAGTGTTTGATGGGACAGTGCAGAGGGAGCTTTACTCTGTATCTAACCTGTGCTATACCTGCCCTGGGAGTGTTTGATGGGACAGCGCAGAGAGAGCTTTATTCTGTATCTAACCCATGCTGTAGCTGCCCTGAGTATTTGATGGGACAATGTAGAGGGAACTTTACTCTGTATTTAACCCATGCTGTATCTGCCCTGGAGTGTTTGATGGGGCAGTGCAGAGCTATCTTTACTCTATGTCTAACCTGTACTGTATCTGTCATAGAATCATAGAAAGGTTTTAGCACAGAAGGAGGCCATTCGGCTCATCGAGTCCATGCCGGCTCCATGCAGGAGCAATCCAGCTAGTCCCACCCCCCCGCCATTTCCCTGTAGCCCTGCAAATTTTTTCCTTTCAAGTACTTATCCAGTTCCCTTTTGAAGGCCATGATTGAATCTGTCTCCACCACCCCCTCGGGCAGTGCATTCCAGATCCTAACCACTCGCTGTGTAAAAAAGTTTTTCCTCATGACACCTTTGGTTCTTTTGCCAATCGCGTTAAATCTATGTCCTCTGGTCCTTTACCCTTCCGCCAATGGAAACAGTTTCTCTCCATCTACTCTGTCTAGACTCTTCATGATTTTGAACACCTCTATCAAATCTCCTCTCAACCTTCTCTGTTCCATGGAGAACAACCCCAGCTTCTCCAGTCTATCCACGTAACTAAAGTCTCTCATCCCTGGAATCATTCTAATAAATCTTTTCTGCACCCTCTCTAAGGCCTTCACATCTTTGCTGAAGTGCGGTGCCCAGAACTGAACACAATACTCCAATTGTGGCCGAACCAGTGTTTTATAAAGGTTCATCATGACTTCCATACTTTTGTACTCTATGCCTCTATTTATAAAGACCAGGATCCCGTATGCTTTTTAACTGATTTCTCAACCTGCCTTGCCACCTTCAATGATTTGTGCACATATACCCCCAGATCTCTCTGTTCCTGTACCCCTTTTACAGTGCCCTCTAGTTTATATTACTTCTCCTCGTTCTTCCTACCGAAAAGTATCATTTCGCATTTTTCTGCGTTAAATTTCATCTGCCACATGTTCACCCATTCCACCAGCCTGTCTATATCCTCTTGAAGTCTATCACTATCCTCCTCACTGTTTACTACCCTTTCAAGTTTTGTGTCATCTGCAAATTTTGAAATTGTGCCCTGTTTACCCAAGTCCAAATCATTAATATATATCAAGAAAAGCAGTGGTCCCAGCACCGACCCCTGGGGAACACCACTGTACACCTCCCTCCAGTCCGAAAAACAACTGTTCACCACTACTCTCTGTTTCCTTTCCCTTAGCCAATTCTGTATCCATGTTGCTACTACCCCCTTTATTCCATGGGCCGGAATCTTGATGATAAGCCTACCATATGGCACTTTATCAAATGCCTTTTGAAAGTCCTTATACACCACATCAACTGCATTGCCCTCATCTACCCTCTCTGTTACCTCATCAAAAAAATCAGGTTAGTTAAACACAATTTGCCTTTAACAAATCCGTGCTGGCTTTCCCTAATCAATCCACCCTCGTCCAGTGACTGTTAATTCTGTCCCGGATTATCGTTTCTAAAAGTTTCCCCACCACTGAGGTTAAACTGAGTGACCTATAGTTGCTGGGTTTACCCTTACACCCTTTTTTGAACAAGGGTGTAACATTTGCAATTCTCCAGTCCTCTGGCACCACCCCTGAATCTACAGATGTTTGGAAGATTATGGCCAGTACCTCCGCAATTTCCACCCTTACTTCCCTCAGCAACCTAGGATACATCCCCTCGGGACCGGGCAACTTATCTACTTTAAGTACGTCCAGCCTTTCTAGTACCTCTTCTTTATCAATTTTTAACTGTCCTGGAAGTGTTTGATGGGACTGTGTAGAGGGAGCGTTACTCTGTGTATAACCCGTGCTGTAACTGCCCTGGAAGAAGGTGGATAGATGAGGTTGAGGGTTACTGTGAGAAGGTGGGTAGATAGGATTGAGATATATGGGAGAAGGTGGGTAGGTGGGGTTGAGATTTCTGTCTGTGTCGCTAAGCTACTGTGAATAAACTCACTGATTCAACAGGCAAGGCTTCCATTTCCTTGTTTGCCTCCAAGAGCAGAAGCAGCAGGCCACGTACCAGTCACAGTGCAGTGCGAGACGGTTAAAATATTCTTGTCAAAACACTCGCATTTCACAGCTCTGCTCCTCAAAGGCAGAAATTTTGTGATCACGCTTACCTCAGCAATTTTTCAGCTGTAAGAAAATAGGCTAAAGAATTTTATCTTAACTGCTGGATTGCAGGGACCTCTAACAAATGTAACCATTGGTAACGGAGTTGTGTTGTGCAAAATGTGCCAACGTTCAAAGGCCAAATGAGCACAACTACCTCCTGTTCCGCTAAACCGTGCCCAAACGGTCAATGGTTTGAACCCCGTCTGTGCTAGGTTAGGTGATCTCGGCCAAAGCAATGGTAAGGACTGCAATTGGCCTCACGATCCCTGGGTTAGGGAGGAGTCAAATCAGCCAGGGTGCCTGATCCTGGTCACTAGTCAGTGATCCCTGCCTGAAAGGCATCTATGTGGATGTTGGTTGAGGACAAGATCAGGCTTGGCTTTGATGCCCTGCATGGTAAAATAGTCTGTCGACACTCCCTGTCAAGGCTCACACGTGAAAAAAGGCCATGAGCTTCCGGAGAGCTGCCAGCACATGTGGAACCTGTACCCCAGCAAGTGTCAGTGCTTCCAGGGGAGGTGGCAGAAAATTAATAAACTAAAATAGTCCCAATTTTATCAGTGTCAAAAGTGGACCGCGATGGTCGATATGGGGTAGGCACTCTTGCACTGGCAGCTGAAAGAATGGCTTGGGCCCAATCTTGCGACGGGATTCAGTCCTCCTAATCTCAAAAGGCTATAGACACAGGAAAAGTTTGCTGGGCCTGCAACATAAGAACATAAAGAAATAGGAGCAGGAGTAGGCCATATGGCCCCTTGAGCCTGCTCCACCATTCAATAAGATTGTGGCTGATCTTCAACCTCAACTCCACTTTCCCCCCGATCCCCATATCCCTTGATTCCCCTAGAGTCCAAAAATCTATCTATCTCAGCCTTGAGTATATGCAACGACTGAGCATCCACAGCCCTCTCGGGTAGAGAATTCCAAAGATTCACAATCCTGCTCATCTGGGAGTGCAAAATCCAACGGGGCAATAGCTCTTAAAGGACTGCAGCTTGCTGTTAAAGGGAAATTGGTGCTGGTGTCAGCCTTGGCTCGGTGGTAGCATACTCGCCACTGAGTCAGAAGGTGGTCAGAACGGCCCCACTCCAGGAGTTGAGCACATAATCCAGGCTGACACTTCACTGCAGTATTGAGGGAGTGCTGCATTGTCAGAGGTGCCGTCTTTCACATGAGACGTTAAACAGTCTGCCTTCTCAAGTGGATGTAAGAGATCCCATGGCATTATTCAAAGAAGAGCAGGGGAGTTTTCCCCGGTGTTCTGGCCAATATTTATCAACCAACATCATTAAAACAGATTATCTGGTCAAGTATCTCATTGCTGTTTGCACAAATTGGCTGCTGCATTTCCTACATTACAACAGTGACTACACTTCAAAAAGTACTTCATTGGCTGTGAAGTGTTTTGGGACATCCTGAGGTCATAAAGGGTGCTATATAAATGCAAGTTCTTTCTTCACATATATAGGTATATACCCTTTAGTTGTTAAAACTACTGCCCATACCCATTGAAAGTGGGTAACACGGTCCTGGTAGACCTGCTATTCCTACTTCCTCCATAGGACGGTGCTGTTTTATCTAAAAACAATTGGCCAGCCTTTCTCACTGCACTTGGGTGTAAAGGATTGCCTGGATACAACACGTGGATTAAGAAAAACAAATTAAATTGCCTGAACAGCAATGTGCACAGCATCCGAAACAAAGCAGGGGGAACTGGAGGCAATAATCTGTAGTGAGGAGCCAGATGTAGTAGGGATAACTGAAAAATGGCTACATAAAGATCAGGATGGCAGTTAAATATTGCAGGTTGTAACATATTTAGAAAGTATAGGGAAGGAAGAAGGGGGGGGTGGGGTAGCTGGACTAATTAGGGATAACATGAAGGCAGTAGAAAAAAGAGACATAACTAACATTAAAATAGAAACAGAATCCATATGGATTGAGATAAAGGATAAGAAAGGACCGATCACATTAATATGGGTATACTACAGATCACCTAATAGTGGAAGGGAAGTGGAGGAAAAAATATGTAAGCAAATCTATGAAAAGAGTAAAAGACCAAGAATAATAGCCAAGGGATATTTCAACTACCCCCAAATAAACGGCAGGAAGAGGTAGGGAAAGGGGAAAAGGGAATGGAGTTTTTACAATGCTTATAGGACTCCTTTCTTACCCAGTTAGTAAGAAGCCCAACCAGAGAGGAATCACTGAGAATGGAACTACGAAAGATAAACTGGAAAAAAATACTGACGGACAAAGAGATAGAACAGCAGTGGATAATATTTAAAACGGTGATCAAGACAGTCCAGGAGAAATATATACCGCTTAAAAAGCAAGAACAAACTAACCAATAATGAAACACCATGATGAATAAAGAGATAAGGGCAAAATTGAAACTAAAGGAAGAGGCATACTCCAAACCAATAAAGGAGAGATGACAAAAGGGAATACGAAGAGGTTAGGAAAGAAGCCAAAAAACAATTAGGAAGGCAAAGAGGAACTACGAGATTAAATTATCAAGGAATGTAAAAAGAAATAGTAAAGTATTTCACAGGCACATAAATAACAAAAGGAAAATCAGGATAGGAATAGGGCCACTAAGGGATGCACAAGATAAACTCTCAGGTAACGATAGCAAAATGGCAGAAATATTGAATAATTACTTTGCCTCAGTATTTACCAGGGAGACTAACAGAGTGGACATGACATGAGAGAAAGAGATCAAAAAAGATATCACAACATTTAAGATAGAAAGAGGGGGGATAATTAATAAACTAGTCATACTTAGAGAGGATAAAACCCCCAGTTCAGATGGATTGCATCCATGCATATTAAAAGAAGCTAGGGAAGAGATAGCAGAGGCACTATTATATATTTATAAAAATTCATTAGAAAAGAGTATAGTGCCAGAGGACTGGTAGACATTAATGTTATTCTTAGATTTAAAAGGGGAGATAGAACAAGTTCAGGAAACTATAAATGAGTTAGTTTAACATCGGTGGTAGGTAAGATAATGGAATCTTTACTCAAAGATGTAATAGAAAAACATAGAAACTGAAAATATAATAAAGAATAGTCAGCATGGATTTCAAAAGGGAAAGTCATGCTTGACTAACCTTAATGAATTCTTTAAAGAAGTAACAGAAAGAGTAGACAAGGGTAATGTAGTAGATGTAACATACTTGGATTTTCAAAAGGCCCTCAATAAGGGACTGCATAGTAGAGAATGTGGAGTCAGGGGACAGGAAGCAGAATGGATAGCACGCTGGCTACAAAACAGACTGGCAGAAGGTGGGAAGTGGTAGTCCACAGGGATCAATGCTGGGTCCACTATTGTTCACCATTTACATCAATGATTTTGACTCGGAAATCAAAAGTACAATTTCAAAATTGGGGGGTATAGTTAATACTGATGAAGGCTGCAACAAAATACAAGAAGACGTTAATAAACTTGCAGAATGGGCATGTAAATGTCAAATTAATTTCAATATAGATAATTGTGAGGTGGTGCAATTTGGTAGGAGGACACATACTCCTTGGGAAATAAAAGTCTAAATGGGGTAGAGAAGCAATGGGATCTAGGGATACAAAGTCACAAATCATTAAAAGTAGCAATGCAGGTTAACAAGGCCATAAAAATGCAAACAAAGCACTGAGGTTCATTTCTAGAGGAATAGAATTGAAAGGCGGAGAGGTTATGCTAAACTTGTATGGAACCTTGGTTAGACCACACAGAGTACTGTGCATAGTTCTGGTCTCCATTTAACAAAAAGGATATAGAGATAATGGAGAAGGTGCAAAAAAGATTTCCATGGATGATACAAGAACTAAAGTTAGAATTATCAGGAAAGACTGAACAGGCTGGGGCTCTTTTCTCTAGAAAAGTGAAAGCTGAAGGGTGACCTAATGGAGGTCTTTAAAATTATGAAGGGGTTTGATTGGGTAGACATAGAGAAGGTGTTTCCACTTGTGGGGGAGTCCAAAATTATAGCTCATAAATATAAGATAATCACTAATAAACCCAATAAGGAATTCAGGAGAAACTTCTTTACCCAGAGAGTAGTTAGAATGTGGAACTTGCTATCATATGGAGTAGTTGAAGCAAATAGCATAGATGCATTTAAGAGGCAGCTAGATAAGTACATGAGGGAGAAAGGAACAGAAGGATATGCCTGATAGGGTCAGACGAAGTAGGTTGGGATGAGGCTCGTGTGGAGCATAAACACCAGCATAGATCAGTTGGGCCGAATGGCTTGTTTCTGTGCTGTAAATTCTCTAATTCTATGTAAATGCCATTTGCCAATTAGCGCATCTAAATCTTTTTGCTTTTAGTTGCACTCCTCTACTGTCTTAACCCTTTTACAGATTTTGGAAACATCTGCAAACTTACTAATCATACACCCAACACCACTATCCAGGTCATTGATAAAGACAGTGAATAGTTGGTGGCCTAGGACCAACCCCTGGGGGAATACCACTAGTAACATAACTCCAGGCAGAACTACATCCGTTAACTTCAACATTTTGACTGCGGGATTGGAGCCAATTCCTAATCCAGCGTAGCAAATTCCTACTAATACCACAAGATTCTATCTTGTGAAGTAACATAGTGTGAGAAACCTTATCAAAGGGGAGGAAGTGATGCTTCAGTTGTACAGAGCCTTGGTCAGACCCCATCTGGAGTACTGCGTTCAGTTTTGGGCACGAACCTCAGGAAGGACATTGGCCTTGGAGGGATACAGTGCAGATTCACAGAATGATACCAGGGCTGAAAGGGTTAAGTGATGAGGGCAGGTTGCATAAACATAGTTTGTATTCCCTTGAGTTTAGGATGTTGAGGGGTGATCCAATTGAGGTCTTTAAAATGATTAAGGGAATCGATAGAGTAGAGAGAGAGAAACTATTTCCTCTGGTGGGGGAATCCAGAACAAGAAGGCATAATCTTAAAATTCGAGCTCAGCCGTTCAGGGAGTATAATCAGGAAGCACATTTTCACAGAAAGGGTAGAGGAAATCCAGAACTCAGTCCCCTGAAAGTTGTTCCTATGTTCCTCTCCCTCCTCCGTTTACTCTCTGTCCCTCTTCCCCCTCTCTACCTCCTCATTTCCCTCTTCAAACCTTTCCTCAATGATCATGCTTCCTCTTCTCCCCCCTCTTTCCTCAATTGTGCAACATGCTAAGAGATGTTTAGATGATTGGTAGACAGTGTTCTCAATGGTGTGGCAAATTGACTCTCCGTTGAGTTAGGCTAAATTGAAGATTACCAGAAAGGGAATGGGCTGAGAGTAGGCTATTTAGTGTCTGTGCATGACCTCCTGCCTCCCTTCCCCCACTTGGGCTCTTTCAGAATTAATTACATTTCCACGGCAACACTCGCTGGCCCACTTTGACTAAATACCTGAAAACATGAGTCACAGCTGCGATAGTGCAAAAAGACCAAAAAAAGAGGGAAGAATGGGAGGATAAAAGTCCTACTGGCCCAGTGTGATGTCCTGGTCAGCGTTTTATCTTTATCTAGAACATTCTCAGTCTGAGGCTGAACCAGACTGTTCGTAACCTTGGTGTCCTATTTGACCCTGAGATGAGCTTCCGACCACATATCCACTCCATTACCAAGACCGCCTACTTCCACCTCCGTAACATCGTCCGTCTCCGCCCCTGCTTCAGCTCATCTGTTGCTGAATTCCTCATCCATGCCTTTGTTACCTCTAGACTTGACTATTCCAATGCTCTCCTGGCCGGCCTCCCATCTTCCACCTTCCATAAACTTGAGCTCATCCAAAACTCTGCTGCCCATATCCTAACTCACACCAAGTCCCGTTCTCCCATCACCCCTGTGCTCGGTGACCTACATTTGCTCCAGGCCCGGGAACACCTTGATTTTAAAATTCTCATCCTTGTTTTCAATCCCTCCATGGCCTCGTATTCCATGAATGGTGTTGAAATAGCTGAGGATGAGGCTGAAAAAGACCATAGAGCCTCTCCCTATCTCTGCAATCTCCTCCAGCCCTACAACCTTCTGAGATCTCTGCGCTCCTCCAATTCTTGCCTCTTGCGCATGCCCGACATTAATCAATCCACCATTGGCGGCCGTGTCTTCAGCTGCCTAGACCATAAGCTCTGGAATTCCCTCCCTAAACCTCTCCACCTCTCTACCTCTCCTCTTTTAAGGTGATCCTTAAAACCTACCTCTTTTACCAAGCTTTTGGTCACCTGTCCTAATATCTCCTTATATGGCTCAGTGTCAAATTTTGTTTTGATAATCGCTCCTTTGAAGCGCCTTGGGACGTTTTACTATATTGAAGGCCTTGTATAAATGCAAGTTGTTGTTGAGATAAATTGAAGAATCAAGGACTCACTCAGATTGAAGTTAGTTGAACATGCAAATTGGAACTTAGCTGAAGCCGGTTACCCTGACAACAGAGGTTGAAAGAGCCAGGGGCTTGGAGTTCTATTGAAGCCTTTTCTTTTATTTTAAAATGGTTTGTTGTGTCTACTAAGGCTCCATGGTCTTTTTCAGCCTCATCCATAGCTATTTCAACACCATTCATGGAGTAACGAGTGTCACCCATTTTTCCTTCCTATGTGTAGCACTTTACAAGTCTCTGCATTAAATTCCATTCGCCATTGTTCTGCCCGCTTAGGTATTTTGTCCAATTCATTCTGTAATTTCTGAGCTGTCACCCTTTGTCACTCCCAGTTTGGTATCATCTGCAAATCTGACCACTCTGCATTGAGTTTCTAAATAAAAGTCATTGGTGTAAGTTAAAAACAGTACCAATCCAAGTATTGAACCCTGAGGGTCCCAACTCACTACTTTACCCCACTCTGGCATAACTCCAATAATAAGTACTCGTTGTTTCTGACCCTTTAACCAGTTTCTTATTCATTCCCAGGGTTTGCCCTGAATCCTACTGGCTTTGGATTTAGTTGATAGTCTTTTGCGTGGTTGAGGTACACTGTCTCATGGGGTTCACTACCATCCACTTGGATTGTCACTTTCTCAAAGAAGTCTAATGGGTTGGTCAGACAGGACCTTCCCCTTCTGAATCCATGCAGACTGCTGGAAACTAGGTTATTGTACAGGTAATCCTCAATCTTAAACTTGATCATCAATTCCATCATTTTACATGGAATGAAAGTAAGACTAATGGGTCTGTACTTGTCTGTGTCTGTTTTGTCCCCCTTTTTGAATATGGGCACCACATCATTCCTGTTTCCAATCTCCTGGTACCTTGCCAGTGTCCAATGACTCCCTTATGATGATTGTCGGTGCCTCGCGAATCTCTCGCCTAGTCTCTCTCACTCTGGGATATCCCTGGGGATTATTTGTTTTGAGCCTGATTAGCCTGTCTAGAATTCCATCTCTGTTGTAACAAAGTCATTGATTTCCTTGTTCGGCGAAAACATGTTGCTCATATCTTCCCTTGTGAATACTTGAAGGAAGTCATCGTTCAGAATATTTGGTACCTTGTGCTCGTCCTCAGTTTCAAGCTTATTTGCATCTTTTATGGCTTTCATCTCTTCTCTGACAGCCCTCTTGCTGTTGTGCTGCTGAAAGGTTATTTTACTGATTATCATCTACTCCCCACGGGTGTTCCTTTTCACCTTAGTTCCTCTCCACATCACCCCTTTAACCTTAACTTCTAACGAGCTCTCCCTTTAAATCTACTACTGCTCGTGCTGCTCTTCAAGAAAAGCTCTGGAGTTATTGATCTGATTTTCTTACCAGCTCCCCTAGTACCTGATAGCTGAAGGTTCTCCATGTTCCACAGGCCTTGGAAAATCGAGCTCTCTACTTAATAGTTTCCTGGTCAAGCTGAAGCTCTTGTTTTAGCCGCAGGGTTACGAGAGTCCTGGAGTGGAGCTGTCCCAGTGAACACTAAATATTTATACACAAAAAAAACATTCACAGCTCCCAACACAGCCTGCGGTCCTCTTGGTGTATTTCTGTCAGTGTTCACTGACACATAATCATACACACAGTCACATACACACCCTCACACACGGTCATATACACACCCTCACTCACACATGGACATATACACATCCTCACACACAGACATATACATACCCTCACACGCAGTCACATACACACCCTCACAAACGGTCATATACACACCCTCACACACAGACATATACATACCCTCACTCACAGTCACATACACACCCTCACACACAGTCACATACACACTCACACAGTCACATACACATCCTCACACACAATCATATACACACCCTCATACACAACCATATACACATCTTTACTCAGAGTCACATACTTACCCTCCCACACAGTCACATACACACCCTCACACACTACACACCCTCACACATCGTCACGTACACACCCTCACAAACAGTCACATACACACCCTCACACACAGTCATATACACACCCTCACACAGTCATATACACACCCTCACCCACAGTCACATACACTCCCTCACACACAGCCTTATAGACACCTTTACACACAGCCATGTACACACTCTCACACACAGTCACATGCACACCGTCACACAGTCAAATACACACCCTCACACATAGTCATATACACACTCTCATCCACAATCATATACACATCCTCACATACAGTCACATACACACTCTAACACACTACATACCCTCACCCACGGTCACATACACACCCTCACACAGAGCCATATACACACCCTCATACACGGTCACATACACATCCTCACACAGTCGTATACACAACCTTTCACACTGTCACATATACATAGTCACATACACACAGTCACCTACATACCCTCACACACTGTCACATACAGGCCTTCAAACACTGTCACATACACACCCTCACACACAGTCATTTACACACCTTCACAAAGCCATATACACACCCTCACACAGTCGTATACACACCCTCACACACAGTCACATACACACCCTCACACACAGTCACATACACACCCTCACACACAGTCACATACACACCCTCACACACTTTCATATAAACAGTCTCACACTAACCCACATTCAAACCCTAGCGCACAGTCCCATACACATCCTCACACAGTCATATATACACCCGAACACTCATTCATATGCACCCTCTCACACACACTCATATTCACACCCTCGCACATGGTCACATACACACCCTCACACACAGTTACATACACACCCTTACACTGTAACACTCACTAATATATCTCTCACTGTAGCACTCTCTGATATCACCACACCCCTCACTGTAACACTCATTAATATACCCACATGCCTCACTGCAAAGCTCTTTGATATACCCAAAACCCCTCACTTTAACATAACATACAGCATTTCTCAGAAAAGGCCAATTAATTAAAAGTGTTTACTTTTATAATATCAATATCTATTTTTGTTAAAAGAAAAAAACAGCTTGCATTTATATAGCGCCTTTCATTGAAATAGAATCATAGAATTGTAGGAAATTTTACGGCGCAGAAGGAGGCCATTCGGCCCATTGTGTCCACGCCGGCTGAGAAACAAGCCATCCAGCCTAACCCCACTTTCCCGCATTTGGCTCATAGCCCTGCAGGTCACGGCTCTTCAGGCGCACATCCAGGTATTTTTTAAATGAGTTGAGGGTTTCTGCCTCTACCACCCTCTCAGGCAGTGAGTTCCAGACCCCCCCCACCCTCTGGGTGAAATTTTTTTTCCCCATTTCTGCTCTAAACCTTCTACCAATCACTTTAATTCTATGCCCCCTGGTTATTGACCCCCTCCACTAAGGGAAATAGATCTTTCCTATCCACTCTATCTAGGCTCCTCATAATTTTGTACACCTCAACCAAATCACCCCTCAGCCTCCTCTGTTCCAAGGAAAACAACCCCAGCCTATCCAATCTGTCATCATAGCTAAAATTCTCCAGTCCTGGCAACATCCTCATAAATCTCCTCTGCACCCTCTCTGTAGTGTGGTGACCAGAAGTGTGCGCAGTACTCAAGCTGTGGCCTAACTAGTGTTTCATACAGTTCTAGCATAACATCCCTGCTTTTATATTCCATGCCTCAGCTAATAAAGGAAAGCATTCCATATGCCTTCTTAACCACCTTATCTACCTGTCCTACTACCTTCAGGGATCTGTGGACATGCACTCCAAGGTCCCTCACTTCCTCTACACCTCTCAGTATCTTCCCTTCATGACCTCAAGACGTCCCAAAGCGCTTTACGGCCAATGAAGTACTTTTGAAGTGTAGTCACTGTTGTAATGTAGGAAACGCGGCAGCCAATTTGTGCACAGCAAGATCCCACAAACAGCAATGAAACAATAAGCTGGGGTTGAAGGATAAATATTGGCTAGGACAATGGGAGGATTCCCACGCTCTTCTTCGAACAGTGCTGTGGGATCTTTTACGTCCCCCTTAGAGGGCAGACAGGGTCTTGGTTTAACGTCTCATCTGAAAGACGGCACCTCCAACAATGCAGCACTCCCTCAGTACTGCACAGAAGTGCCAGTCTAGATTATGTGCTCAAATCTCTGGATTGGGTCTTGAACCCACAATCTTCTAAATCAGAGACGAGAGTGCTATCAACAGAGACAAGGTTGAGACTTGTTCATAATTTTTAATATAAAACTAATGTTCAAAATAATGACAATTATATGCTATTTAGTAATTCATCAGGAATCAGTTAACATTTGTTATCTGTCACATTGTTGCTTGTGAAGTAAGGAAACGGAATTAATTAATCATATGACTGCTGGTAGGCTTCATGAGTGCTGTTTATTGGGGTAGGCCGCTTGCTTATTCATTGCGTGGTGTTGGAAGGGAATATATCTGTTCCTTTGAGAAGTACGATTGATTTGTTTATTTTCTGCCTCAATTCTGAACCACCAATTACTGGGCCACAACGGTTTGTGAAGCGAATCTCAGCAGGCTGGCTTATGGGTAGATTGTGTGTGTGATGTCTAGCGAATTCTCTGCTGCTGGCTCGCTAATTGTTCACACTCGTACTAGTGCTTGCCGCAGATGAGAACCAGCTATTTTTTTTGTCTCTAGCAGTGTGTGTATGTGAGTGACTCCTGGATCCTGTAGGAAGTTCCCTTGCATGTGATTAACAAGCAGCTGGCTTGTGTTAGAGACGTCAGACTGGAACGTTAGATCAGCACTTGCTCGATTTCTTTTTTTTCTCGTGCATTATGCAACAGGCTATGTGGGGGGGAGGAGGAAAGAGGAGGTTGGGGTGGGGTTTGTGTGGTGGAAGGGGAATGAGAAATGCATGTTGCTGGAGTGACTGAAGGGTGTGAGAGAGAGTGTGTGTGTGTATGTGTGTGTGTGGGTGTGTGTGTGTGCGTGTGTATGTGTGTGTGTGTGTGCCTTCGACAGCAAGCAACCCAGCTTTATTTTATCAACTCCAACCTCTGTGCAGAAGGGAGAAAAACACATACACACATACATACACACATACATACACACATATATACAATCAAGACTTTGCTGCTGCTGCTGAATGCTGGTGATCACCTTTTGAAGATGGTTGTGAAAAGTAACCCAGCGCCCCTCTTGTCTTTCTCTCATAGTGATTATGTCATCGAGGAGAAGACAGCGCTGCTTCAGAAGAAGGAGAACGAGGGATATGGCTTTGTCCTCCGAGGAGCTAAAGGTGGGATTTGCTGCATTCCTGATTCCCTTTTTTTCCTTTGTGAAACACCCAGGCACATACCGAGCTGGAGTTATAATGGATACAACAAGGCTGATCGGGAATTTGTTTTTGCCTTGAGAATTTTCCACACTGCCCTGTCGTCCCCTTGCGAATCCATTCCAGTTTAACAGCTTGTGTCAGTGTTGCTAGCCTAGTCTCTGCATCTTCAATCTTTGTCATACTTGCAACATGATCAGGAACCATTGTTATAGCCGAGTGTTGTACAGATGGGAAGGGTGAATGCGTGCTTCACCATGGACAATGTTCTATTCATCTTGCTCCTCATTATTGCAGGCAGCAGGACTGCAGCTAGACAGAGACATTAGAATGTTCAAATGCAGCTGTCTTAAAACCTGACTGTTGTGCCAAACACTGGTTTAAAAATATGGTTGAGACTTTTCTCTGTTTTGCAAATATTTCAGGGAGAACCGTGGAACTGTTGGGGAAGGGGAGGTTTATTAGACAGAGCGCTGAATCCCAGTTAAAAGCAGCTTCACGCCTGAGGCACAGAAGGCTTTCTCCCTAGTGCAGTTTTCCCAACAGGCTAGGAGTGTAACATGTCTAAAAATATAGTCGGGATGTGCCTGTGTAATCACTTGGCAGCAAACTACACTTCACTTTGTGTGAGCACGCAGGTGTGTGAGTGTGCACATGCTTGTGTATTTGTGCACACATGTGTTTGTATGTGTGCGTGCGTGTGTATGACTACACATCTCCACACATGTATGTCAGTCTGTCTCCACATATGCATGTGTCCGGCTATTAATGCACAAGAAAACGATACTCCAGTCACAGTATGTACAATACTGACATTCTCAGACACATGAATGGCATGAATCCCATTCTATAAATCGGTACTATCATTCATAATGCTATTGCACAAAACAAAATTAACTGTCCGTTCTTCCACTCTATGCAATGGGATTCACCGTCCATCCCTCTATTGTCTATAACAGGATATGATGTCTGTCCCTCTATTGTCTATAACGGGATTCACCGTTTGTCCCTCTATTGTCTATAACGGGATTCACCGTCTGTCCCTGTATTGTATATAACAGGGTATGATGTCTGTCCCTCTATTGTCTATAACGGGATTCACCGTCTGTCCCTCTATTGTCTATAACGGGATTCACTGTCTGTCCCTCTATTGTCTATAACAGGATTCACCGTCTGTCCCTCTATTGTCTATAACGGGATTCACCGTTTGTCCCTCTATTGTCTATAACGGGATTCACCGTTTGTCCCTCGATTGTCTATAACGGGATTCACCGTCTGTCCCTGTATTGTATATAACAGGGTATGATGTCTGTCCCTCTATTGTCTATAACGGGATTCACCGTCTGTCCCTCTATTGTCTATAACGGGATTCACCGTTTGTCCCTCTATTGTCTATAACGGGATTCACCGTTTGTCCCTCTATTGTCTATAACGGGATTCACCGTCTGTCCCTCTATTGTATATAACAGGGTATGATGTCTGTCCCTCTATTGTCTATAACGGGATTCACCGTCTGTCCCTCTATTGTCTATAACGGGATTCACCGTCTGTCCCTCTATTGTCTATAACGGGATTCACCGTCTGTCCCTCTATTGTCTATAACGGGATTCACCGTCTGTCCCTCTAATGTATATAACGGGATTCACCGTCTGTCCCTCTATTGTCTATAACGGGATTCACCGTCTGTCCCTCTATTGTCTATAACGGGATTCACTGTCTGTCCCTCTATTGTCTATAACGGGATTCACCGTCTGTCCCTCTATTGTCTATAACGGGATTCACCGTCTGTCCCTCTATTGTCTATAACGAGATTCACCGTCTGTCCCTCTAATGTATATAACGGGATTCACCGTCTGTCCCTCTATTGTCTATAACGGGATTCACCGTCTGTCCCTCTATTGTCTATAACGGGATTCACCGTCTGTCCCTCTATTGTATATAACAGTATATGATGTTTGTCCCTCGATTGTCTATAACGGGATTCACCGTCTGTCCCTCTATTGTATATAACAGGATATGATGTCTGTCCCTCTATTGTCTATAACGGGATTCACCGTCAGTCCCTCTATTGTCTATAACGGGATTCACCGTCTGTCCCTCTATTGTCCATAACGGGATTCACCGTCAGTCCCTCTATTGTCTATAACGGGATTCACCGTCTGTCCCTCTATTGTCTATAACAGGATATGATGTCTGTCCCACTATTATATATAACAGGATTCAACGTCAATCCCTGTATTGTATATAACGGGATACGATGTCCATCCCTGTATTGTACATAATGGCATTCACGTCCATCCATCTATTGTATATGACGGGATTTGATGTCTGTCCCTCTACTGTATACAACATGATTCACTGTCCCTCTATTGTATATAGCAGAACTCACCCTCCGTCCCTCTATTATATACCGGGACTCAATGGCCGTCCCTGTATTGTTTATAATGGGATTCACTATCAATCCCTCCATTATATGTAATAGGATTGACTGTCAGTCCCTGTATTGTATATAACAGGATTCACTGGCCGTCACTGTACTGTATATAACGGGATTAACCATATACCTCAACCTCACCTACCCACCTTCTCTCCATGTCCCTCAAACCCACCTAATGGCTGTCTAACTCCCTCCATTATCTTCACATGTATCAATGGTGGCATTACTGTTGAATCCAATCTTTTCCTTGCCCAACGACCATGCATGCATGCATAATTTCCAGGAGGGGGGCACTATATAGCAATTTGGACCCAAACTTTCCCCTTTTAGCCCAGGAAAGCGGCTGAAATTATCTAACTCCGTACAGACTGAGGGTCAAACCTGGAAATTTCTCAGGTGTCAGCTGTGGCTCAGTGGTAGCACTATCGCCTCTGAGTAAGAAGGTTGTGGGTTCAAGCCTCACTTCAGAGACTTGGTACATAATCTAGACTGACGTTCCAGTACAGTACTGCAGGAGGTGACATCTTTCAGATAAGACCTTTGCCCTCTCAGGTGGACGTAAAAGATCCCATGGCAGTATTTCAAAGATGAGCAGGGGACTTCTCCCTAGTATCCTGGCCAATATTTACTCCTTAGCTGAAAAACATAATTATAACAGATTATCTCGTCCTTATACCATTGCTGTTTGTGGGACCTTGCTGTGCGCAAATTTGCTGCTGCGTTTCCTACATTACAACAGTGACTACACTTCAAAAGTACTTCATTAGCTGTGAAGCGCTGTGGGACAGCATGAGGTCATGAAAGGCACGACATAAATGCAAGTCCTTTCCTTTCTGATCTTAGAGTTCAGCTACTCACTGCCTTAACCAGCTAAACCACGGGGAGAGCTTGTGTGATGTTTTTGTGACTTCTCTGGGCCTGCAGCCACAGACTAACAACACGAGCTGAGCAATCAACACCAAAAAAGGTAAAATAACTGCAAAACTTCAGGCAGAGGCTGAGCTCACAGTGAAATTCAAGCATTAATCAGACTCGCAGATCCTCAGCCTGACCCTCAGCCAAATCACTTGATTGGCACTGACCTAGATTCACTCAGCTCTTCTTTCGATTTCAGCTGAGAAAATTATTCTTAGGAACAAGTACACAGCTTACAACTACTCCTCGATTAGAGGCCCAGACTCACCGGGAAAGCTAACACTCTCATCTGGTGATAGGCAAGAGATTATTTTTTCTTTCGGAATGGCTGATATTAGATGAGAAAGTATGTGACTGAAGTTCAGGCTCACCACCTCCACCTTGGTGAGAATGTTATCAGAGCTTTTCAGTGTTTTTATCGACATAGAATGAAATAGAACAAGCGAAGAGAGAGTTGGATAGGGCCCTGGGACTGACGTTAGACTCGGCACATTCAGTATTCAGGCGATGTGGAGATGCAATTAAAAAGCTAGTAGAATGCTGTGCTCCATAACAACAATTAGTCGATAGGAGTTATACTGAAACTATTAAGTGGTGGGAACGAGACTGATCCCAGGTGTAAAGGGATAAGCTGAGAAGGAAGGTTAGAGAAGCGCAAACACTACAGCAGAGAAAAGATGATTGAGGGGCATCAGATGATGGGATACAAAATATTAAATGAGATGGATAAAAGGCACCCAGGTTATCACTGCAGGGTCAGTCAGGCCAGTACAAACTGTGCAGATACATTGGCATCAGAGAAAAGAAAGTTCAAAACAGATCTATCCATAATAGAGTTGGACATAGGAGGGGGTGGTTCAACAAAAACCGGGCTCCATGAGTGGCATACCTTGTTGGACTGGGTGAGTGTGATGATGGATTGGGTGAGTGTGATGTCGGACTGGGTGATTCGGATGTTGGACTGGGGGAGTCAGATGTCGGACTCGGTGAGTGAGATGTCGGACTGGGTGAGGTGGATGTCGGACTGGGTGAGTGTGTTGTTGGACTGGTTGAGCGCCATGTCGGACTGAGTGAGTGCGATGTCGGACTGGGTGAGTGCGATGTCGGACTGGGTGAGTGCGATGTCGGACTGGGAGAGTGCGATGTCGGACCGGGTGAGTGTGATGTCGGACTGCGTGAGTGCGATGTCGGACAGGGTGAGTCGGATGTCGGACTGGGTGAGTGCGATATCGGACTGAGTGAGGTGGATGTCGGATTGGGTGAGTGTGATGTCGGACCAGGTGAGTGTGATGTCGGACTGGGTGAGGTGGATGTCGGACTGGGTGAGGTGGATGTCGGACTGGGTGAGGTGGATGTCGGACTGGGTGAGTCGAATGTCGGACTGGGTGAGTGGGATGTCGGACTGGGTGAGTGCGATGTCGGACTGGGTGAGTCGGATGTCGGACTGTGTGAGGTGGATGTCGGACTGGGTGAGTTGGATGTCGGACTGGGTGAGGTGGATGTCGGACTGGGTGAGCGCGATGTCGGACGGGGTGAGTCGGATGTCGGACTGGGTGAGTGCGATGTCGGACTGGGTGAGTGCGAAGTCGGACTGGGTGAGTGCGATGTCTGACAGGGTGAGTCGGATGTCGGACTGGGTGAGTGCGATGTCGGACTTGGTGAGGTGGATGTCAGACTAGGTGAGTGCGATTACGGACTGGGTGAGTCAGATGTCGGACTGGGTGAGTGCGATGTCGGACTGGGTGAGTGCGATGTCGGACTGGGGGAGTCAGATGTTGGACTGCGTGAGTGCGATGTCGGACTGGGTGAGTGCAATGTCGGACTGGGTGCGTCGGATGTCGGACTGGGTGAGGTGGATGTCGGACTGGGTGAGTCAGATGTCGGACTGGGTGAGTGGGATGTCGGACGGGGGAAGTCAATGTTGGACCGGGTGAGTGTGATGTCGGACTGGGAGAGTGCGATGTCGGACAGGGTGAGTCGGATGTCGGACTGGGTGAGTGCGATGTCGGACTGGGTGAGGTGGATGTCGGACTGGGTGAGTGCGATGTCGGACTGGGTGAGTCGGATGTCGGACTGGGTGAGTGCGATGTCGGACTGGGTGAGGTGGATGTCGGACTGGGTGAGTCGGATGTCGGACCGGGTGAGTGCGATGTCGGACTGGGTGAGGTGGATGTCGGACTGGGTGAGTGCGATGTCGGACTGGGTGAGTCGGATGTCGGACTGGGTGAGTGCGATGTCGGACTGGGTGAGTGCGATGTCGGACTGGGTGAGTGCGATGTCGGACTGGGTGAGTCGGATGTCGGACTGGGTGAGTGCGATTACGGACTGGGTGTGTCGGATGTCGGACTGGGTGAGTGTGATGTCGGACTGGGTGAGTCGGATGTCGGACTGGGTGAGTGCGATTACGAACTGGGTGAGTGCGATGCCGGACTGGGTGAGTGTGATGTCGGACAGGGTGAGTGCGAAGTCGGACTGGGTGAGGTGGATGTCGGCCTGGGTGAGTGGGATGTCGGACTGGCTGAGGTGGATGTCGGACTCGGGGAGTGCGATGTCAGACTGGGTGAGGTGGATGTCGGACTGGGTGAGGTCGGATGTCGGACTGGGAGAGTGCGATGTCGGACAGGGTGAGTCGGATGTCGGTTTGGGTGAGTGCGATGTCGGACTGGGTGAGTCAGATGTCGGACTGGGTGAGTCGGATGTCGGACTGGGTGAGTGCGATGTCGGACTGGGTGAGTGCGATGTCGGACTGGGTGAGGTGGATGTCGGACTGGGTGAGTGCGATGTCGGACTGGGTGAGGTGGATGTCGGACTGGGTGAGTGCGATGTCGGACTGGGTGAGTGCGATGTCAGACTGGGTGAGTCGGATGTCGGACTGGGTGAGTGCGATTACGGACTGGGTGTGTCGGATGTCGGACTGGGTGAGTGTGATGTCGGACTGGGTGAGTCGGATGTCGGACTGGGTGAGTGCGATGCCGGACTGGGTGAGTGTGATGTCGGACTGGGTGAGTGCGAAGTCGGACTGGGTGAGGTGGATGTCGGCCTGGGTGAGTGGGATGTCGGACTGGCTGAGGTGGATGTCGGACTCGGGGAGTGCGATGTCAGACTGGGTGAGGTGGATTTCGGCCTGGGTGAGTGCGATGTCGGACTGGCTGCATCGGATGTCGGACTGGGTGAGTGGGATGTCGGACTGGGAGAGTGCGATGTCGGACTGGCTGCATCGGATGTCGGACTGGGTGAGTGGGATGTCGGACTGGGAGAGTGCGATGTCGGACAGGGTGAGTCGGATGTCGGCCTGGGTGAGTGGGATGTCGGACTGGGTGAGTGTGATGTCGGACTGGGAGAGTGCGATGTCGGACAGGGTGAGTGCGATGTCGGACTGGGTGAGGTGGATGTCGGACTGGGTGAGTGCGATGTCGGACTGGGTGAGGTGGATGTCGGACTGGGTGAGGTGGATGTTGGACTGGGTGAGTCGGATGTCGGACTGGGAGAGTGCGATGTCGGACTGGCTGCATCGGATGTCGGACTGGGTGAGTGGGATGTGGAACTGGGAGAGTGCGATGTCGGACAGGGTGAGTCGGATGTCGGACGGGTGCGTCGGGTGTCGGACTGGGTGAGGTGGATGTCGGACTGGGTGAGTCAGATGTCGGACTGGGTGAGTCGGATGTCGGACTGGGTGAGGTGGATGTCGGACTGGGTGAGGTGGATGTCGGACTGGGTGAGTGCGATGTCTGACTGGGTGAGTGCGATGTCGGACTGGGTGAGTGCGAAGTCGGACTGGGTGAGTGCGATGTCGGACTGAGGGAGTGCGATGTCGGACTGGGTGAGTGCGATGTCGGACTGGGTGAGTCGGATGTCGGACTGGGTGAATGCGATGTCGGACTGGGTGAGTGCGATGTTGGACTGGGTGAGGCGGATGTCGGACTGGGTGAGTGCGATGTCGGACTGGGGGAGAGCGATGTCGGACTGGGTGAGAGCGAAGTCGGACTGGGTGAGTGCGATGTCTGACTGGGTGAGTGCGATGTCGGACTGGGTGAGTGCGATGTCTGACTGGGTGTGTGTGATGTTGGACTGGTGAATGAGAAGTCGGACTGGGTGAGGTGGATGTCGGACTGCGTGAGTGCGATGTCGGAATGGGTGAGTCGGATGTCGGACTGCGTGAGTGCGATGTCGGAATGGGTGAGTCGGATGTCGGACTGGGTGAGTGCGATGTCGGACTGGGTGAGTCGGATGTCGGACTGGGTGAGTGCGATGTCGGACTGGGTGAGTCGGATGTCGGACTGGGTGAGTGCGATGTCGGACTGGGTGAGTGCGATGTCGGACTGGGTGAGGTGGATGTCGGACTGGGTGAGTGCAATGTCGGACTGGGTGAGTGCGATGTCGGACTGAGTGAGTGCGATGTCGGACTGAGGGAGTCAGATGTTGGACTGGGGTGTCGGATGTCGGACTGGGTGAATGCGATGTCGGACTGGGTGAGTGCGATGTTGGACTGGGTGAGGTGGATGTCGGACTGGGTGAGTGCGATGTCGGACTGGGTGAGGCGGATGTTGGAATGGCTGAGTGCGATGTCGGACTGGGTGAGTGCGATGTCGGACTGGGTGAGGAGGATGTCGGACTGGGTGAGTGCGATGTCGGACTGGGTAAGTCGGATGTCGAACTGGGTGAGTGCGATGTCAGACTGGGTGAGTGCGATGTCGGACTGGGTGAGGTGGATGTCGGACTGGGTGAGGTGGATGTCGGACTGGGTGAGGTGGATGTCGGACTGGGTGAGTCGGATGTCGGACTGGGTGAGGTGGATGTCGGACTGGATGAGTCGGATGTCGGACTGGGGGAGTGCGATGTCGGACTGGGAGCGTTGGATGTCGGACTGGGTGAGTGCGATGTCGGACTGGATGAGTGCGATGTCGGACTGGGTGAGGTGGATGTTGGAATGGGTGAGAGCGATGTCGGACTGGGTGATTCGGATGTCGGACTGGGTGAGGTGGATGTCGGACTGGGTGAGTGCGATCTCGGACTGGGCGAGTGCGATGTCAGACTGGGTGAGTCGGATGTCTTACTGGGCGAGTGCGATGTCGGACTGGGTGAGTGAGATGTCGGACTGGGTGAGAGTGCTGTCGGACTGGGTGAGTGTGATGTCGGACTGGGTGAGTGCGATGTCTGACTGGGTGTGTGTGATGTTGGACTGGTGAGTGCGAAGTCGGACTGGGTGAGGTGGATGTCGGACTGGGTGAGGTGGATGTCGGACTGGGTGAGTGCGATGTCGGACTGGGTGAGTGCGATGTCGGACTGAGGGAGTGCGATGTCGGACTGGGTGAGTGCGATGTCGGACTGGGTGAGTCGGATGTCGGACTGGGTGAATGCGATGTCGGACTGGGTGAGTGCGATGTCGGACTGGGTGAGGCGGATGTCGGAATGGGTGAGTGCGATGTCGGACTGGGTGAGTGCGATTACGGACTGGGTGTGTCGGATGTCGGACTGGGTGAGTGTGATGTCGGACTGGGTGAGTCGGATGTCGGACTGGGTGAGTGCGATTACGGACTGGGTGAGTGCGATGCCGGACTGGGTGAGTGTGATGTCGGACTGGGTGAGTGCGAAGTCGGACTGGGTGAGGTGGATGTCGGCCTGGGTGAGTGGGATGTCGGACTGGCTGAGGTGGATGTCGGACTCGGGGAGTGCGATGTCAGACTGGGTGAGGTGGATGTCGGACTGGGTGAGGTCGGATGTCGGACTGGGAGAGTGCGATGTCGGACAGGGTGAGTCGGATGTCGGTTTGGGTGAGTGCGATGTCGGACTGGGTGAGTGCGATGTCGGACTGGGTGAGTCAGATGTCGGACTGGGTGAGTCGGATGTCGGACTGGGTGAGTGCGATATCGGACTGGGTGAGGTGGATGTCGGACTGGGTGAGTGCGATGTCGGACTGGGTGAGTGCGATGTCAGACTGGGTGAGTCGGATGTCGGACTGGGTGAGTGCGATGTCGGACTGGGTGAGGTGGATGTCGGACTGGGTGAGTGCGATGTCGGACTGGGTGAGGTGGATGTCGGACTGGGTGAGTGCGATGTCGGACTGGGTGAGTGCGATGTCAGACTGGGTGAGTCGGATGTCGGACTGGGTGAGTGCGATTACGGACTGGGTGTGTCGGATGTCGGACTGGGTGAGTGTGATGTCGGACTGGGTGAGTCGGACGTCGGACTGGGTGAGTGCGATTACGGACTGGGTGAGTGCGATGCCGGACTGGGTGAGTGTGATGTCGGACTGGGTGAGTGCGAAGTCGGACTGGGTGAGGTGGATGTCGGCCTGGGTGAGTGGGATGTCGGACTGGCTGAGGTGGATGTCGGACTCGGGGAGTGCGATGTCAGACTGGGTGAGGTGGATGTCGGCCTGGGTGAGTGCGATGTCGGACTGGCTGCATCGGATGTCGGACTGGGTGAGTGGGATGTCGGACTGGGAGAGTGCGATGTCGGACTGGCTGCATCGGATGTCGGACTGGGTGAGTGGGATGTCGGACTGGGAGAGTGCGATGTCGGACAGGGTGAGTCGGATGTCGGCCTGGGTGAGTGGGATGTTGGACTGGGTGAGTGTGATGTCGGACTGGGAGAGTGCGATGTCGGACAGGGTGAGTGCGATGTCGGACTGGGTGAGGTGGATGTCGGACTGGGTGAGTGCGATGTCGGACTGGGTGAGGTGGATGTCGGACTGGGTGAGGTGGATGTTGGACTGGGTGAGTCGGATGTCGGACTGGGAGAGTGCGATGTCGGACTGGCTGCATCGGATGTCGGACTGGGTGAGTGGGATGTCGGACTGGGAGAGTGCGATGTCGGACAGGG
The DNA here is from genome assembly GCF_035084215.1 of Heptranchias perlo. Classification (NCBI taxonomy): domain Eukaryota; kingdom Metazoa; phylum Chordata; class Chondrichthyes; order Hexanchiformes; family Hexanchidae; genus Heptranchias; species Heptranchias perlo. The sequence continues at coordinate 47,146,756 of NC_090348.1, read as the reverse complement.
TGAGTCGGATGTCGGACTGGGTGCGTCGGGTGTCGGACTGGGTGAGGTGGATGTCGGACTGGGTGAGTCAGATGTCGGACTGGGTGAGTCGGATGTCGGACTGGGTGAGGTGGATGTCGGACTGGGTGAGGTGGATGTCGGACTGGGTGAGTGCGATGTCTGACTGGGTGAGTCGGATGTCGGACTGGGTGAGTGCGATTACGGACTGGGTGTGTCGGATGTCGGACTGGGTGAGTGTGATGTCGGACTGGGTGAGTCGGATGTCGGACTGGGTGAGTGCGATTACGGACTGGGTGAGTGCGATGCCGGACTGGGTGAGTGTGATGTCGGACTGGGTGAGTGCGAAGTCGGACTGGGTGAGGTGGATGTCGGCCTGGGTGAGTGGGATGTCGGACTGGCTGAGGTGGATGTCGGACTCGGGGAGTGCGATGTCAGACTGGGTGAGGTGGATGTCGGACTGGGTGAGGTCGGATGTCGGACTGGGAGAGTGCGATGTCGGACAGGGTGAGTCGGATGTCGGTTTGGGTGAGTGCGATGTCGGACTGGGTGAGTCAGATGTCGGACTGGGTGAGTCGGATGTCGGACTGGGTGAGTGCGATGTCGGACTGGGTGAGTGCGATGTCGGACTGGGTGAGGTGGATGTCGGACTGGGTGAGTGCGATATCGGACTGGGTGAGTGCGATGTCGGACTGGGTGAGGTGGATGTCGGACTGGGTGAGTGCGATGTCGGACTGGGTGAGTGCGATGTCAGACTGGGTGAGTCGGATGTCGGACTGGGTGAGTGCGATTACGGACTGGGTGTGTCGGATGTCGGACTGGGTGAGTGTGATGTCGGACTGGGTGAGTCGGATGTCGGACTGGGTGAGTGCGATTACGGACTGGGTGAGTGCGATGCCGGACTGGGTGAGTGTGATGTCGGACTGGGTGAGTGCGAAGTCGGACTGGGTGAGGTGGATGTCGGCCTGGGTGAGTGGGATATCGGACTGGCTGAGGTGGATGTCGGACTCGGGGAGTGCGATGTCAGACTGGGTGAGGTGGATGTCGGCCTGGGTGAGTGCGATGTCGGACTGGCTGCATCGGATGTCGGACTGGGTGAGTGGGATGTCGGACTGGGAGAGTGCGATGTCGGACTGGCTGCATCGGATGTCGGACTGGGTGAGTGGGATGTCGGACTGGGAGAGTGCGATGTCGGACAGGGTGAGTCGGATGTCGGCCTGGGTGAGTGGGATGTCGGACTGGGTGAGTGTGATGTCGGACTGGGAGAGTGCGATGTCGGACAGGGTGAGTGCGATGTCGGACTGGGTGAGGTGGATGTCGGACTGGGTGAGTGCGATGTCGGACTGGGTGAGGTGGATGTCGGACTGGGTGAGGTGGATGTTGGACTGGGTGAGTCGGATGTCGGACTGGGAGAGTGCGATGTCGGACTGGCTGCATCGGATGTCGGACTGGGTGAGTGGGATGTCGGACTGGGAGAGTGCGATGTCGGACAGGGTGAGTCGGATGTCGGACTGGGTGCGTCGGGTGTCGGACTGGGTGAGGTGGATGTCGGACTGGGTGAGTCAGATGTCGGACTGGGTGAGTCGGATGTCGGACTGGGTGAGGTGGATGTCGGACTGGGTGAGGTGGATGTCGGACTGGGTGAGTGCGATGTCTGACTGGGTGAGTGCGATGTCGGACTGGGTGAGTGCGAAGTCGGACTGGGTGAGTGCGATGTCGGACTGAGGGAGTGCGATGTCGGACTGGGTGAGTGCGATGTCGGACTGGGTGAGTCGGATGTCGGACTGGGTGAATGCGATGTCGGACTGGGTGAGTGCGATGTTGGACTGGGTGAGGCGGATGTCGGACTGGGTGAGTGCGATGTCGGACTGGGTGAGAGAGATGTCGGACTGGGTGAGAGCGAAGTCGGTCTGGGTGAGTGCGATGTCTGACTGGGTGAGTGCGATGTCGGACTGGGTGAGTGCGATGTCTGACTGGGTGTGTGTGATGTTGGACTGGTGAATGAGAAGTCGGACTGGGTGAGGTGGATGTCGGACTGCGTGAGTGCGATGTCGGAATGGGTGAGTCGGATGTCGGACTGCGTGAGTGCGATGTCGGAATGGGTGAGTCGGATGTCGGACTGGGTGAGTGCGATGTCGGACTGGGTGAGTCGGATGTCGGACTGGGTGAGTGCGATGTCGGACTGGGTGAGTCGGATGTCGGACTGGGTGAGTGCGATGTCGGACTGGGTGAGTGCGATGTCGGACTGGGTGAGGTGGATGTCGGACTGGGTGAGTGCGATGTCGGACTGGGTGAGGTGGATGTCGGACTGGGTGAGTGCAATGTCGGACTGGGTGAGTGCGATGTCGGACTGAGTGAGTGCGATGTCGGACTGAGGGAGTCAGATGTTGGACTGGGGTGTCGGATGTCGGACTGGGTGAATGCGATGTCGGACTGGGTGAGTGCGATGTTGGACTGGGTGAGGTGGATGTCGGACTGGGTGAGTGCGATGTCGGACTGGGTGAGGCGGATGTTGGAATGGCTGAGTGCGATGTCGGACTGGGTGAGTGCGATGTCGGACTGGGTGAGGAGGATGTCGGACTGGGTGAGTGCGATGTCGGACTGGGTAAGTCGGATGTCGAACTGGGTGAGTGCGATGTCAGACTGGGTGAGTGCGATGTCGGACTGGGTGAGGTGGATGTCGGACTGGGTGAGGTGGATGTCGGACTGGGTGAGGTGGATGTCGGACTGGGTGAGTCGGATGTCGGACTGGGTGAGGTGGATGTCGGACTGGATGAGTCGGATGTCGGACTGGGGGAGTGCGATGTCGGACTGGGAGCGTTGGATGTCGGACTGGGTGAGTGCGATGTCGGACTGGATGAGTGCGATGTCGGACTGGGTGAGGTGGATGTTGGAATGGGTGAGAGCGATGTCGGACTGGGTGATTCGGATGTCGGACTGGGTGAGGTGGATGTCGGACTGGGTGAGTGCGATTTCGGACTGGGCGAGTGCGATGTCGGACTGGGTGAGTCGGATGTCTTACTGGGCGAGTGCGATGTCGGACTGGGTGAGTGAGATGTCGTCTGGGTGAGAGTGCTGTCGGACTGGGTGAGTGTGATGTCGGACTGGGTGAGTGCGATGTCTGACTGGGTGTGTGTGATGTTGGACTGGTGAGTGCGAAGTCGGACTGGGTGAGGTGGATGTCGGACTGGGTGAGGTGGATGTCGGACTGGGTGAGTGCGATGTCGGACTGGGTGAGTGCGATGTCGGACTGAGGGAGTGCGATGTCGGACTGGGTGAGTGCGATGTCGGACTGGGTGAGTCGGATGTCGGACTGGGTGAATGCGATGTCGGACTGGGTGAGTGCGATGTCGGACTGGGTGAGGCGGATGTCGGAATGGGTGAGTGCGATGTCGGACTGGGTGAGTGCGATTACGGACTGGGTGTGTCGGATGTCGGACTGGGTGAGTGTGATGTCGGACTGGGTGAGTCGGATGTCGGACTGGGTGAGTGCGATTACGGACTGGGTGAGTGCGATGCCGGACTGGGTGAGTGTGATGTCGGACTGGGTGAGTGCGAAGTCGGACTGGGTGAGGTGGATGTCGGCCTGGGTGAGTGGGATGTCGGACTGGCTGAGGTGGATGTCGGACTCGGGGAGTGCGATGTCAGACTGGGTGAGGTGGATGTCGGACTGGGTGAGGTCGGATGTCGGACTGGGAGAGTGCGATGTCGGACAGGGTGAGTCGGATGTCGGTTTGGGTGAGTGCGATGTCGGACTGGGTGAGTGCGATGTCGGACTGGGTGAGTCAGATGTCGGACTGGGTGAGTCGGATGTCGGACTGGGTGAGTGCGATGTCGGACTGGGTGAGTGCGATGTCGGACTGGGTGAGGTGGATGTCGGACTGGGTGAGTGCGATGTCGGACTGGGTGAGGTGGATGTCGGACTGGGTGAGTGCGATGTCGGACTGGGTGAGTGCGATGTCAGACTGGGTGAGTCGGATGTCGGACTGGGTGAGTGCGATTACGGACTGGGTGTGTCGGATGTCGGACTGGGTGAGTGTGATGTCGGACTGGGTGAGTCGGATGTCGGACTGGGTGAGTGCGATTACGGACTGGGTGAGTGCGATGCCGGACTGGGTGAGTGTGATGTCGGACTGGGTGAGTGCGAAGTCGGACTGGGTGAGGTGGATGTCGGCCTGGGTGAGTGGGATGTCGGACTGGCTGAGGTGGATGTCGGACTCGGGGAGTGCGATGTCAGACTGGGTGAGGTGGATGTCGGCCTGGGTGAGTGCGATGTCGGACTGGCTGCATCGGATGTCGGACTGGGTGAGTGGGATGTCGGACTGGGAGAGTGCGATGTCGGACTGGCTGCATCGGATGTCGGACTGGGTGAGTGGGATGTCGGACTGGGAGAGTGCGATGTCGGACAGGGTGAGTCGGATGTCGGCCTGGGTGAGTGGGATGTTGGACTGGGTGAGTGTGATGTCGGACTGGGAGAGTGCGATGTCGGACAGGGTGAGTGCGATGTCGGACTGGGTGAGGTGGATGTCGGACTGGGTGAGTGCGATGTCGGACTGGGTGAGGTGGATGTCGGACTGGGTGAGGTGGATGTTGGACTGGGTGAGTCGGATGTCGGACTGGGAGAGTGCGATGTCGGACTGGCTGCATCGGATGTCGGACTGGGTGAGTGGGATGTCGGACTGGGAGAGTGCGATGTCGGACAGGGTGAGTCGGATGTCGGACTGGGTGCGTCGGGTGTCGGACTGGGTGAGGTGGATGTCGGACTGGGTGAGTCAGATGTCGGACTGGGTGAGTCGGATGTCGGACTGGGTGAGGTGGATGTCGGACTGGGTGAGGTGGATGTCGGACTGGGTGAGTGCGATGTCTGACTGGGTGAGTGCGATGTCGGACTGGGTGAGTGCGAAGTCGGACTGGGTGAGTGCGATGTCGGACTGAGGGAGTGCGATGTCGGACTGGGTGAGTGCGATGTCGGACTGGGTGAGTCGGATGTCGGACTGGGTGAATGCGATGTCGGACTGGGTGAGTGCGATGTCGGACTGGGTGAGGCGGATGTCGGACTGGGTGAGTGCGATGTCGGACTGGCTGAGAGCGATGTCGGACTGGGTGAGAGCGAAGTCGGACTGGGTGAGTGCGATGTCTGACTGGGTGAGTGCGATGTCGGACTGGGTGAGTGCGATGTCTGACTGGGTGTGTGTGATGTTGGACTGGTGAATGAGAAGTCGGACTGGGTGAGGTGGATGTCGGACTGCGTGAGTGCGATGTCGGAATGGGTGAGTCGGATGTCGGACTGCGTGAGTGCGATGTCGGAATGGGTGAGTCGGATGTCGGACTGGGTGAGTGCGATGTCGGACTGGGTGAGTCGGATGTCGGACTGGGTGAGTGCGATGTCGGACTGGGTGAGTGCGATGTCGGACTGGGTGAGGTGGATGTCGGACTGGGTGAGTGCAATGTCGGACTGGGTGAGTGCGATGTCGGACTGAGTGAGTGCGATGTCGGACTGAGGGAGTCAGATGTTGGACTGGGGTGTCGGATGTCGGACTGGGTAAATGCGATGTCGGACTGGGTGAGTGCGATGTTGGACTGGGTGAGGTGGATGTCGGACTGGGTGAGTGCGATGTCGGACTGGGTGAGGCGGATGTTGGAATGGCTGAGTGCGATGTCGGACTGGGTGAGTGCGATGTCGGACTGGGTGAGGAGGATGTCGGACTGGGTGAGTGCGATGTCGGACTGGGTAAGTCGGATGTCGAACTGGGTGAGTGCGATGTCAGACTGGGTGAGTGCGATGTCGGACTGGGTGAGGTGGATGTCGGACTGGGTGAGGTGGATGTCGGACTGGGTGAGTCGGATGTCGGACTGGGGGAGTGCGATGTCGGACTGGGAGCGTTGGATGTCGGACTGGGTGAGTGCGATGTCGGACTGGATGAGTGCGATGTCGGACTGGGTGAGGTGGATGTTGGACTGGGTGAGAGCGATGTCGGACTGGGTGATTCGGATGTCGGACTGGGTGAGGTGGATGTCGGACTGGGTGAGTGCGATCTCGGACTGGGCGAGTGCGATGTCGGACTGGGTGAGTCGGATGTCTTACTGGGCGAGTGCGATGTCGGACTGGGTGAGTGAGATGTCGGACTGGGTGAGAGTGCTGTCGGACTGGGTGAGTGTGATGTCGGACTGGGTGAGTGCGATGTCTGACTGGGTGTGTGTGATGTTGGACTGGTGAGTGCGAAGTCGGACTGGGTGAGGTGGATGTCGGACTGGGTGAGGTGGATGTCGGACTGGGTGAGTGCGATGTCGGACTGGGTGAGTGCGATGTCGGACTGAGGGAGTGCGATGTCGGACTGGGTGAGTGCGATGTTGGACTGGGTGAGTCGGATGTCGGACTGGGTGAATGCGATGTCGGACTGGGTGAGTGCGATGTCGGACTGGGTGAGGCGGATGTCGGAATGGGTGAGTGCGATGTCGGACTGGGTGAGTGCGATGTCGGACTGGGTGAGAGCGATGTCGGACTGGGTGAGAGCGAAGTCGGACTGGGTGAGTGCGATGTCTGACTGGGTGAGTGCGATGTCGGACTGGGTGAGAGCGATGTCGGACTGGGTGAGAGCGAAGTCGGACTGGGTGAGTGCGATGTCTGACTGGGTGAGTGCGATGTCGGACTGGGTGAGTGCGATGTCTGACTGGGTGTGTGTGATGTTGGACTGGTGAGTGAGAAGTCGGACTGGGTGAGGTGGATGTCGGACTGCGTGAGTGCGCTGTCGGAATGGGTGAGTCGGATGTCGGACTGGGTGAGGTGGATGTCGGACTGGGTGAGGGCGATGCCGGACTGGGTGAGTCGGATGTCGGACTGGGTGAGTGCGATGTCGGACTGGGTGAGTGTGATGTCGGACTGGGTGAGTGCGATGTCTGACTGGGTGAGTGTGATGTCGGACTGGGTGAGTGCAATGTCTGACTGGGTGAGGTGGATGTCGGACTGGGTGAGTGCGATGTCGGACTGGGTGAGTCGGATGTCGGACTGGGTGAGGTGGATGTCGGACTGGGTGAGTGCGATGTCGGACTGGGTGAGTCGGATGTCGGACTGGGTGAGTCGGATGTCGGACTGAGTGAGTCGGATGTCGGACTGAATGAGGTGGATTTCGGACTGGGTGATTGCAATGTCGGACTGGGTGAGTGCAATGTCGGACTGGGTGAGTGCGATGTCTGATGTGGTGAGTGCGATGTTGGACTGGGTGAGAGTGCTGTCGGACTGGGTGAGGTGGATGTCGGACTGGGTGAGGCGGATGTCGGACTGGCTGAGTGCGATGTCGGACTGGGTGAGTGCGATGTCGGACTGGGTGAGTCGGATGTCGGACTGGGTGAGTGCGATGTCGGACTGGGTGAGGTGGATGTCGGACTGAATGAGGTGGATTTCGGACTGGGTGAGTGCGATGTTGGACTGGGTGAGTCGGATGTCGGACTGGGTGAGGTGGATGTCGGACTGGGTGAGTGCGATGTCGGACGGGGGGAGTCCGATGTTGGGCTGGGGTGTTGGATGTCGGACTGGGTGAGTGCGATGTCTGACTGGGTGAGTGCGATGTCTGACTGGGTGAGTGCGATGTCGGACTGGGTGAGAGCGATGTCGAACTGGGTGAGGTGGATGTCGGACTGTGTGAGGTGGATGTCGGACTGGGTGAGTGCGATGTCGGACTGGGTGAGTCGGATGTCGGACTGGGTGAGGTGGATGTCGGACTGGGTGAGGTGGATGTCGGACTGGGTGAGGTGGATGTCGGACGGGGGGAGTCGGATGTCGGACTGGGTGAGTGCGATGTCTGACTGGGTGAGTGCGATGTCGGACGGGGGGAGTCCGATGTTGGGCTGGGGTGTTGGATGTCGGACTGGGTGAGTGCGATGTCTGACTGGGTGAGTGCGATGTCTGACTGGGTGAGTGCGATGTCGGACTGGGTGAGAGCGATGTCGGACTGGGTGAGTCGGATGTCGGACTGGGTGAGGTGGATGTCGCACTGGATGAGTGCGATGTCGGACTGGGTGAGTGCGATGCCGGACTGGCTGAGTGCGATGTCGGACTGGGTGAGGCGGATGTCGGACTGGTTGAGTGCGATGTCGGACTGGGTGAGGCGGATGTCGGACAGGGTGAGTGCGATGTCGGACTGGGTGAGGTGGATGTCGGACAGGGTGAGTGCGATGTCGGACTGGGTGAGGTGGATGTCGGACAGGGTGAGTCGGATGTCGGACTGGGTGAGTGCGATGTCGGACTGGGTGAGGTGGATGTCGGACTGGGTGAGTGCGATGTCGGGCTGGGTGAGAGCGATGACGAACTGGGTGAGTCGGATGTCGGACTGGGTGAGGTGGATGTCGGACTGGGTGAGTGCGATTTGGGACTGGGTGAGTGCGATGTGGGACTGGGGGAGGTGGATGTCAGACGAGGTGAGGTGGCTTTCGGACTGGGTGAGTGCGATGTCTGACTGGGTGAGTGCGATGTCTGACTGGGTGAGTGCGATGTCGGACTGGGTGAGAGCGATGTCGAACTGGGTGAGGTGGATGTCGGACTGTGTGAGGTGGATGTCGGACTGGGTGAGTGCGATGTCGGACTGGGTGAGTCGGATGTCGGACTGGGTGAGGTGGATGTCGCACTGGATGAGTGCGATGTCGGACTGGGTGATTGCGATGCCGGACTGGGTGAGGCGGATGTCGGACTGGGTGAGTGCGATGTCGGACTGGGTGAGTGCGATGTCGGACTGGGTGAGGTGGATGTCGGACTGGGTGAGGGCGATGCCGGACTGGGTGAGTCGGATGTCGGACTGGGTGAGTGCGATGTCGGACTGGGTGAGGTGCATGTCGGACTGGGTGAGTGTGATGTCGGACTGGGTGAGTGCGATGTCTGACTGGGTGAGTGTGATGTCGGACTGGGTGAGTGCGATGTCTGACTGGGTGAGGTGGATGTCGGACTGGGTGAGTCGGATGTCGGACTGGGTGAGTGCGATGTCGGACTGGGTGAGTGCGATGTCGGACTGGGTGAGTCGGATGTCGGACTGGGTGAGTCGGATGTCGGACTGAGTGAGTCGGATGTCGGACTGAATGAGGTGGATTTCGGACTGGGTGAGTGCAATGTCGGACTGGGTGAGTGCGATGTCTGATGTGGTGAGTGCGATGTTGGACTGGGTGAGAGTGCTGTCGGACTGGGTGAGGTGGATGTCGGACTGGGTGAGTCGGATGTCGGACTGAGTGAGGTGGATGTCGGACTGGGTGAGTGCGATGTCGGACTGGGTGAGTGCGATGTCGGACTGGGTGAGGTGGATGTCGGACTGAATGAGGTGGATTTCGGACTGGGTGAGTGCAATGTCGGACTGGGTGAGTGCGATGTCTGACGTGGTGAGTGCGATGTCGGACTGGGTGAGTCGGATGTCGGACTGGGTGAGGTGGATGTCGGACTGGGTGAGGTGGATGTCGGACTGGGTGAGTGCGATGTCTGACGTGGTGAGTGCGATGTTGGACTGGGTGAGTCGGATGTCGGACTGGGTGAGGTGGATGTCGGACTGGGTGAGGTAGATGTCGGACTGAGTGAGGTGGATGTCGGACTGGCTGAGTGCGATGTCGGACTGGTTGAGTGCGATGTCGGACTGGGTGAGGTGGATGTCGGACTGAATGAGGTGGATTTCGGACTGGGTGAGTGCAATGTCGGACTGGGTGAGTGCGATGTCTGACGTGGTGAGTGCGATGTCGGACTGGGTGAGTCGGATGTCGGACTGGGTGAGGTGGATGTCGGACTGGGTGAGGTGGATGTCGGACTGGGTGAGTGCGATGTCTGACGTGGTGAGTGCGATGTCGGACTGGGTGAGTCGGATGTCGGACTGGGTGAGGTGGATGTCGGACTGGGTGAGGTGGATGTCGACTGGGTGAGTGCGATGTCTGACGTGGTGAGTGCGATGTTGGACTGGGTGAGTCGGATGTCGGACTGGGTGAGTCGGATGTCGGACTGGGTGAGGTGGATGTCGGACTGGGTGAGGTGGATGTCGGACTGGGTGAGGTGGATGTCGGACTGGGTGAGTGTGATGTCGGACTGGGTGAGTGCGATGTCGGACGGGGGAAGTCGGATGTCGGACTGGGTGAGGTGGATGTCGGACTGGGTGAGTGCGATGTCGGACTGGGTGAGTGCGATGTCGGACTGGGTGAGGCGGATGTCGGACTGGTTGAGTGCGATGTCGGACTGGGTGAGGTGGATGTCGGACAGGGTGAGTCGGATGTCGGACTGGGTAAGTGCGATGTCGGACTGGTTGAGTGCGATGTCGGACTGGGTGAGGTGGATGTCGGACTGGGTGAGTGCGATGTCGGGCTGGGTGAGAGCGATGACGAACTGGGTGAGTCGGATGTCGGACTGGGTGAGGTGGATGTCGGACTGGGTGAGTGCGATTTGGGACTGGGTGAGTGCGATGTGGGACTGGGGGAGGTGGATGTCAGACTAGGTGAGGTGGCTTTCGGACTGGGTGAGTGCGATGTCGGACTGGGTGAGTGCGATGTCGGACTGGGTGAGTGCAATTACGGACTGGATGAGTCGGATGTCGGACTGGGTGAGAGCGATGACGGACTGGGTGAGGCAGATGTCGGACTGGCTAAGTGCGATGTCGGACTGGGTGAGGTGGATGTCGGACAGGGTGATTGCGATGTCGGACTGGGTGAGTGCGATGTCGGACTGGGTGAGGCAGATGTCGGACTGGCTAGGTGCGATGTCGGACTGGGTGAGGTGGATGTCGGACTGGGTGAGGCGGATGTCGGACTGGGCGAGTGCGATGTCGGACTGGGTGAGTCAGATGACGGACTGGGTGAGGTGGATGTCAGACTGGGTGCGTGCGATTTCGGACTGGGTGAGGTGGATGTCGGACTGGGTGATTCAGGTGTCGGACTGGGTGAGTGCGATGTCGGACTGGGTGAGTGCGATGTCGGACTGGGTGAGTGCGATGTCGGACTGGACGAGTCGGATGTCGGACTGGGTGAGTGCGATGTCGGACTGGGTGAGTGCGATGTCGTACTGGGTGAGTGCGATGTCGGACTGGGTGAGTGAGATGTCGGACTGGGTGAGTGCGATGTCGGACTGGGTGAGTCGGATGTCGGACTGGGTGAGGTGGATGTCGGACTGTGTGAGGTGGATGTCGGACTGGGTGAGGTGGATGTCGGACTGTGTGAGTCGGATGTCGGACTGGGCGAGTGCGATGTCGTACTGGGTGAGTGTGATGTCGGACTGGGTGAGTGTGATGTCGGACTGGGTGAGTGCGATGTCGGACTGGGTGAGTGCGATGTCGGACTGGGTGAGTGCGATGTCGGACTGGGTGAGGTGGATGTCGGACTGGGTGAGTGCGATGTCGGACTGGCTGAGTGCGATGTCGGACTGGGTGAGGTGGATGTCGGACTGGGTGAGTGTGATGTCGGACTGAGTGAGGTGGATGTCGGACTAGGTGAGGTGGATGTCGGACTGGGTGAGTGCGATGTCGGACTGAGTGAGGTGGATGTCGGACTAGGTGAGGTGGATGTCGGACTGGGTGAGGTGGATGTCGGACTGGGTGAGTCGGATGTCGGACTGGGTGAGGTGGATGTCGGACTGGGTGAGTGCGATGTCGGACTGGGTGAGTCGGATGTCGGACTGGGTGAGGTGGATGTCGGACTGGATGAGTGCGATGTCGAACTGGGTGAGTCGGATGTCGGACTGGGTGAGGCGGATGTCGGACTGGCTGAGTGCGATGTCGGACTGGGTGAGGCGGATGTCGGACTGGGTGAGTGCGATGTCGGACTGCGTGAGTGCGATGTCGGACAGGGTGAGTCGGATGTCGGACTGGGTGAGTGCGATATCGGACTGAGTGAGGTGGATGTCGGATTGGGTGAGTGTGATGTCGGACCGGGTGAGTGTGATGTCGGACTGGGTGAGGTGGATGTCGGACTGGGTGAGGTGGATGTCGGACTGGGTGAGTCGAATGTCGGACTGGGTGAGTGGGATGTCGGACTGGGTGAGTGCGATGTCGGACTGGGTGAGGTGGATGTCGGACAGGGTGAGTCGGATGTCGGACTGGGTAAGTGCGATGTCGGACTGGGTGAGGTGGATGTCGGACAGGGTGAGTCGGATGTCGGACTGGGTGAGTGCGATGTCGGGCTGGGTGAGAGCGATGACGAACTGGGTGAGGTGGATGTCGGACTGGGTGAGTGCGATTTGGGACTGGGTGAGTGCGATGTGGGACTGGGGGAGGTGGATGTCAGACTAGGTGAGGTGGCTTTCGGACTGGGTGAGTGCGATGTCGGACTGGGTGAGTGCGATGTCGGACTGGGTGAGTGCAATTACGGACTGGATGAGTCGGATGTCGGACTGGGTGAGAGCGATGACGGACTGGGTGAGGCAGATGTCGGACTGGCTAAGTGCGATGTCGGACTGGGTGAGGTGGATGTCGGACAGGGTGATTGCGATGTCGGACTGGGTGAGTGCGATGTCGGACTGGGTGAGGCAGATGTCGGACTGGCTAGGTGCGATGTCGGACTGGGTGAGGTGGATGTCGGACTGGGTGAGGCGGATGTCGGACTGGGCGAGTGCGATGTCGGACTGGGTGAGTCAGATGACGGACTGGGTGAGGTGGATGTCAGACTGGGTGCGTGCGATTTCGGACTGGGTGAGGTGGATGTCGGACTGGGTGATTCAGGTGTCGGACTGGGTGAGTGCGATGTCGGACTGGGTGAGTGCGATGTCGGACTGGGTGAGTGCGATGTCGGACTGGGTGAGTGCAATTACGGACTGGACGAGTCGGATGTCGGACTGGGTGAGTGCGATGTCGGACTGGGTGAGTGCGATGTCGTACTGGGTGAGTGCGATGTCGGACTGGGTGAGTGTGATGTCGGACTGGGTGAGTGCGATGTCGGACTGGGTGAGTCGGATGTCGGACTGTGTGAGGTGGATGTCGGACTGTGTGAGGTGGATGTCGGACTGGGTGAGGTGGATGTCGGACTGTGTGAGTCGGATGTCGGACTGGGCGAGTGCGATGTCGTACTGGGTGAGTGTGATGTCGGACTGGGTGAGTGTGATGTCGGACTGGGTGAGTGCGATGTCGGACTGGGTGAGTGCGATGTCGGACTGGGTGAGTGCGATGTCGGACTGGGTGAGGTGGATGTCGGACTGAGTGAGGTGGATGTCGGACTGGGTGAGTGCGATGTCGGACTGAGTGAGGTGGATGTCGGACTAGGTGAGGTGGATGTCGGACTGGGTGAGGTGGATGTCGGACTGGGTGAGTCGGATGTCGGACTGGGTGAGGTGGATGTCGGACTGGGTGAGTGCGATGTCGGACTGGGTGAGTCGGATGTCGGACTGGGTGAGGTGGATGTCGGACTGGATGAGTGCGATGTCGGACTGGGTGAGTGCGATGCCGGACTGGCTGAGTGCGATGTCGGACTGGGTGAGGCGGATGTCGGACTGGGTGAGGCGGATGTCGGACTGGCTGAGTTCGATGTCGGACTGGGTGAGTGCGATGTCGAACTGGGTGAGTCGGATGTCGGACTGGGTGAGGCGGATGTCGGACTGGCTGAGTGCGATGTCGGACTGGATGAGTGCGATGTCTGACTGGGTGAGTGCGATGTCAGACTGGGAGAGTGCGATGTCGGACTGGGTGAGGTGGATGTCGGATTGGGTGAGTCGGATGTCGGACTGGATGAGGTGGATGTCGGACTGGGTGAGTGCGATGTCGGACTGGATGAGGTGGATGTCGGACAGGGTGAGTCGGATGTCGGACTGGCTGAGTGCGATGTCGGACTGGGTGAGGCGGATGTCGGACTGGGTGAGTGCGATGTCGGACTGGGTGAGGTGGATGTCGGACAGGGTGAGTTGGATGTCGGACTGGCTGAGTGCGATGTCGGACTGGGTGAGGCGGATGTCGGACTGGGTGAGTGCGATGTCAGACTGGATGAGGTGGATGTCGGACTGGGTGAGTGCGATGTGGGACTGGGTGAGGTGGATGTCGGACTGGATGAGTGCGATGTCGGACTGGGTGAGTGCGATGTCGGACTGGGTGAGGTCGGATGTCGGACTGGGTGAGGTCGGATGTCGGACTGGGTGAGTGCGATGCCGGACTGGGTGAGTCGGATGTCGGACTGGGTGAGAGCGATGTCGGACTGGGTGAGGTGGATGTCGGACTGGGTGAGGTCGGATGTCGGACTGGGTGAGTGCGATGTCGGACTGAGTGAGTCGGATGTCGGACTGGGTGAGTGCGATGTCGGACTGGGTGAGTGCGATGTCGGACTGGGTGAGGTGGATGTCGGACAGGGTGAGTCGGATGTCGGACTGGCTGAGTGCGATGTCGGACTGGGTGAGGTGGATGTCGGACTGGGTGAGTGCGATGTCGGACTGGATGAGGTGGATGTCGGACTGGGTGAGTGCGATGTCGGACTGGATGAGTGCGATGTCGGACTGGGTGAGTGCGATGTCGGACTGGGTGAGGTCGGATGTCGGACTGGGTGAGGTCGGATGTCGGACTGGGTGAGTGCGATGTCGGACTGGGTGAGGTCGGATGTCGGACTGGGTGAGGTCGGATGTCGGACTGGGTGAGGTCGGATGTCGGACTGGGTGAGTCGGATTTCGGACTGGGTGAGTCGGATGTCGGACTGGGTGAGTCGGATGTCGGACTGGGTGAGTGCGATGTCGGACTGGGTGAGTCGGATGTCGGACTGGGTGAGTGCGATGTCGGACTGGGTGAGTGCGATGTCGGAGTGGGTGAGTCGGATGTCGGACTGGGTGCGTGCGATGTCGGACTGGGTGAGTGCGATGTCGGACTGGGTGAGTGCGATGTCGGACTGGGTGAGAGCGATGTCGGACTGGGTGAGGTCGGATGTCGGACTCGGTGAGTGCGATGCCGGACTGGGTGAGTCGGATGTCAGACTGGGTGAGTCGGATGTCGGACTGGGTGAGTCGGATGTCGGACTGGGTGAGTCGGATGTCGGACTGGGTGAGTGCGATGTCGGACTGGATGAGTCGGATGTCGGACAGGGTGAGTCGGATGTCGGACTGGCTGAGTGCGATGTCGGACTGGGTGAGGTGGATGTCGGACAGGGTGAGTCGGATGTCGGACTGGCTGAGTGCGATGTCGGACTGGGTGAGGCGGATGTCGGACTGGGTGAGTGCGATGTCGGACTGGATGAGGTGGATGTCGGACTGGGTGAGTGCGATGTCGGACTGGATGAATGCGATGTCGGACTGGGTGAGTGCGATGTCGGACTGGGTGAGTCGGATGTCGGACTGGGTGAGAGCGATGTCGGACTGGGTGAGGTCGGATGTCGGACTGGGTGAGTGCGATGCCGGACTGGGTGAGTCGGATGTCGGACTGGGTGAGTCGGATGTCGGACTGGGTGAGTCGGATGTCGGACTGGGTGAGTGCGATGCCGGACTGGGTGAGTCGGATGTCGGACTGGGTGAGAGCGATGTTGGACTGGGTGGGGTGGATGTCGGACTGGGTGAGTCGGATGTCGGACTGGGTGAGTGCGATGTCGGACTGGGTGAGTCGGATGTCGGACTGGGTGAGTGCTATGTCGGACTGGGTGAGTCGGATGTCGGACTGGGTGAGTGCGATGTCGGACTGGGTGAGGTGGATGTCGGACAGGGTGAGTCGGATGTCGGACTGGCTGAGTGCGATGTCGGACTGGGTGAGGCGGATGTCGGACTGGGTGAGTGCGATGTCGGACTGGATGAATGCGATGTCGGACTGGGTGAGTGCGATGTCGGACTGGGTGAGTCGGATGTCGGACTGGGTGAGAGCGATGTCGGACTGGGTGAGGTCGGATGTCGGACTGGGTGAGTGCGATGCCGGACTGGGTGAGTCGGATGTCGGACTGGGTGAGTCGGATGTCGGACTGGGTGAGTCGGATGTCGGACTGGGTGAGTGCGATGCCGGACTGCGTGAGTCGGATGTCGGACTGGGTGAGTCGGATGTCGGACTGGGTGAGTCGGATGTCGGACTGGGTGAGTGCGATGTCGGACTGGGTGAGTGCGATGTCGGACTGGGTGAGTCGGATGTCGGACTGGGTGAGTGCTATGTCGGACTGGGTGAGTCGGATGTCGGACTGGGTGAGTGCGATGTCGGACTGGGTGAGTGCGATGTCGGACTGGGTGAGTGCGATGTCGGACTGGGTGAGTGCGATGTCGGACTGGGTGAGTGCGATGTCGGACCAGGTGCATCGGATGTCAGACCGGGTGAGTCGGACGTCGGACTGGGTGGGGTGGATGTCGGACTGGGTGGGGTGGATATCGGACTGGGTGAGTGCGATGTCGGACTGGGGGAGTCGGATGTCGGACTGGGTGAGTCGGATGCTGGACTGGGTGAGTCGGATGTCGGACTGGGTGAGTCGGATTTCGGACTGGGTGATTGCAATGTCAGACTGGGTGAGTGCGACGTCGGACTGGGTGAGTCGGATGTCGGACTGGGTGAGTGCGATGTCGGTCTGGGTGAGTGTGATGTCGGACTGGGTGAGTGTGATGTCGGACTGGGTGAGTCGGATGTCGGACTGGGTGAGTCGGAGGTCGGACTGGGTGAGTCGGACGTCTGGCTGGGTGAGTCGGACTTCGGGCTGGGTCAGTCGGACGTCGGGCTGGGTGAGTCGGACGTCTGGCTGGGTGAGACAGTCGTCGGGCTGGGTGAGTCGGACGTCGGGCTGGGTCAGTCGGACTTCGGTCTGGGTCAGTCGGACGTCGGGCTGGGTGAGTCGGACGGCGGGCTGGGTGAGTCGGACTGCGGGCTGCGTGAGTCGGACGTCGGGCTGGGTGAGTCGGACGTCGGGCTGGCTGAGTCGGACGTCGGGCTGGGTGAGTAGGACGGCGGGCTGGGTGAGTCGGACGGCGGGCTGGGTTAGTCGGACGGCGGGCTGGGTTAGTCGGACGGCGGTCTGGGTGAGTCGGACGGCGGGCTGGGTGAGTCAAACGTCGTGCTGAGTGATTCGGATGGATGATGGGGTGAGTAATTCGATGAGTTAACCATCCTCAGTTGGCATTTGTACCTGGCAGATTAGATGCCGGCTGTTAAGCGATGATGTCATTTGCATTTCTGAACAAGACACCAGCCTAGCAAAAACTGGGGTTTGAAATTCCTCGGTCTGTTATTACCAGCTCCTGGTTAAATTGGGCTTTGGCTGAGATAGTTCCCCCCATGAACAAATACGCAGCCAGCAGTTACTGAAGAAAGGATAAGATACCAGGGGTTAGGTGGCACCCATACTCTACGTCATTTACAAAAAAGGGCACACAATAGTTTGATGCCAGTGTTTCAACCAGTGAGCTAGAAATGAAAATTGGGCCGGCCCATATGGAGTTTTTTTTTATTCGTTCACGGGATTTGGGCGTCGCTGGCTAGGCCAGCATTTATTGCCCATCCCTAATTGCCCTCGAGAAGGTGCTGGTGAGCCGCCTTCTTGAACCGCTGCAGTCCGTGTGGTGACGGTTCTCCCACAGTGCTGTTAGGAAGGGAGTTCCAGGATTTT
Organism: Heptranchias perlo; assembly: GCF_035084215.1. NCBI lineage: Eukaryota > Metazoa > Chordata > Chondrichthyes > Hexanchiformes > Hexanchidae > Heptranchias > Heptranchias perlo. Next base: position 47,129,284 of record NC_090348.1, on the reverse strand, counting down.
GACCCAGCGACAATGAAGGAACGGCGATATATTTCCAAGTCGGGATGGTGTGTGACTTGGAGGGGAACGTGCAGGTGGTGTTGTTCCCATGCGCCTGCTGCTCTTGTCTTTCTAGGTGGTAGAGGTCGCGGGTTTGGGAGGTGCTGTCGAAGAAGCCTTAGCGAGTTGCTGCAGTGCATCCTGTGGATGGTGCACACTGCAGCCACAGTGCGCCGGTGGTAAAGGGAGTGAATGTTTAGGGTGGTGGATGGGGTGCCAATCAAGCGGGCTGCTTTATCTTGGATGGTGTCGAGCTTCTTGAGTGTTGTTGGAGCTGCACTCATCCAGGCAAGTGGAGAGTATTCCATCACACTCCTGACTTGTGCCTTGTAGATGGTGGAAAGGCTTTGGGGAGTCAGGAGGTGAGTCACTCGCCGCAGAATACCCAGCCTCTGACCTGCTCTCGTAGCCACAGTATTTATATGGCTGGTCCAGTTAAGTTTCTGGTCAATGGTGACCCCCAGGATGTTGATGGTGGGGGATTCGGCGATGGTAATGCCATTGAATGTCAAGGGGAGGTGGTTAGACTCTCTCTTGTTGGAAATGGTCATTGCCTGGCACTTATCTGGCGCGAATGTTACTTGCCACTTATGAGCCCAAGCCTGGATGTTGTCCAGGTCTTGCTGCATGCGGGCTCGGACTGCTTCATTATCTGAGGGGTTGCGAATGGAACTGAACACTGTGCAGTCTTCAGCGAACATCCCCATTTCTGACCTTATGATGGAGGGAAGGTCATTGATGAAGCAGCTGAAGATGGTTGGGCCTAGGACACTGCCCTGAGGAACTCCTGCAGCAATGTCCTAGGGCTGAGATGATTGGCCTCCAACAACCACTATCATCTTCCTTTGTACTAGGTATGACTCCAGCCACTGGAGAGTTTTCCCCCTGATTCCCATGGACTTCAATTTTACTAGGGCTCCTTGGTGCCACACTCGGTCAAATGCTGCCTTGATGTCAAGGGCAGTCACTCTCACCTCACCTCTGGAATTCAGCTCTTTTGTCCATGTTTGGACCAAGGCTGTAATGAGGTCTGGAGCCGAGTGGTCCTGGCGGAGCCCAAACTGAGCATCGGTGAGCAGGTTATTGGTGAGTAAGTGCCGCTTGATAGCACTGTCGACGACACCTTCCATCACTTTGCTGATGATTGAGAGTAGACTGATGGGGCGGTAATTGGCCGGATTGGATTTGTCCTGCTTTTTGTGGACAGGACATACCTGGGCAATTTTCCACATTGTCGGGTAGATGCCAGTGTTGTAGCTGTACTGGAACAGCTTGGCTAGAGGCGCAGCTAGTTCTGGAGCACAAGTCTTCAGCACTACAGCTGGGATGTTGTCGGGGCCCATAGCCTTTGCTGTATCCAGTGCACTCAGCCATTTCTTGATATCACGTGGAGTGAATCGAATTGGCCGAAGACTGGCTTCCGTGATGGTGGGGATATCGGGAGGAGGCTGAGATGGATCATCCACTCGGCACTTCTGGCTGAAGATGGTTGCAAACGCTTCAGCCTTGTCTTTTGCACTCACGTGCTGGACTCCGCCATCATTGAGAATGGGGATGTTTGCAGAGCCTCCTCCTCCCGTTAGTTGTTTAATTGTCCACCACCATTCACGACTGGATGTGGCAGGACTGCAGAGCTTTGATCTGATCCGTTGGTTGTGGAATCGCTTAGCTCTGTCTATAGCATGTTGCTTCCGCTGTTTAGCATGCATGTCGTCCTGAGTTGTAGCTTCACCAGGTTGGCACCTCATTTTTAGGTACGCCTGGTGCTGCTCCTGGCATGCTCTTCTACACTCCTCATTGAACCAGGGTTGATCCCCTGGCTTGTTGGTAATGGTAGAGTGAGGAATATGCCGGGCCATGAGGTTACAGATTGTGCTGGAATACAATTCTGCTGCTGCTGATGGCCCACAGCACCTCATGGATGCCCAGTTTTGAGCTGCTAGATCTGTTCTGAATCTATCCCATTTAGCACGGTGGTAGTGCCACACAACACGTTGGATGGTGTCCTCAGTGCGAAGACGGGACTTCATCTCCACGAGGACTGTGCGGTGGTCACTCCTACCAATACTGTCATGGACAGATGCATTTGCGACAGGTAGATTGGTGAGGACGAGGTCAAGTAAGTTTTTCCCTCGTGTTGGTTCGCTCACCACCTGCCGCAGGCCCAGTCTAGCAGCTATGTCCTTCAGGACTCGGCCAGCTCGGTCAGTAGTGGTGCTGCCGAGCCACTCTTGGTGATGGACATTGAAGTCCCCCACCCAGAGTACATTTTGTGCCCTTGCTACCCTCAGTGCTTCCTCCAAGTGGTGCTCAACATGGAGGAGGACTGATTCATCAGCTGAGGGAGGACGGTCGGTGGTAATCAGCAGGAGGTTTCCTTGCCCATGTTTGACCTGATACCATGAGATTTCATGGGGTCCAGAGTCAATGTTGAGGACTCCCAGGGCCACTCCCTCCTGACTGTATATCACTGTACCACCACCTCTGGTGGGTCTGTCCTGTCGGTGGGACAGGACATACCCAGGGATGGTGATGGAAGAGTCTGGGACGTTGGCTGAAAGATATGATTCTGTGAGTATGGCTATGTCAGGCTGTTGCTTGACTAGCCTGTGGGACAGCTCTCCCAATTTTGGCACAAGTCCCCAGATGTTAGTAAGGAGGACCTTGCAGGGTCGACTGGGCTTGGTGTTTTGCCGTTGTCGTGTCCGGTGCCTAGTGGTCCGTCCGGTTTTATTCTTATTATGACTTTTCGTAGCGAGATTTTACAACTGAGTGGCTTGCTAGGCCATTTCAGAGGGCAATTAAGAATCAACCACACTGCTGTGGGTCTGGAGTCACATATAGGCCAGACCGGGTAAGGACGGCAGGTTTCCTTCCCTCAAGGACATTAGTGAACCAGATGGGTTTTTACGACAATCCGGTAGTTTCATGGCCATCATTACTGATACTGGTATTTTAATTCCAGATTTTTTTTTATTTAATTAATTGAATTTAATTAATTAATTGAATTTAAATTCGCCAGCTGCCGTGGCGGGATTTGAACTCATGACTCTGGATTTTAGTCCAGGCCTCTGGATTACTAGCCCAGTAACATAACCACTATGCTACCGTACCCATTTTGAATGCCCTCATGTGCACTCTGTCTCTTTGGGACAGAGCAGACATTGAGGAGTGATTTTGAGGGCGAAGCATCCCCCTTCCCAGAATTTCTAACGCCCACAGCTGTCGATTTCTGAGGTCGTAGCTCATTTCCGTTCACCACTATTCGGGAACGTTTTTTCTCTTCCACTCGGCCTGTCATTGGCCTTCCCTCGTAACCCTGAACATAGGCCCTTGTCAGGATCCACCGAACGGAGCCAGTGGGACCTGAGGCTCATGAGGTAAAGGGCTGACCATTCCCTGAAGTAGCATGACAGGTTGCTATGCTAACTTCGCCATCAAAGGCGACTGCTGGGAATAAGATGGTTCGACTCAGTCCGCAACACACATGTAACAATGAGACCCGGACTTGTACGTCAGAGTTAATCAACGACCACTCTTTAGTCACGCCATCCATCTCTGAGAAAACGTTCCCACGAACCGGGCACCAAAGATCGGAATTGAAGTCAGGAAGCAACACCTTTTCTGGATTGGAGGTGGCCATAGTGTCGTTCTTGGTTAACTTGGCTATATCACATCAGTGACAATCCAACGGAACTCTCTTATGCTTGAAATGAAGTCACACGGTGTGGTCACGGACCATTGATGCTACAGACACCTAGGGGGAGAGTTTCCGCTCATTTACACTAGTTATATCAGTGCAAATCAGGCAGAATCAGCCGAACTGGTGCAAAAGATCGAGGAATTTTATACATTAGTGAGTTACGCCCAAAACCACTTATGCTCGTGTCTTCCAAGATCTTTTCCGCTAGTTTAAGACTCAATTCGTCCAGATCAGGCCCCGACCACAAAACTGGCCCTGCCCCCAGCTCGACATCGCAAGATGCCGCCGATTGTGCTGGTTCGGGAAGCTCTTCAAATTGCGCTCATTTTCTTAGATGCACAGACACTAGTGGGCATGTTTTAAAAGTTTTTTCACATCAAAAAATATTTAATTTACTAAAAAACTGACTCGTGTACACCAATTAAATTATTAAATGGTTCAGTATAGTTTTTTGAAGTCATTTTCAGTGGTTTTAAATCAGGTTACTCACAGGTGGAGGACTGGACACTCTCACTAAAAATGCTTATTTTTGGTGATAAACTCATTTTCAGCTATATTAATAATACTGCACCAAGCTATCACTCTTAAATACATCAAGGAATACTTTTTAATGCAAAGAAAAACGTTCCGTTACGTTGCACTAGTTCATGGAAGATTTTACCTTTGTGATTATGCAAATGAATTTTATCAGAAACCTGAACTGTAGCCTACCCAGCGCAATTTCAAGCATATTTTGGGTGCAATTTCCCGATTGCACCCAAAGTGGAAACTCTACGCCCGCTGTCTAAGCTTGCTTGTTGTTTGTTCATGTTTCCTGAGCTGAATGCTCGCCAAAAAGCCATTTAGAACCAGCCTGAGAGGGCTATCGCACTCTTATACCTTTAAAAGGTGGCTTTGCTGTAAAGGTCACTATATTTCAAGCACTTTTGTTGCTTTTACGCTCTGTCCAGCTGTCACTATGGTAACACCTTGTGCTTTTTGTTGTACCCTTAAACAGTATGTGTGACATCAAAGAAGCCTGAGCGAGGCGTTCCCACTGTCATTAATCAGAGCTGATAGGTTCAACTCGAGAATGACAATCATTTTGCTTGTAGTGTAATCTGTTAAATGAGTTTGCAATCTCCATCAGTCTTCGTGATCAGCTTTCTTGCTGCCCGTCAGCTTGCCTTGGTTGGTATCCCTGTTGTCTGTAGGGAGTTTTCCCAATGTTCTGGCCAACCTTTATCCTTCAACCAACACCACCAAAAACATATTAACCGGTCCTTTATCCCAATTGATGTTTGTCGGATTTTGCTGTGCACAATTTGACTGCCATCTTTGCCTGCAAAACAACAGTGATTACAGTTCAAAACCAATTCATTTGCCTTGGAACATGCGCAGAAGCCAAAAGATGCTCTGAATAAGCCTGTCTCTCCCACTGTCTGTAAAAGAAAATTTAAAACAGGAGTATTACTGTTGGTGCGGGTGGTGTGATAGGGTAGCGTGGGTGGGGGGAGTGTTGCCTGTGAGGACTTAAGGGGGACTTGAGTTGGGAGGATTAGGTGGGGGGAATTGGTGTTGGGAGCATTGGGGAAGGCTCGAATGTGGAGTAGTGTTAACTTGGTGCCACATGAAAGCAAGCATTGGAGAAAAAAGTGGCTAGAGTGGCATCGCTGATTCGAAGTGAGCAAGATGTTGGGAGCTATCACATTGGATGTTGTTGTCATAGCTTCACACTCTTCCCTTGGAAAATAGTGTGAAGTATGGAAGGATTCACACGCTAATTAACAGTCTGACAGGCCGCAGCATGAACAGTCCCTCCATGGGCATAACCATCTTTATACCAGCCGATAGGGTGGTTAGTCCTATAGAGATTTTTGGACTCTATGGGGATATGGGGATCGAGCAGGAAAGTGGAGTTGAGGCCAAAGATCAGCCATGATCTTATTAAATGGCGTAGCAGGTGCGAGGGGCCATATGGCCTACTCCTGCTCCTATTTCTTATGTTCTTATAAAGTGGGAGGGTTTTCTGGGCTCCCACAACCCATACAATGAGGCCACCAACACCCACCGGACACAAGAGTCAATCCAGAATTCAGAGCCAGAGCTCCGGTCTTCATTTTCCGGGACTGTCTGGAGTCGGGTTTGAACCCTGTGCCTTCTCATTCAGAGAAGGGAATGCTATCACAGAGCCAAAGGCTCGATCCGTGTCACTGGTGAAGAGAGAAATGTCAGGAGGAGCCATTGGTAGGATATGGGGTCGAAGTGAGTGGCTGGTGACAGGGGCACAGGGGGACTGGCTGTGGGTGAGGTCTGCAAATGGAGCAGGGGAAGGGTAGAAACTTTGCTATGCACAGAAGAAGGAGAAAGATCAGGTGCGGGAATTGAGATGTGTCCAAAGCTGAGGTGTTTTGTAATTTTTCTGTTCTTGGAATGTAGGCAACACTGGGAAGGCAGTATTTATTGCCCATCCCTAGATATCCTGAGGGCATTAAGAGTGAACCACCTAGTTTGGGACTGGAGTCACATGTAGGCCAGACCAAGCAGGGGTGGCAAGTTCCCTTCCCAGAAGGATATTAGCGAACCAGTTGGGATTTTACGACAATTCAGCAGTGTTAATGGACATCTTTCTGCTAGCAGCCCATAAATTACCAGATCTATTGAGCTCATGAACCTAAATGTTGCTAGTCCATTACTATGACCATTAGATCTTTTATGGTGCATTGACAACTGGGAAGCGATTTAGTGGTGGCCAGCAAAAGAGATATAAAGACTGCTTAAAAGTCTCCTACTCTTTCCCATCAAAGTCTCCTGCTGTAATCCATCACAGTCTCCTATTCTAACCCATCGCGGTTTCCTGCTCCAACCCATCACTGTGTCCTACCCTTTCCCATCACAGACTTCTGCTCTAACCCATCGCAGTCTCCTGCTCTAACCCATCGCAGTCTCCTGCTCTAACCCATCGCAGTCTCCTGCTCTAACCCATCGCAGTCTCCTGCTCTAACCCATCGCAGTCTCCTGCTCTAACCCATCGCAGTCTCCTGCTCTAACCCATCGCAGTCTCCTGCTCTAACCCATCGCAGTCTCCTGCTCTAACCCATCGCAGTCTCCTGCTCTAACCCATCGCAGTCTCCTGCTCTAATCCATCACAGTGTTCTGCTCTAACCCATCGCAGTCTCCTGCTCTAACCCATCGCAGTCTCCTGCTCTAACCCATCGCAGTCTCCTGCTCTAACCCATCGCAGTCTCCTGCTCTAACCCATCGCAGTCTCCTGCTCTAACCCATCGCAGTCTCCTGCTCTAACCGATCACAGTCTCCTGCTCTAATCCATCGCAGTCTCCTGCTCTAACACATCGCAGTGTTCTGCTCTAAACCATCACAGTCTCCTGCTCTAATCCATCGCAGTCTCCTGCTCTAACCCATCGCAGTCTCCGGCTCTAACCCATCGCAGTCTCCTGCTCTAACCCATCGCAGTCTCCTGCTCTAACCCATCGCAGTCTCCTGTTCTAACACATCGCAGTGTTCTGCTCTAATCCATCGCAGTCTCCTGCTCTAACCTATCGCAGTCTCCTGCTCTAATCCATCGCAGTCACCTGCTCTAACCCATCGCAGCCTCCTGCTCTAACCCATCGCAGACTCCGGCTCTAACACATCGCAGTGTTCTGCTCTAATCCATCGCAGTCTCCTGCTCTAACCTATCGCAATCTCCTGCTCTAACCTATCGCAATCTCCTGCTCTAATCCATCGCAGTCACCTGCTCTAACCCATCGCAGTCACCTGCTCTAACCCATCGCAGTCTCCTGCTCTAACCCATCTCAGTCTCCTGCTCTAATCCATCGCAGTCTCCTGCTCTAACACATCGCAGTGTTCTGCTCTAACCCATCGCAGTCTTCTGCTCTAACCCATCGCAGTCTCCTACTCTAATCCATCGCAGTCGCCTGCTCTAACCCATCGCAGTCTCCTGCTCTAATCCATCGCAGTCTCCTGCTCTAACCCATCGCAGTCTCCTACTGTAACCCATGGTAATCACTCATAAACTCTCATCATATCCTCTCCTTTCATTCTTCTGATGATTTTAAATTGATTACTTCACTTTATCCACTCACCGACCACTGGAAAATGTGATTTATGTTTGTTTTGCATGCAGTTTTCCTCTCACTGGTTAAATCCTTCCAAACTTACAACTGGCGTTACACCAATGAGCTGACCTCGAAAAATTAAGTGTAAAGGGCGTATTTCTATATCAGCCAATAATCATCTATCAATAATCAAAACAAGAACAACTTGCATTGATATAGCACCTTTAACATAGAAAAATATCCTAAGATGCTTCAAAATAAAAGATGCCAAGGAAATTCTAGCTTTTAGAAGCACTCAATACAAGAGAGTGAGAGAGAGGATGAGAGTAAGTGCGAGTGATTTACTTCCCTGAGACGCTGTTCTCTTTTCCCACAGCGGAAACTCCAATTGAAGAATTCACCCCCACACCGGCGTTCCCAGCTCTGCAATACCTGGAATCGGTGGACGTAGAGGGAGTGGCATGGAAAGCTGGGCTCAGGACGGGTGACTTCCTGATTGAGGTAAACGTGGAGTTCTTGAATTAAAGGGAAATGTTCATTGAAAACAAGTCTTTGGCAAACTTCAATTCTATCTGGGGAAGAAGAGGAGTTTTGGGAGCTGTAGCTAAAAAGGTTTTGAAGATTCTGAAGAGAACTGACAAAGTTGATCCAGGCAAATTGTTCCCAAATCCCAAGGGCACAAAGGAAGTAATGAGGGAGTTAGGGGTAAGAAGGGAGGACAGGAGGAACTTTATCACCCAAAGGGGAACTGAGTTGTGGAATAAGTTCCCAAGGATGTGAACAGTATAAATAAGGTGCATGGGTGGCCGGCTCTCCAAATGTAACGTGCTTCCACCCTACCCCCCGCCCCAGCCTGACATACAATTTAATCAGATTTATTACCAAAAATCTGAGGAGCGAGCCTTTAGCTTAGTGGTAGCATTCCCATCTCTAGGACAGAAGGTGAAAGGTTCAAGCCCCACTCCAGTTAGTCCCGGCGAGTAGAGACTAGAATATGGTCTTGAAATGCTGGGTTGACATCCAATGCGGGACCCACGTACGGACGGAGTGACCACTGGCTCAGTGGTAGCATTCTTACCCTTGAGTCAGAAGGGTTGGGTTCAGGCCTCACTCCATACTGCCCTGGCAAGCAGAAACCAGAACGCTGGCTAAGAATACTGGCTTGACGTACAGTGAGGTATTTGCATTCGATAGGTGTGGGTGACAATGTCAACAGACGGTTGGATGGTGCCACTGCTAGTCTGAAACGTGGTTTGGTGTCCTGCTAGCCTAGGTTGTTGGTTTAGTGTCCTGCTAGTCTGGAGCATTGGGCTGGTGTGACTGTTAGTCTGGAACATGATCTGCTGTCCTGCTAGTCAGGAGTGTTGGCCTGATGCCTGGTCAGCCTGGGGTGTTGGTTGGATGTCCTGTTAGCTTGGAGGGTTGGACTGGTGTCTTTCTATCCTGGAGTGTTGGGCTGGTGATTTTCTATCCTGTAGTGTTGGGCTGGTGTCTTTCTATCTGGAGTGTTCTCATAGAAAGTCACAGTGCAGACGGAGGCCATTCGGCCCATCGTGTCCGTGCCAGCCGAAAGGGAGCTATCCAACTTAATGCCACTTTCCAGCACTTGGTCCGGAGCGCTGTAGGTTATGTCACTTCAAGTGCACATCCAAGTACTTATTAAATCAGTTGAGGGTTTCTGCCTCTACCACACTTTCAGGCAGTGAGTTTGAGACCTCCACCACCCTCCAGGTGAAAAAGTTTCTCCTCAACTAATGTAATCCTTCTACCAATTACTTTATAAATCTTATTGCCCCCTGGTCACTGACCCCTCTGCTAAGAAAATAGGTCCTCCCTATCCACTCTATCTAGTCCCATCATAATTTTATACACCTCAATTAAATCTCCCCTCAGCCTCCTTTGTTCCAAAGAAAACAACCCCAGCCTATCCAATCTTTTCTCATAACCAAAATTCTCCAGCCCTGGCAACATACTCGTAAATCTCCTCTGCACCCTCCCTAGTGCAATCACATCTTTCCTCTAATGTGGTGACCAGAACTGTAAGCAGTACTCAAGCTGTGGCCTAACCAATGTTTTATACATTTTCAGCATAACTTCCCTGTATGCCTCGGCTAATAAAGGAAAGTATCCCGAATGCCTTTTTAACCACCTTATCTACCTGTCCTGCTACCATCAGGCATCTGTGGACATGCACTACAAGGTCCCTTTGTTCCTCTACACCTCTCAGTATCCTCCCAATTATTGTGTACTCCCTTGCCTTGTTTGCCCTCCCCAAATGCATTACCTCACACTTCTCTGGATTGAATTCCATTTGTCACTTTTCTGCCCACCCGACCAGTCCATTCATATCTTCCTGCAGTCTACAGCTTTCCTCCTCTCTACCAACCACATGGCCAATTTTTGTATCATCTGCAAACTTCTTGATCAAGCCCGCTACAGTCAAGTCCAAATCATTAATATATACCACAAAAAGCAAGGGACCTAGGACTGAGCCTTATGGGACCCCACTGGAAACAGCCTTCCAGGAGCAGCACCAGGGAACCTAAAAATGAGGTGCCAACCTGGCGAAGCTACAACACAGGACTACATGCATGCTAAACAGCAGAAGCAACATGCTATAGACAGAGCTAAGCGATTCCATAACCAACGGATCAGATCAAAGCTCTGCAGTCCTGCCACATCCAGTCGTGAATGGTGGTGGACAATTAAACAACTAACCGGAAGGGTCCATCACCATCCCCATCCTCAATGATGGCAGAGTCCAGCACGTGAGTGCAAAAGACAAGGCTGAAGCGTTTGCAACCATCTTCAGCCAGAAGTACCGAGTGGATGATCCATCTCAGCCTCCTTCCGATATCCCCACCATCACAGAAGCCAATCTTCAGCCAATTCGATTCACTCTACGTAATATCAAGAAACGGCTGAGTGCACTGGATATAGCAAAGGCTATGGGCCCCGACAACATCCCGACTGTAGTGCTGAAGACTTGTGCTCCAGAACTAGCCACGCCTCTAGCGAAATTGTTCCAGTACAGCTACAATACTGGCATCTACCTGACAATGTGGAAAATTGCCCAGGTATGCCCTGTCTAGAAAAAGCAGGACAAATCCAATCCGGCCAATTACCGCCCCATCAATCTACTCTCAATCATCAGCAAAGTGATGGAAGGTGTCATCGACAGTGCTATCAAGTGGCACTTACTCACCAATAACCTGCTCACCAATGCTCAGTTTGGGTTCCACCAGGACCACTCGGCTCCAGACCTCATTACAGCCTTGGTCCAAACATGGACAAAAGAGCTGAATTCCAGAGGTGAGGTGAGAGTGACTGCCCTTGACATCAAGGCAGCACTTGACCGAGTGTGGCACCAAGGAGCCCTAGTAAAATTGAAGTCAATGGGAATCAGGGGGAAAACTCTCCAGTGGCTGGAGTCATACCTAGCACAAAGGAAGATGATAGTGGTTGTTGGAGGCCAATCATCTCAGCCCCAGGACATTGCTGCAGGAGTTCCTCAGGGCAGTGTCCTAGGCCCAACCATCTTCAGCTGCTTCATCAATGACTTTCCCTCCATCATAAGGTCAGAAATGGGGATGTTCTCTGATGATTGCACAATGTTCAGTTCCATTCATATCGCCTCAGATAATGAAACAGTACGTGCCCGCATGCAGCAAGACCTGGACAACATCCAGGCTTGGGCTAATAAGTGGCAAGTAACATTCGTGCCAGACAAGTGCCAGGCAATGACCATCTTCAACAAGAGAGAGTCTAACCACCTCCCCTTGACATTCAACGGCATTACCATTGCCGAATCCCCCACCATCAACATCCTGGGGGTCATCATTGACCAGAAACTTAACTGGACCAGCCACATAAATACTGTGGCTACAAGAGCAGGTCAGAGGCTGGGTATTCTGTGGCGAGTGACTCACCTCCTGACTCCCCAAAGCCTTTCCACCATCTACAAGGTACAAGTCAGGAGTGTGATGGAATACTCCACTTGCCTGGATGAGTGCATCTCCAACAACACTCAAGGAGCTCGACACTATCCAGGACAAAGCAGCCCGCTTGATTGGCACCCCATCCACCACCCTAAACATTCACTCCCTTCACCACCAGCGCACCGTTGCTGCAGTATGTACCATCTACAGGATGTACTGCAGCAACTCGCCAAGGCTTCTTCGACAGCACCTCCCAAACCCGCGACCTCTACCACCTAAAAGGACAAGGGCAGCAGGCACATGGGAACAACACCACCTGCACGTTCCCCTCCAAGTCACACACCATCCCAACTTGGAAATATATCACCATTCCTTCTCAAGGGCAATTAGGGATGGGCAATAAATGCTGGCCTTGCCAGCGACACCCACATCCCATGAACGAATAAAAAAAAAGTCGCAAAAACACCCATCAACCCTTTGCTTCCTGCCTCTGAGCCAATTTTGGATCCAATTAGCCACTTTCCCTTGGATCCCATGGGATTTTACTTTTTTGACCAGTCTGCCATGTGGGACCTTGTCAAAAGCCTTGCGAAAATCCATGTAGACTACATCAAACGCGTTACCCTCAACGACCCTCCTTGTTAGCTGCTCAAAAAATTCTATCAAGTTAGTCAGACACGACCTTCCCTTAACAAATCCATGCTGACTCTCCTAGATTAACCCATGCCTTTCTAAATGCCGATTTATGCTGTCCCTCAGAATCAATTCCAATAATTTGCCCACCACCGAGGTTAGACTGACTGGCCTATAATTACTCGGCCTATAATTTCTCCCTTTTTCAACAACGGTACAATGTTAGCAGTCCTTCAATCCTCCGGCACCACGCCTGTAGCCAGGGAGGATTGGAAAATGATGGTCAGAACCTCCGTTATTTCCTCCCTTGCTTCTCTTAGCAGCCTGGGATACATTTCATCCGGGCCTGGCGATTTATCAACTTTCAAAGATGCTAATCCCCTTAATACTTCCTCTCTCACTATGTTTATCCCATCCGATATTTCACACTCCTCCTCCTTAACTACAATCTCTGCATCGTCCCCCTCTTCTGTGAAGACAGACGCAAAGTATTCATAAAGAACCATACCCACATCTTCCGCCTCCACACATAGGTTACCTTATAAGAAAAGCCTTACAATTTCCTTACTTATCCTCTTGCTCTTTATGTATTTATAAAACATTTTTGGGTTTTCCTTAATTTTACTTGCCAGTATTTTTCATGCCCTCTCTTTGCTTTCCTAATTTCCTTTTTAATTTCACCCCTGCACTTTCTATATGCCTCTAGGCTTTCTGCAGTATTGAGCTCATGACATAAGATTCCCTTTTTTGCCTTATCTTACCCTTGGTGTTTGGGCTGATGTCTTTCTATCCTGGAATGTTGGCCTGGTGGATTTCTACCCTAGAGAGTTGGGCTGGAGCCTTTATATGCTGTTGTATTGGGCTGGAATCTTTCTATCCTGCAGTGTTGGGCTGGAATCTTTCTATCCCGGAGTGTTGGGCTGTTGTCTTTCCGTCCTGAGTATTGGGCTGGTGTCTTTCTATCCTTCAGTGTTGGGCTGGTATCTTTCTATCCCGGAGTGTTGGGCTGTTCTCTTTCCATCCTGAGTGTTGGGCTGGATCTTTATATGCTCGAGTTTTCTGCTTGTATGTTCCCATCCCTGCGTGTTCGCCTGGTGTCTTCCTATACTGTAGTATGGGACTGTTGGGCTGATGTCTTTCTATCCTGGAGAGTTGGACTGGTGTCTTTCTATCCCGGAGTGTTGAGCTGTTGTCTTTCTATCCTGGAGAGCTGGGCTGGTATCTTTCTAACCTGGAGAGTTGGATTGGAGTCTTTCTATCCCGGCGTGTTGGGCTGTTGTCTTTCTATCCTGGAGAGCTGGGCTGGTGTCTTTCTATCCTGGAGTGTTGAGCTGTTGTCTTTCTATCCTGGAGAGCTGGGCTGTTGTCTTTCTATCCTGGAGAGCTGGGCTGGTGTCTTTCCATCCTGGAGAGCTGAGCTGGTGTCTTTCTATCCTGGAGTGTTGGGCTGTTGTCTTTCTATCCTGGAGAGCTGGGCTGGTGTCTTTCCATCCTGGAGAGCTGGGCTGGTGTCTTTCTATCCTGGAGTGTTGAGCTGCTGGCCTGTTGGACTGGTGTTTTTTTTTTATTCGTTCATGGGATGTGGGCGTCACTAGCGAGGCCAGCATTTATTGCCCATTCCTAATTGCCCTTGAGAAGGTGCTGGTGAGCCGCCTTCTTGAACCGCTGCAGTCCGTGTGGTGAAGGTTCTCCCACAGTGCTGTTAGGAATGGAGTTCCAGGATTTTGACCCAGCGACGATGAAGGAATGGCGATATATTTCCAAGTCGGGATGGTGTGTGACTTGGAGGGGAACGTGCAGGTGGTGTTGTTCCCATGTGCCTGCTGCCCTTGTCCTTCTAGGTGGTAGAGGTCGCGGGTTTGGGAGGTGCTGTCGAAGAAGCCTTGGTGAGTTGCTGCAGTGCATCCTATGGATGGTACACACTGCAGCCACACTGAGTGAATGTTTAGGGTGGTGGATGGGGTGCCAGTCAAGCGGGCTGCTTTGTCCTGGATGGTGTCGAGCTCCTTGAGTGTTGTTGGAGCTGCACTCATTCAGGCAAGTGAAGAGTGTTCCATCACACTCCTCACTTGCGCCTTGTAGATGGTGGAAAGGCTTTGGGGAGTCAGGAGGTGAGTCACTCGCCACAGAATACCCAGCCTCTGACCTGCTCTTGTAGTCACTGTATTTATGTGGCTGGTCCAGTTAAGTTTCTGGTCAATGGTGACCCCCAGGATGTTGATGGCGGGGGATTCGGCAATGGTAATGCCGTTGAATGTCAAGGGGAAGTGTTTAGTCTCTCTCTTGTTGAAGATGGTCATTGCCTGGTACTTGTCTGGTGTGACTGCTCCTTGCCACTTATCAGCCCAAGCCTGGATGTTGTCCAGGTCTTGCTGCATGCGGGCACGGACTGCTTCATTATCTGAAGGGTTGCGAATGGAACTGAACACTGTGCAATCATCAGTGAACATCCCCATTTCTGACCTTTTGATGGAGGGAAGCTCATTGATGAAGCAGCTGAAGATGGTTGGGCCTAGGACACTGCCCTGAGGAACTCCTGCAGCAATGTCCTGGGGCTGAGATGATTGGCCTCCAACAACCACTATCATCTTCCTTTGTGCTAGGTATGACTCCAGCCACTGGAGAGTTTTCCCCCTGATTCCCATTGACTTCAGTTTTACTTGGGCTCCTTGGTGCCACACTCGGTCAAGTGCCGCCTTGATGTCAAGGGCAGTCACTCTCACCTCACCTCTGGAATTCAGCTCTTTTGTCCATGTTTGGACCAAGGCTGTAATGAGGTCTGGAGCCGAGTGGTCCTGGCGGAACCCAAACTGAGCATTGGTGAGCAGGTTATTGGTGAGTAAGTGCCCCCTGATAACACTGTTGACGACACTTTCCATCACCTTGCTGATGATTGAGAGTAGACTGATGGGGCGGTAATTGGCCGGATTGGATTTGTCCTGCTTTTTGTGGACAGGACATACCTGGGCAATTTTCCACATTGTCGGGTAGATGCCAGTGTTGTAGCTGTACTGGAACAGTTTGTGTCCTGTTAGCCTGTGTGTTCGGTCAGTGTTCTGTTAGCCTGGAGTATTCGACTGGTGTCCTATTAACCTGGAATGTTGGGCTGGTGTCTTTATATCCTGGAGTGTTGGGCTGGTGTCTTTATATCCTGGAGTGTTGGGCTGGTGTCTTTATATCCTGGAGTGTTGGGCTGGTGTCTTTCTATTCTGTAGTATTGAGATAGTGTCTTTATATCTCAGTGTGTTGGGCTGGTGACCAGAATTGTTTGCAGTGGCCAAACTAGTGCTTTATTTAGATCCAGCATAACCTCTCTGCTCTTATATTCAATGCTTCAGCTAATGAAGGAAAGTATCCCGTATGTCTTCTTAACCATCTTATCCACCTGTCCTGCTACCTTCAGGGATCTGTGAACATGCACTCCAAGGTTCCTTTATTCCTCTACACTTCTTAGTATCCTGCCATTTATTGTGAATTCCCTTGCCTTGTTTGCCTTCCCCAAATGCATTACCTCACATTTCTCTGGATTGAATTCCATTTGCCACTTTTCTGCCCACCTGACCAGTCCATTGATACTTCCTGCAGTCTGCAGCTTTCCTCCTCACTGTCAACCACATGGCCAATTTTTGTATCATCTGCAACTTCTTAATCATGCCCCCTACATTTAAATCCAAATCATTAATATATAGCACAAAAAGCAAGGGTCCAAGTACTCAGCCCTGCAGAACCCCGCTGGACATTGCCTTCCAGTCATAACAACACCTGTCGACCATTACCCTTTGCTTCCTGCAACTGAGCTAATTTTGGATCCAACTTGCCACTTTTCCTTGGATCCATGGGCTTTTACTTTTTTGACCAGTCTGTCATGTGGAACCTTGTCAAAAGCCTTGTTAAAATCCATGTAGACTACATCAAACTTCCTCTCTGAACTTTCTATATTCTGCCTAGTTCTCACTTGTGTTAACAACCTGACATCTGATCTATGCCCCTTTTTCTGCTTCATCTTACTCTCTATTTATTTTGTCATCCAGGGAGCTCTGGCTTTAATTGCCCTACCTTTCTCCCTCGTGGGATTGTACCTGAACTGTACCTGAACCATCTCGTCCTTAAAGGCCGCCTATTATTCAATTACAGCTTTGCCTATCAATCTTTGATTCCAAATTGCCCGGGACAGATCAGTTCTCATCCCACTGAAATTGGCCCTCCTCCAATTGAGAATTTTTATTTTGGAGTGGTCCACGTACTTTTCCATAGCTATTTTAAACCTTATGATACTATGATTGCTGTCCCTAAATGTTCCCCAACTTGCTGCACTTGGCCCACCTCATTCCCCAGGACTAAGTCCAGCAATGCCTCCTTCCTCATTGGGCCCGAAACCTACAGGTCAAGAAAGTTCTTCTGAACACACTTCAAAAATTCTTGCCTTTGCCCTTTCCACTATTACCATCTCAGTCTATATTAGGATAGCTGAAGTCCCCCATTATCACTACTCTACTTGGTGTGGAGATGCCGGTGATGGACTGGGGTTGACAATTGTAAACAATTTTACAACACCAAGTTATAGTCCAGCAATTTTATTTTAAATTCACAAGCTTTCGGAGGCTACCTCCTTCCTCAGGTGAACGATGTGGTCTCGTCACATATATCTCTGTGTCTTCCCCTAATTATCTTTCTTCCGTTTCTGTGATCTCCTATGCTTGCTCTCTCCACCTTTGTCTCTTAAGTTCTACACTAAGTCCTGCTTGCCCCTCCATCCTTGCTGATCTACATTGGCTACATTCCACATCGTTCACCTGAGGAAGGAGGTAGCCTCCGAAAGCTTGTGAATTTAAAATAAAATTGCTGGACTATAACTTGGTGTTGTAAAATTGTTTACAATACTCTACTTGGAACAGAGAAGGTTGGAAGGAGATTTGATAGAGGTGTTCAAAATCATTAAGGGTCTAGACAGAGTAGATAGAGAGAAACTGTTCTCATTGGCAGAAGGGTCAAGAACCAGAGGGCATAGATTTCAGGTGATTGGCAAAAGAACCAAATATGACATGAGGAAAAACTTTTTTACACAGCGAGTGGTTAGGATCTGGAATGCACTGCCCGAGGGGGTGGTGGGGGCAAATTCAATCATGGCCTTCTAAAGGGAACTGGATAAGTACTTGAAAGGAAAAAATTTGCAGGACTACGGGGAAAGGGCGGGGGAGTAGGACTAGCTGGATTGCTCTTCCATAGAAGATGGGCTGAATGGCCTCCTTCCATGTTGTAACCTTTCTATGATTCTAAGAGGGCATAATCTGAAAATACGAGCCGGGCCATTCAGAAGTGAAATCAGGAGGCAATTCTTCACACAAAAGGCTTTGGATGCTGGGGGGTCAATTGAAATTTGTAAGACTGAAATTGATAGATTTTTGGTGGGTAAGGGTATAAAGGGATATGGAGCAAAGGTGGGTAAATAGAGTTGAGATACAAATCAGCCAGGATCTAATTGAATGGTAGAGCAGGCTGAAGAGGCTGGATAGCCTATTCCTGTTCCTGTGTTCCTATATATTGCACCAGAAAGGCTGTGGATTTTTGCCCCCCCCCCTCAAATCTATCATGGTCTCGTCACATATATCTCTGTGTCTTCCCCTAATTATCTTTCTTCCGTTTCTGTGATCTCCTATGCTTGCTCTCTCCACCTTTGTCTCTTAAGTTCTACACTAAGTCCTGCTTGCCCCTCCATCCTTGCTGATCTACATTGGCTCCCTGTCCTCCCATCACTCGAAGTTTGAAATCCTCATCTTCAAATCTCATCATAGCCTTACCCTATCTCTGTAACCCCCTCCAGCCTCGTAACCCCTTTCACACCTTTTGATCCTCTGCCTCTAGCCTTTTGTGTTTCCCACACCCTTTGTCCCAATCTTGATAGCAGACCTTCAACCACCTCATCCCCACTCTCTGGATCTCCCTCCCTAAACCCCTCTGCCTCTCTGTTTTTCTCCACCTTTAAAAACCTTCTCAAAACCCATCTTTATGACCAAGATTTCAGTCACACCTTCCTCTAATGCCTGTTCCTCTGTTTGGTTGAATTTGTGAGGCACCTTGGGAAGTTTTACATTATACATGTTTTTTTTAATTTGTTCTCGGGATGTGGGTGACATTGGCAAGACCCCATTTATTGGCCATCCCCAGTTGCCCTGAGAACCGCTGCAGTCCTTGTGGTGATGGTGCTCCCGCAATGGTGTTAGGTAGGGAATTACAGGATATTGATCCAACAGCAAAGAAGGACTGTCGCTATATGTCCAAGTCAGGGTGGTGTGTGACTTGGACGGAAACTTGGAGGTGATGGTGTTCCCACAACATTGCTGCTCTTGTCCTTCTCTGTGGTAGAGGCCACAGGGGAGGTGCTACTGAAGTAACCTTGGAGTGTTGCTCCAGTGCATCCTGTAGATCGTACATACTGCATCCTGTAGATCGTACACACAGTGCGCATGAAGCTGCAAGGCCATAGTGAGCCCTGTAATACTACAAGACCATAGTGAGGCCTGTATGATGCTACAAGGCCATAGTGAGGCCTGTATGTTGCTACAAGGCCATAGTGAGGCCTGTATGTTGCTACAAAGCCATAATGAGGCCTGTATGATGCTACAAGGCCATAGTGAGGCCTGTATGATGCTACAAGGCCATAGTAAGGCCCAAATGATGCTAAAAGGCCATAATGAGGCCTGTATTATGCTACAAGACCATAGTGAGGCCTATATGATGCTACAAGGCCATAGTGAGGCCTGTATGTTGCTACAAGACCATAGTGAAGCCTGTATGATGCTACGAGGCCATAATGAGGCCTGTATGATGCTACAAGGCCATAGTGAGGCCTGTATGATGCTACAAGGCCATAGTAAGGCCTGTATGATGCTACAAGGCCATAGTGAGGCCTGTATGATGCTACAAGGCCATAGTGAGGCCTGTATGATGCTACAAGGCCAAAGTGAGGCCTGTATGTTGCTACAAGGCCATAGTGAGGCCTGGATGTTGCTACAAGGCCATAATGAGGCCTGTATGATGCTACAAGGCCATAGAGAGGCCTGTATGATGCTACAAGGCCATAGCGAGACCTGTATGATGCTACAAGGCCATAGTGAGGCCTGTATGTTGCTACAAGACCATGGTGAGGCCTGTATGTTGCTAAAAGGCCATAGTGAAGCCTGTATGATGCTACGAGGCCATAATGAGGCCTGTATGATGCTACAAGGCCATAGTGAGGCCTGTATGATGCTACAAGGCCATAGTAAGGCCTGTATGATGCTACAAGGCCATAGTGAGGCCTGTATGATGCTACAAGGCCATAGTGAGGCCTGTATGATGCTACAAGGCCAAAGTGAGGCCTGTATGTTGCTACAAGGCCATAGTGAGGCCTGGATGTTGCTACAAGGCCATAATGAGGCCTGTATGATGCTACAAGGCCATAGTGAGGCCTGTATGATGCTACAAGGCCATAGTGAGACCTGTATGATGCTACAAGGCCATAATGAGGCCTGTATGATGCTACAAGGCCATAGTGAGGCCTGTATGATGCTACAAGGCCAAAGTGAGGCCTGTATGTTGCTACAAGGCCATAGTGAGGCCTGGATGTTGCTACAAGGCCATAATGAGGCCTGTATGATGCTACAAGGCCATAGTGAGGCCTGTATGATGCTACAAGGCCATAGTGAGGCCTGTATGATGCTACAAGGCCATAGTGAGACCTGTATGATGCTACAAGGCCATAGTTTCTTTTTAATTCATTCATGGGATGTGTGCATCGCTGGCGAGGTCAGCATTTATTGCCCATCCCTAATTGCCCTTGAAAAGGTGGTGGTGAGCTGCCTTCTTTGAACCGCTGCAGTCCGTATGGTGAAGGTTCTCCCACAGTGTTGTTAGGAGGGGAGTTCCAGGATTTTGACCCAGCTACAATGAAGGAACGGCGATATATTTCCAAGTCAGGATGATGTGTGAGGCCTGTATGTTGCTACAAGACCATAGTGAGGCCTATATGTTCCTACAAGGCCATAGTGAGACCTGTGTGACGCTACCAGGCCATAGTGAAGCCTGTATGTGCTAATGTTTAACGCTACCAGGCTATCGTAAGCCCTGTATGAAGCTGGAAGGCCATAGTAAGGCCTGTATGTTTCTACACAGTCATAGTGAGATCTGTATGATGTTACAAGGCCATAGTGAGGCCTGTATGTTGCTACCTGGCTATAGTGAGGCCTGAATGATGTTACACGGTCATAGTGAAACCTGTATAATAGTGCATTATGATAGGGATTCCTGTTATAATAGTACTGGCTACAGAGATAGTGGATGCATTGGTTGTAATCTTCCAGAATTCACTAGATTCTGGAAAGGTCCCAGCGGATTGGAAAACCACAAACGTAACACCCCTATTCAAGAAGGGAGTGAGACAGAAAGCAAGTAACTATAGACCAGTTAGCCTAACATCGGTCATTGGGAAAATGCTAGAATCCATTATTATGGAAGTAGTAGCAGGACATTTGGAGACTCATAATACAATCAAGGAGGGTCAACATGGTTTTATGAAGGGGAAAGCATGTCTGACAAATTTATTCGAGTTCTTTGAGGAAATAACGGGCAGGGTGGATAAAGGGGAACCAATGGATGCAGTACATTTGGATTTCCAAAAGGCATTCGATAAGGTGCCACATAAAAGGTTACTGCACAAGATAAGAGCTCATGGTATTGGGGGTAATATACTGGCATGGATAGAGGATTGGCTAACTAACAGAAAACAAAGAGTCGGGATAAAGGGGCCATTTTCAAAATGGCAATCTGTAACTAGTGGGGTGCCGCAGGGATCAGTGCTGGGGCCTCAACTATTTACAATATATATCAATGACTTGGAAGAAGGAACAGAGTGTCTTGTGGCCAAATTTGCTGATGATACAAAGATAGGTGGAAAAGCAAGTTGTGACGAGGACACAAAGTTTCTGCAAAGGGATATTGACAGGTTAAGCAAATGGGCAAAAATTTGGCAGATGGAATATAATGTGGGAAAATGTGAAGTCATCCACTTTGGGAGGAAAAATAAAAAAGCAAAATATTATTTGAATGGAGAAATACTACAAAATGCTGCGGTACAGAGGGATCTGGGTGTTCTCATACATGAAATGCAAGAAGTCAACATACAGGTGCAGCAGGTAATCCGGAAGGCAAAGGGAATATTGGCCTTTATTTCTAGGGGGATGGAGTATAAAAGCAGAGAAGTCACGCCACAAATGTACAGGGTGCTGGTGAGGCCATACCTGGAGTACTGCGTACAGTTCTGGTGCCCTTATTTAAGGAAGGACATACTTGCATTGGAGGCAGTTCAAAGAAGGTTCACTAGGTTGATTCCGGGTATGGAAGGGTTGTTTTATGAGGAAAGATTGAACAGGTTGGGTCTATACTCATTGGAGTTTCGAAGAATGAGAGGAGATCTTATTGAAACATACAAGATTCTGAGGGGACTCGATAGGGTAGATGCTGAGAGGATGTTACCCCTCATGGGGGAATCTAAAACTAGGGGGCATAGTCTCAGAATAAGAGGTCACCCGTTTAAGACGGAAATGAGGAGGAATTTCTTCTCCCAGAGGGTCGTGAATCTTTGGAATTCTTTACCCCAAAAAGCTATGGAGGCTGAGTCATTGAATACATTCAAGGCTGAGTTAGACAAATTTTTGATCAGCAAGGGAGTCAAAGGATATCAGGAAAAGGCGGAAAATGGAGTTGAGGTAAAAATCAGATCAGCCATGATCTTATTAAATGGTGGAGCAGGCTTGAATGGCCAAATCGCCTACTCCTGCTCCTATCTCTTTTGGTCTCTTATGATCTTATGATCCTCTACAATCCTGTAAGGCCATAATGAGACCTACATCAAATGAAATTTTGAGTGTGGATGTCAAGTGAGAATAAGATTGGGCTGGGCAGGGTGGTGATGTTGCATATGGTTGAATAGCCGACCATCATTCACTACGGTGGTTCACACATGATATCTGCTCACTGGGGTGGGATATTAGGGGGAAGTCGGCACTCGTGGAGATGTATCCTAGCAGGAGTCAAGGCCATCAGGAGAGGAGATGAAAATTCCAGTAAAAATGGCAGCCATATCAGGCCTGTTGCAAGGTTCCAGTAAGATAGCTCAATCAGGCCTGGTACCAGTTTCCACTTCAGCTCAGGGTAGGGTTACCAACTCAGGTTGGACATATTCCTGGAGGTGTCATCGCATGACCTTCTGCCTCCAACCACCTCGCCCCCACACTCCCGCCATTGGTCACCCAACACGCCCATACTTGAAGTGCACCAACTTCCCACGGCCAATCAGAAAGCGAATAGACTCTTCGTTACCCGATTGGATAATTCTTGACTGTCAGTCAAACATCCTTTCTTCCCATGTCCAAAATTTTTATAACTAATAAACAAAAGTGTTCCAAGAAATTTTATTTTAAAACACAATTTTTAATGCCCCTATCATTTTTCTCCTGGGTTTGTTCGCAGCGGTGTCTTGGAGGTTAATCTTTAATTCCTGGAGACTCCAGGATTATCCTGGAGGGTTGGCAACCCTAGCTCAGGATAAGAAAGCTGTATCGGGCCTAGTGCATGGTTCCAGCTCAGGGTAAGATAGTCCTGTATATCACACTTTGTTCCAATGTTTTTCTGTCATTTCCTTGGACACACAGAACTAGAAGCAGAAAAGAGAGCAGCAGGAACTGGCAGTGCTTTTGCTGGCTCTAACACAGGGTAATTGCTGCTGTATGTTTGGCTGGAAGCCATTCACTGTCAGACTGAAATGTTTGCAGTGGTGAATTAGAATGATCATTAAGTAAAACATAGAGTGTCAGTGCCTGCATTGCTTCAGTATGTCAAGAGGCTGGGTTGGCTGATTCAGTCAGTTTCATCCTGAGTTCTCAAAGTCACGTGATAACACAACCCACTCAGTCACAATTATTGTGAATTTCACTACCTGTCACAAGCCGGTAGGTATAGTCATAGAATAGAAACTTGGCACATGTCTGTACAGCTGATGTGTGTGTTAGTGTGTGCATCTTACTGTGTGTGTGTTAGTGTGCTTGTGTGTTAGTTTGAGTGTGTTAGTGTGTGTGCTTGTGTGTTAGTGTGTGCTTCTGTGTTTGTTTGTGTGTGTGCTTGTGTGTTAGTGTGTGTGTGTGTGCTTGTGTGTTAGTGTGTGGGTGTTATGTGACAGTAGGAGCCTCCTGGGTCTGAGGTGGCCCTTGTCTCATGGCCAACTAACTGCTCAGTTGGACCTGCCACAGGATGCAGCCCTTATGCTGCATCCTGTGGCAGCCTGGCCTTGTGCAGGCATCAGAGGGAGGGGCTGGTCTGGACAACACATCATCTCTGCCTCGTCTTGCTTTACCACTGGTACTGGGTACATCTCAGCATAGCTACTGATCAGCAGGTGCCAATGAAATCAGTGAGGCCCCGCCTGTAATTGGTTGCCAAGTTTGCTGAAGCTGGAAGCAACAGTCTTCAATCTAGCGCGCCGCACCCATTGGCAGCAGTCTGAGTCCATGGAAGAATAATGTAGGAACAGTGGTAAGCCATTCAGCCCCTCAAGTCTGTTCCACCATTCAGTAAGATCATGGTCGATCTGTACCTTAACTCCACTTACTGCCTTTGCTCCATATCCCGAGATCCCCTTACCCAACAAAAATCTTATCGATCTCAGTCTTACAAATTTCAATTGACTCCCAGCATCCACAGCCTTCTGGGGGGAAAGAGTTCCAGATTTCCACTACCCTTTGTGTGCAAAAGTGCTTCCTGATTTCACTCCTAAATGGCCCAGCTCTAGCTGTGCCCCTTATTCTGGATTCCCCTACCAGAGTAAATAGAATATCTTAATCATTTTAATTATCTCTATTAAATCATCCCTCAAACTTCTAAACTCAAGGGAATTCAAGCCATGGTTATGCAACCTATCCTCGGAATTTAACCCTTCAAGTCCTGGTATAATTCTGGTGAATCAGCACTGTACCCCCTCCAAGGCTAATGTATCCTTCCTGAGGTGCAGTCATCCAGATGAGGTCTGAACAAGGCTCTGTACTACTGAAGCATCACTTCCTCACTTTTGTAATCCAGCCTCCTTGAGATAAAGGCCAACATTCCGTTAGCTGTTTCGCTAACTTTTTGTACCTGTGCATGAACTTTGAGTCATTTGTGCACCTAGACACCCAAATCTCTCTGCTCCTCCACAGTTCTTATTCTCTCCCCATTAAGAAAAAATTCTGATTTGTCTTTCTCAGATCCAAATTGGATAATAACCTCACACTTCCCCACATTCAACTCCATCTGTCACAGTTTTGCCCACTAACTATCTGTCACTGTCCCTTTGTAACTTGTTCCCATCTACACAACTAACTGTGCCTCCTAACTTAGTGTCATCTGCAAAGTTTGACATACAACTCTCCATTCCTTCATCCAAGTCATTGATATACTCGGTGAAAAGCTGAGACCCCGATACATATCACTGGGGAACACCACTTGTCACATCCCACAAATCAGGGAACGAGCCCTTTATCCCTACTCTCTGTCCCCTATCTTCCAACCAAGTTACCTCCAATTTTCTGCACTCTCATTTTTGCTAGTAATCTCTTGTGCAGAATCTTATCAAATGCCTTCTGGAAGTCCATATAGAGAACATCCATAGACACTCCTCTATCCACCACGCTTGTGACCTCCTCAAAAAATTCAACTAGATTTGTCAGACATGACGTACCCTTCAGAAATCCATGCTCACTCTCTTTGATCAACTGATACCTGTCCAAGTGCTCAGTCACTCTGTCCCTGATGATAGATACCAGTAATTTCCCCACAATTGAT
Organism: Heptranchias perlo; assembly: GCF_035084215.1. NCBI lineage: Eukaryota > Metazoa > Chordata > Chondrichthyes > Hexanchiformes > Hexanchidae > Heptranchias > Heptranchias perlo. The sequence goes on along the minus strand of NC_090348.1, from coordinate 47,104,064 downwards.
GTTAAACTAACAGGTGTGTAATTTCCTAGTTTATTTCCCACCACCTCCCTGCCTAAATAATGGAGTGACTTTTGCAATTTTCCAATCCAAAGGCACAATTCTTGAATCTAGAGAGCTTGGGAAAAGTATGACTAATGCATCTGCAATTTCCTCACCTATTTCTTTTAATATAAGAATGTAAGTGAGAAGCAGGAGTTGGCCATACGGCCCTTTGAGCCTGTTACGCCATTCAATAAGATCATGGCTTCTACCTCAACTTCACTTTCCCTCCCTATCCCCATATCGCTTGATTCTCTTCGTATCCTGGGGTGGAAACCATCAGGCCCTGGTCTATCTTTAAAAAATTATATTAAATCCATTAAGTTCCTACCCTTGATGCATTTTTATGTTCCCTTGTGCCACTGGTATTTTGTCCTCATCCTCCGCTGTGAAAACAGATACAAAGTATTAATTTAACAAGTTGGCAATTGAAACCGATGGTTTCATCAAGGCATTCACTGCGGAAAACTCTCCAGTGGCTGGAGTCATACCTAGCACAAAGGGAGATGGCAGTGATTGTTGGAGGCCAATCATTTCAGCCCCAGGGCATTGCTGCAGGAGTTCTGCAGGGCAGTGTCCTAGGCCCAACCATCTTCAGCTGTTTTATCAATGACCTTCCCTCCATCATAAGGTCAGAAATGGGGATGTTCGCTGATGATTGCACAGTGTTCAGTTCCTTTCACAACCCCTCAGATAATGAAGGAGTCCATGCCCGCAAGCAGCAAGATCTGGACAACATCCAGGCTTGGGCTGATAAGTGGCAAGTAACATTCGCGCCAGACATGTGCCAAGCAATGACCATCTCCAACAAGAGAGAGTCTAACCACCTCCCCTTGACATTCAACGGCATTACCATCACCGACTCCCCCGCCATCAACATCCTGGGGGTCACCATTGACCAGAAACTTAACTGAACCAGCCACATAAATACTGCGGCTACAAGAGCAGGTCAGAGGCTGGGTATTCTGTGGCGAGTGACTCACCTCCTGACTCCCCAAAGCCTTTCCACCATCTACAAGGCACAAGACAGGAGCGTGATGGAATACTCTCCACTTGCCTGGATGAGTGCAGCTCCAACAACACACAAGAAGCTTGACACCATCCAGGACAAAGCAGCCCGCTTGATTGGCACCCCAACCACCACCCTAAACATTCACTCCCTTCACCACCGGCTCACCGTGGCTGCAGTGTGTAGCATCAATAGGATGAACTGCAGCTACTCACCAAGGCTTCTTCAACAGCACCTCAACCTGCGACCCCTACCACCTAGAAGTACAAGGGCAGCAGGCACATGGGAACAACACCACCTGCACGTTCCCCTCCAAGTCACTCACCATCCTGATTTGGAAATATATCGCCGTCCCTTCATCGTCGCTGGGTCAAAATCCTGGAACTCCCTTCCTAACAGCACTCTGGGAGAACCTTCACCACACGGACTGCAGCGGTTCAAGAAGGCGGCTCACCAGCACCTTCTCAAGGGCAATTAGGGATGGGCAATAAATGCTGGCCTTGCTAGCGACGCCCACATCCCATGAACGAATAAAAAAAAACCCCTATAACTGCCACACCTTCATGCAGTGTAGCAAAATCATTCTCCGATGTACTGCACATGTTGCTGGTGGACCTCTCCACCTGAGGCCCCATCCGTAACAGACTGTCCCCTTTACCTTCAACGTTTAATGCTCTGTGAGCACATTCTTCTAAATACAAGGCCCGCGAGCCTTCGATTCCCAAGCTCTTCAGACAAGAGGCGACAATAGTCGACTCTCCATATTCAAAGTCTGCTTCCTCATGTTACTGTCCCAGCTGCTCCTGCTCACCCATTCTCTTTGTGCTTCACCCAGTGCACTCCTCTCTGCCTCACCCTCTAACTCTTCCACAGAAGGAGTCTTAGCAGGGTTTCCTGATATGGTTCACTGTCAGAAGATTTGGGATACGATAGGACGAGAAGATGAAAAAGATATCATCACAAATCCACAGCTGTCAAACACACTCCTACTTCCCATCTCATACGCTCTCTATGGCCTCGGTTTGGAGCAGGTCCTTGTAGGGGTGAGATGCCAGAGTCTTGGGGGAGACCACTTCTCATCGCAGCCGTCTACCATGCTACCGTCTCCACAGTGTTGATAAGCAATTCAAGCATCTCAACCCAATGTGTGATGGAGGCCATTGGAAGTGACACATCTGCTTAGAACAGTGGATTCTTGGAAGGTGGGGCTGGCTCCTGTTATCATGCTAGCCCTGGTAACATTATTCGGCTTGTCCCTGCGCTGAGTGGCCATTCGTAGCCATTCTTTTTTATGACCCTTGGTGCTTGAGTCGTTGGGTGCCATAAAGACCTCCCTCCTCCTCCCTCCAGCAAAACTTCCACAGCTGTGAAAGGGGACCCGGAGCTCCAGCCCTCCCTTACACCAGACAGACATTTATTTCAACAGAAATTGTTTCTGTGCACCAAAACTGATGATGGAGCTGCAGTGGACCTTTAAATAGTGCAGCAACACATCTATAAGCTGCCATCGAAAGGGCAGCTTCCAATGTGAGCAAGTTGCTGACGTGTATTTAACCTGTGCTGTACCTGCCCTGAGAGTGTTTGATGGGACAGTGTAGAGGAAGCTTTACCCTGTATCTAACCCGTGCTGTTCCTGCCCTGGGAGTGTTTGATGGGACAGTGTAGAGGGAGCTTTACTCTGTATCTAACCCGTGCTGTTCCTGTCCTGGGAGTGTTTGATGGGACAGTGTAGAGGGAGCTTTACTCTGTATCTAACCTGTGCTGTTCCTGTCCTGGGAGTGTTTGATGGGACAGTGTGGAGGGAGCTTTACTCTGTTTCTAACTCTGCTGTACCTGCCCTGGGAGTGTTTGATATTGAATTTTTGTGTAAGTTAACAGGTTTTTGACCAAACTGAATGTTTCAAAATGTGTGAGGAGACGACACCTGAACAAAGAAAGTTTATAAAATACACCCTGTTGTTTCCTGATGTCTGGTGACTATTGGGCATCTCACACTCCCCCCCCCAATTCCCTGAATCGCTTCTCTCTCCACAAGCATATCCAATTCCGTTGACTCCATTTACACATTCTGCTTCAATGGCGTGAATTTTTACCTTTACTGCCAGGCAGAAAATAAGCGGTAGCAGAACAGTTGCCTGTTTTACATCCTGCCCAATGGAAGTCGATGCAAACGTAAACCATGTAGGGTGTAAAACGGGTGACCGGTTCCCTACCACCTGTATTCCACCCAGCGGTAAAGGTGGAAGCTTTACTCTTTACTCTGTGCCTCCCCGGGAACTCATCTACTTTGGTTGAACACAGTTACCCCGACAACCCTCTTAACTCCTAACGACTTCATTTCTTAATATAAAAACAGGAAGTGCTAGTAATGTGGCAGACCCATCAACATTTGAAAGAATTCTCGTCATCAGTCGACTGTCGTCGGAGCTTAACGTTTTGGGTCATATGAACTCTACACAAGACACGTGAACTCGTCTTGTCTCCTTTCAGGTGCTGACAGACCTGACGGGTGGTTCCAGCACTTTTTGGGGGGTTTTCTTTCAGCTGTTTTCCTTTGTATCTCCCTAATCCTTGACTTGCGTCCCTGGTGTTTGACCCTTTTATCCCCAACGAGCCGTTTTACCAGACACGCATTGCCTGGTGTGCAAAGGGTCACGGTCTGAATGCATTTGTCTTCCTTCGCAGGTCAATAACAACAACGTGGTGAAGGTTGGACACAAGCAGGTGGTCTCCATGATCCGACTGGGAGGGAATAAGCTGCTGATGAAGGTGGTGACAGTTAGCCGAAAGCCTGAACTGGAGGACGGAATGAGGAAAAAAGGTCAGGATATAGTTAACGGTAATGGAAGAATACTGTCGGAGTTAACCCTTTCACTGATCAACTGAATGGCAGACAGTTTGGGTAATGGTACTGGTTGCAGAGAAGCTACTGATAATTATTTGAGGTTGGGTGTGCATCCTAATTCCCCACAAAGAGAATTCCTAATTACACTGCCATTGGGTGCAAAAGACTCAAGCCAGGTGGGCAGATATTCATCTGCTGTAGGAGAAGGAAAGGTCTATTTGGAACTGAGTCTAACCCCCCTCCCCCCGCCCCAGTCAGTTACAGAGCTTTCCTATCTTTCTCCCCCCTAGTCAGTCAGAGAATGAGACTATGCCCCTTCCCCTCAATCACTTAGGGAGCTCGTCAGCAGCCCCCCTCACCTTTGTCAGTTTTGGGAGCTAGTCAAAGACCCCTCCTCAATAGGTTAGGAAGTTAGTCAAAACCTCCTCTCCCCAATAGGTTTGGGAATGAGTCAAATCCCTACTCCCCAACAACTCAGGCAGTGAGTTGAAGCACCTTTCCCTCAAGTCAGTTAGCGGACTCCTCAAAGATGCTATTGCTTGATAAGCTAGGGAGCGAATTAAGCTCTCCTCCCCTCAGTAGATTGGGAGCTAATCAAAGCTCTCTATCTGTCAGCCATTTTGTTAGCTGAAGCCCCCTTCCCTTCAATGAGTTTGGGAGAGAGTTGAAGCCCCCTCCCCTAAGTCAGTTGGAGAATGATTTAAAGTTAGTTGTAGAATTATTTGAAGCCTCCTCTCAGTTAATTGGAGAATGATTTAGAGCCTCCTCCCCTCAATCAGTTAGCGAGTGAGTTGACCTCCCTTGCTCCTAATGTCCAACTTTAGACCAAGATTGACAGAGCACTCCTGATTTCATAAATTGTTCTTGTGTTTTTCCAAAGGAAGACATTAAATGTTGGGATTCTCTAAAAGGAAAGAGGGAGGGAATAAAACAGAAGTAATATACTGAACCAAGAATCTCTGCTATTCAGTACAATGACAACCTGAGTGGACACTTATCAAACTGAGAGCATGTGACACGGTGAAAGGGTTAAAACCTCTACATGGAAACTGCCTCTCACTGAGCCTGTTTTATGAAACTCACTCTCACCAGAAGGACAATCCATAATTCTATGCCCATCCACTCCTGGGGTGACTCAACTGCTGATTCAGTAAGTAGCTTAACCATACAGACCAAGAAGGTCCCAGGTTCTGAGCTCTGGTATGTGCTGAGTTAGCTGATGTCAGCAGGGATGGTGGCAGGGTTCCCCAACTGTCATTTACACCCCTGGGCTAGAGGAGAAAAAGTTGACTCCTGATCAAGCGCTCCCATTTGGAAGTGTGCATGTGTGGACAAAAGACGAGGACAGAATCAGGCTCAGCTGCAATACCCATTGCAGTTAAACAGCCTGCTAAAACTCACTGTCTGGGTTCACACCAGAAGAATGGTCAAAGGGACGAACACGTCATGGACCAGCAGGGAGTCAACACCTTCCAGCGAGAAGGTGGGGAGGGATGAAAATTGAGGGAATAAGGAAAGAGCAAAAGACGCCATGTGAAATGTAGTTTCCAGGTTGATGGGATGTGTTGATATTTGTGTGAGAATGCAGCATGCCGTGGATGCATACTCAAGTGAATTATTGTTGAATTTGTTATTTATCTGTTTGGCAAAATGTGTTTAAGTTTAACTAATGAACGTTGATATAATAAGGCAACATACAAAATTGGAAATGTCTTTTGGTGGTTCTATTGATGTAGTTGTCCCTTTGCAATGAATTGGGTTGTAGATTGGGTTTGAAGACTGATCTTTTTGTGGGCCCTTGGTTGAACTTGTGCTTCTTATGCCAGTTTAGTGCCAATTTGCACTGACTATGGTTCTGTGAACTCACATGCACTGAGAGCTGGGTTAAGAGAACCCAAACTCATTTCACGTCGGCACTTTGATGCATTGTACAGTAGCAGTTGCTGAGGTCGGGCGGGAGGTTGTATGAGTAGATCCACAGAGTACAAGACAAGGAGAGCACACTGACACTCTGTAGAGCACTGGAGAGACTACTCCTGGGAGTATTAGGGGAAATTCAGTGAGGCTGCACTCCAGCAGTGGGAGAATTGGGGCTGTAGAGTTATAGCCCTGTCTCCGACCCATGCTCCACCCAGCGAGCCTCGTCGAAATCACTAAAAGTAGCAACACAGATTAATAAGGCCATAAAAAAAACAAAGCACTGGGGTTCATTTCCAGAGGAATAGAATTGAAAAGCAGAGAAGTCATATTAAACTTATATAGAACCATGGTTGGACCACACTTGGAGTACTGTGCACAGTTCTGGTCTCCATATTACAAAAAGGATATAGAGGCACTGGAGAAGGTTTACAAGGATGGTACCAGAAACTGAGAGGTTATATCTATCAGGAAAGATTGAACAGGCAGGGGCTCTTTTCTCTAGAAAGGAAAAGACTGAGGGGTGATCTGAAGGAGATCTTTAAGATTTTGAAAGGGATTAATAGGGTAGGTGCAGAGAAGATGTTTCCACTGGGGGAGACCAAAACTCGGGGCCATAAGTATAAGATAGTCTCTAATAAATCCAATAGGGAATTCAGGAGAAACTTCTTTGCCCAGAGAGTGGTTAGAATGTGGAACTCACTACCTCAAGGAGTAGTTGAGGCGAATAGCGTAGATGCATTTAAGGGGAAGCTAGATAAATATATGAGGGAGAAAGGAATAGAAGGTTATGCTGATAGTTAGATGAAGAGGGGTGGAAGGAGGCTTCATGTGGAGCATAAACCAGTTGGGCCAAATGGCCTATTTCTCTGCTGTACATTCTATGTAAATCTCTGTACCCTCTCGTGTCCAGTTTTGTTCAGCACTCTTGAGAAAAGGAACATTGGAAGTGATTTACAGGAGGAAAATAACTGTGCAGGCTCTTTAGCCAATGAGTTAGGATGAGAGGTCAAATTGTCCTCACTAGAAAAAAGTAGGTTAAAGGTGGGGAAGGGGTTCATGATCCAAGACATTAAAAATGCTAAAGGGAATTGGTGTTGTTTTTACTTCATTCTTGGGATGTGGGCATCGCTGGCAAAGCCAGAATTTATTGCCCATCCCTAGTTGCCCTTGAGAAGGTGGTGGTGGGCATTTTTCTTGAACCGCTGCAGTCGATGTGGTGAAGGTTCTCCCACAGTGCTGTTAGGTAGGGAGATCCAAGATTTGATCCAGCGACGTTGAAGGAACCAAGTCAGGATGGTTTGTGGCTTGGAGGGGAACTTGGATGTGGTGTTGTTCCCATGCACCTGCTGCCCTTGTCCTTCTAGGTGGTGGAGGTCACGGGCTTGGGAGATGCTGCCGACGAAGCCTTGGCGAGCTGATGCAGTGCATCCTGTAGGTAGTACATGCAAAGGTCTTTGTGTGAACAGGAAGGGAACTGAGGAACTTGACTGCAAGATGGAGTAGGAACCAATCACACCTGTAGAACTGTTAAACTAGTGGAATAGTCTACTGTAGCCTAAGACTGTTGAATATTGAACAAATTGTGAACAGATTTGTCTGGAGCAGGGAGCCGAGGGAGACAATTGCTGCCATATTAGGAAGGAGATGAAATGGCCTCATCTGCAGACCTGTACAGTGCTTGTGTTGGTGGGGGGAGTCGCCTAGGGGATTATATTTGAACAGTTAAATGTTAAGAACTCTTGGAAAGATTTGCGCTCTCACTCTCGGGTCCGATGGGTTTCAATTTACGACTGAATTAAACCGTCTAGCCCGAGGTAAATTATTCACACTTCAGTCCCTTAACGAGTGGGAATAAGCTGCTTAAACTATGAAAAACAGATCATTTGTCGCTCTGGTAAAGGTTAAAAAATGGCAGAAGACCATGTTTTCGGTGAAATGGAACTTTTAAAATGTTGGTTTATACTGTACAAAAAAAAATGAAGCATGCATTTCTTTGGCACCAAAACTATGTTAACGACAACAGAGGACCATCGAGAGGCCACTGGGCCATCACTGTCAGGAGAGTTAATAAATTTGTGCAAAAAAAAAGTGCCCCAAACTGCAAACGGCTGTCGCAAACGAGATAATGAACTAAAAAAACAAAAAAGGGTTGCGAGGCTAACCAGCAACACACTAGGAAACGCAAACCAACTGCACAGGACAGCAGGGCACCTAGCAAAATATCTCCCTTGAACCGAGAAACCGCTAGTTCAACCGTTCAACCAGCAAGGCACCGATGAGACCACCTCCACGCCAGAGCCCGTCACCAAATCTGGTAAGTCATGTAAATAATGTCTGCTGTCTGTTTTAGTTAGAAATAAATAAATACTAACAACATAGCCCTATAAATTAGTCTTCTCTAACATGCATGCTAGCAATGATTCCATAGGGTCTTGTACATCCTTAGACGTAACCTCCCAAATCCATAATCGTTTGCTGTGCCTGCAGTAAGTTCCTTGACAAGTGGCACTTCGATGCTCTCCTGATTGCTCAGTGGGTTAACGCACCACCCAGTGTGGTACTGAGCCATACAGGCCAGGCAGGTCCCAGGTTCGACCCTTGGTCTGTGCTGAGTTAGCTGATCTCAGCCAGGGGCAGCAAGGGGGGTTGGGGGGGCACTACGATTGGCCTTCGTGTCCCTGGGCTAGGGAGGGATAAAAAACAAAAATCAGCCAGAGTTCCTGCTCCTGATCGATATCCAGTGACTCCTACTGGGAAGCACGCGTGTGTTTGGAAGTCGGGGTGAGGGCTGGATCGGGCTCGGCTGTGACGTCTCTCTCGGTCAAATTGCCAACCGAAGCTCGCTGCCTAGACTCGCATCTGGAAAATGGCTCGGTGGGCAAGGTGCCGGAGGGATGCCAGTGTCCGTCGGACCCTTCCCAGCAGGAGTCACTGCTTTCAGGAGAGGAGAGGGAAAGCCAATTGGAGAAGCGTCAGTGGTACTCTGTCGTCTGCAACAGTCTGATTGTAAAAACAAAATCTCAACTTGCTACGTAACCCCAGAACCAACATTAAAGGCAACCTCTTATGTCTCCACAGATGAATCACTCACATCAACCAGCACTGAGTCACTCGAAGGACTCATCAATATTTTCAAAGATGACGAAGGTTCTGAGGAAGATGATGTCAAGTTCGACCAGGGGGAAAGCGTCACAACCCCACAAGACCCGGGATCCGAACTCCACGCCTGTGACTGTGCTCTGGAATGGCAGGAGGACCTGGCACAGGACCTGACTCCTGTGGCCGGAGCTTCCAAAGGACCTCTCCTGGATTGTGCCATACAAGCCGGAGGGTCCACCATGGAAGACCAAGGGACACATCAGCCACGGCTGACAGGTGCTAGCCCTGAAACATCCCCAGCACACACCCAACAGATGTTGGAACAGACCGTTCACCTCCTTCATGAGGCAGTGCAGAACTTCCACGCCACTGTGCAGTCCGGATACACCCAGATGCACAGTGACATGACAAGATCGCATACTATCATGCAGTTTGGTTGGGCGCAGTTCACAGAGCAGGTTGGCTGTCTGGTCAGCCTACTCAGGACCCTGGTGCAAGACCACCAGGCCTCCACCCCTCAGCTCCGGGACGTTGCTGTTCAGAGCTCTCTTAAGTCCCCTGAAGGCCAGTCTGCAGGGGTCGTGGTGCCAGCAGCCAGCTCTCCTGTGGCTGATGTACTGCCAAATACACAGTGCAACCCAGTGGGGGATCACTTGAATGACGGGTCCTCCCAAAGCTCAGTCACCTGTCCCTCTGTAAATAGAACACATGTACATAGTTTTAATATATAACCATGTAAATAATTCAACTGCATTGACACAATTTGGGTTTTGCCATTGTTAAGTTTGCACATCTTTTACATAAGTCAACGAGACTACCTCAACACTACCAATTGAAAAGAAGTGCTCTGTCATTTTGTTTTACTTTGTATGTTCATCTACACAGCTACTTAGTGAAGACACCTACACTGTTATGTTGGAACAGTCAACAAATGTTATTTCATTATCTGTATTGTTCATCTAACCATTTGACTAAACAGTTTCTATTTCATCACCTCTTTGTCCAGTGTCTTCTTTCCTCCTCCATGCCAGTATATCAGAACATGCTGGCTTTGATCCTTCCAAGTGTGTATCATAACTATATTTTCCCATCCCTGGTAACATCCTAGTGAATCTACATTGTACACTCTCTATGGCTTTAAACATTCTTTCTATAATTGGGCACCCAAAACTGCTCACAGTATCCTAACTGTGGCCTAACTATTGCTTTGCACAACTTTATCTTTACTCTTCTACTCCATATGTGATTTAACGGCTCATTCATCTACGACAGGCAGTACTCCCTCAGTACCGCACTGGAATACCAATCTAGATTATCTGCTCAAGTCCTGGAGTGGGGCATGAACCCACAAATTTGCCCTTATATTTTCTATTCAGTTGTATCCCAAGGTGTAGATCTCACAGTTTCTGGATTATTCTTGTACGTCCGTTGTTATTTTATCTTGTGGGTCTTCTGAGACCAGCTTTCATCAATGTCTTCACACTCAAGGTGGCTTGGACCTTCACATCCAAAAAAGTAAAACTTATTTGTTGTGAAACAAGAGTAAATAATAATAGTATCCACCTCACAATGAATTACTATTTGAAGTGCAGTGACTGTTCTTATGTAGACAAATATGGCAGCCATTTTGAACCAGCAATGTTCCACAAACAGTAATGAGATGAATGATTGGTTAATCTGTTTTGGGAGGTGTTGGCTGAAGGAGGAATGGTCAGGACACCAGGAGAACTCTCTGCTCTTCTTCAATCAGTGTCACTAGATCTTTAATCGGAGAACCATGGAAGTTTACAGCACATAAGGAAGCCATTTGGTCCATCGTGTCTGTGCTGGCTCTTTGATAGAACAATCCAAAGCTAATCCTACTCATAGCCTTGTATCTTCCTCTGCTTCTAATATTTATCCACTTTTCCCTTAAAATATGCAGTGGTGTCTGCCTCACCCATTCCTTTCCAAGCTCCAACAAACCTTTGCATAAAGAAATGTATCCTTGTCTTTCTTCCCTCTTAGTGACAAATTTAAATTGATGACCCCTTGTCACTGACTCCCTAGCTAGAGGAAATAGTCATTCCCTATTCACTCCATCAAAACTCTTCATAATATTAAAACCCCTTCATAATTTTAAAAACCTTTATTAAATCTCCTCTTAGCCTTCTCTGCTACATTGGAAATAGTCCCAGTATCTCAAAGTCTTTCCTCATAATTATAGTTTCCCATCCCTGGCAGCATCCTGGTGAATCTACATTGTACGCTCTCTGTGGCTTTAATGTCCTTTCTATACTGCACACAGTACTCTAACTGTGGCCTAGCCATTGCTTTGTACAACTTTATCTTTACTCTTATAGTCATACGCGGTTTAACAGCTCATCCACCTACCTCCCTCAGTACTGCACTGGAACACCAACTTAGATTACGTGCTCAAGTCGTAGATTGGGGCTTGAATAAACAAATTTGTCCTTTTTCTTCAGTTTGACTTTCTGCAGAAGGTAACATCTCCAACCAAACGAGCAGGTGGATAACCTACTCCAGTTCCTTCCTGCACCATTATTGCCACTCTTCCTCCTTTCTTATCTGTTCTGTCCTTCCTCAAAATATTATAACTTGATATGTTTATTTTCCACTCCTGCCCAGTTTGCAGCCAAGTTTCTGTTGGTGCTGTTATATCTATATCTTCCTGTGACATAATTGCTTCTAATTACCCCCAGTTTATTCCCCACACTCTAAGCATTGCAATACATGAACTTTATCTATTTTTGTTCATATTTAACACTACTTTTTGTTCATTTTATTTTGTCCAAGCAACAACTCGTTCCTTTATCTTACATCTGCCACACTCACTGACCACAAAACTTTACTTCCTGTTGTCACATTGTTGTGTCAACTTTTCACTATTATAAATTCCTGTGTCCAAATTTATAATGGAAACTGTCTATGTAAATATGTCACATTGTAATTACACCCTTCCCCAGTGGTGGCGCTGTAGCGTCTCAGTTTCGCTTCTCCCAGCTCGTTTGTTTCAGCCCACTCTACTTCTCAAATTGCTGTAAATTTTGCTGTGTAACTAAATAATATCAAATCAACATATATAAAAATAGGGACAGAGTGTAAGTCTTCAAAATGGAGAATGAATTATGTCGTCAGGTCCTGCTCCAATTATCCCCACCTAATCCTATTTCGCCTAAGAACTACACTTGGTCTTGACTGCCATGAGTAACCCCATGGAAGATTGATAAGTAATACAATAAACTCTGTCTGTCTGACACACGTAAGATCTTACATTCTGTCTGATGCAAATTTCTGTGTCACACTTGGAAAAGAAGCAGAAAGAAACAAAGACAGCCATTCAGAATCTACTAATGTTTCAGGAAAAGAAAGTATTGGAGCCACAGGGCTGGATTTTGCTGAGTCTGCCCCTGAGGTGTCAGTGCGGGACATCCACTCACTGCCCCATCTCCCTCATGACTCTGGCCCCGTTTCCTTCTTGGGTCTCAATTAAAGGGTGGGTTCCCAGCAGGAGCCCCGGCCCTAAAAGGGAACCCGCCACTATCTAGGGAGGAAGATACAGCAGTGCTGCAGCATCTGAAGAGTTGTAGCCCAACATAAAGGGGGCACAAGGTCCAGAAGATCGGACGGCAACCTCTCGGACCGAGCTGAGGTCTAACTAAGGTGAGGTTTGGGGCCTGAGAGAAAGACAAGGTGTCCACGACTGGGCTCTCTCCCTCCAAAAGGGGCATCAACAGGCTTTCCATCCTTGCCCCAGGAATTACTGCCACCTGAATCCAGGTGGTCCCTTGGGGGGTGGGCAGGCCCTGCCTTCCTTTTACTGGTGTTGGCAGCTGGCAGACTTCGTGGCTGGGTTAGGGGAGGAAAATAGAGGTTGGGGGCAGGAACATGGGGGTAGGTCTCACCCCTCCCCAATTTCCCTGGGTTTTCCACCGCTATATCACTGGGTCACAATGTCTACACGCTGTCAATTGGCCTTCTCACAAACAAAGCTAAGGTTCCAATCTCCAGTCTGATTAGCAAGTAACCTTTAAATGAACTCACCCAGTGTTCACTTAACATCTATTAGACTTTATAGCCTTAAAAGGGATATAGATATCTGTACTTTAACAGCAGAATAATATATTATGTTTCACATTGTACAAAGTTCTTGGATTTATAAAGTAGAAAATCCATTGATTTACTGTGCATCGAGTGTGTATTTCCTACCCATCACACTTCAATTGTCACACTGCAAATTTCTGCATCCCACTAAAGAAACAAAGGCAAAGTATTCTCCCAACAATTGAAAAATAAATTGACACAAGAGCCAGAATGTCCGTCACCCCTGACTGACCTTAGCAATCACACACAAAAACAGAGAACGTAAACCTGGGTGATGACCTCTAGGCTGAAAAGCTATTAAACTCTGAAACATCCAATGTTTACTTAACAGCAGTGATATTCTGTGGCTTAAAGAGACAGAGAAGAATAACATATTGTGCATTACAAGGTACAACCCTCCTGTATCATCTTATTAACTGTGGGAAATGCCACAGGATATATATTTATAATATATATTAAAAATCTTATCTGCGTATACTTCCTGTATCAGCTTTTCCCCTTTAGAAATTGCTCTGTCCATATACTGGAAACTACCTATGTAAACTTGTCACACCGTAATTACACTCTCTCACCGCTGGTGGTGCTGTGATTCGGTAAGTTTGTGCCTCCCAGCTCCTCTGCCTGATGTTGAGACACTCCATGTGTTCCAACCAGTTCCATTACTCTGCTTCCTAAATTGCCATAAGTTTTATTATTTAACTATAAATAATATCAGAGCAATTTTTTATGACAATAAGGACAGAGTATATTAAAAAGTCTTGTATATAGCAAGCTTCTGTCACACTTTGTTACAGATGCAAAACCATCTTAGAACAATAGAGAAAGAAAGCCAAGGCCTGGAGCCTGAAATCCACAAGCAATTTACTGACCTGTAATTCACTCCAGCAATTTACCTTTACCTGTATTCCCACAGTCTCTACCTGAGTAATGGCCTTAAAGGGACAGGCACAGATCAGCAGCTAAAAAAAAAATCACAACCCTGCGCCCCAGACTGTATATGAGCGGTGCCATGGGAGGTCATTTAGTTTGTGATAAATATTTACATATGTAAAAAGCTCAGCTCGAGCTATACCAGTGGTTCAGTTGAGTAAGTCAGTGCGAAAGTCAATCAGGGTCATCAGGCGAGAGGGGATGACAAGAAAAATATTTACTGAATCATTTCACTTTAAACAATTTCAGTTATTGAAACATTTCAGTGAAATGTACGGTACGATTTGTAAAATATTTTCTTCCCTGCAGTTCTCCCCCCCGCCAGAAGATATTGGTTCTTTGCCAGGTTTCAGTTGAATGGGAACCGATACCAGGCCCCAGTGGCCATTCTTTATGGGGTTCGGAGGAAAACTCTCCATTGGCTGGTGTCATACCTGGCAAAAAGGAAGATAGTTGTGGTTGTTGGAGGCCAATCATCTCAGCCCCAGGACATTGCTGCAGGAGTTCCTCAGGGCAGCGTCCTAGGCCCAAACATCTTCAGCTGCTTCATCAATGACCTTACCTCCATCATAAGGTCAGAAGTGAGGCTGTTTGCTGATGATTGCACAGTGTTCAGTTCCATTCGCAATTCCTCAGATAATGAAGCAGTCCGTGCCCGCATGCAGCAAGACCTGGACAACATCCAGGCTTGGGCTGATAAGTGGCAAGTAACATTCGCGCCAGACAAGTACCAGGCAATTACCATCTCCAGCAAGAGAGAGTTTAACCACCTCCCCTTGACGTTCAATGGCGTTACCATCGCCGAATCCCCCACCATCAACATCCTGGGGGTCACCATTGACCAGAAACTAAACTGGAGCAGCCACATAAATACTGCGGCGAGTGACTCACCTCCTGACTCCCCACCACCTACAAGGCACAAGTCAGGAGTATGATGGAATAGACCCCACTTGCCTGGATGGGTGCAGCTGCAACAACACTCAAGAAGCTCGACACCATATAGAAAAGAGCATCTCATTTACTGGCTTAAACATCCACTCCCTCCAACCCCAGCGCACCATGGCTACAGTGTGTACCATCTACAAGATGCACTGCAGCAACTCGCCAAGGCTTCTTCGGCAGCACCTCCCAAACCCACGACCTCCACCACGGAGAAGGACAAAGGTAGCAGGCGCATGGGAACAACACCACCTGCACGTTCCCCTCCAAGTAACACACCATCCCAACTTGGACATATATCGCCATTCCTTCATGGTCGCTGGGTCAAAATCCTTTATGGAACTCCCAACCTAACAGCACTTTGGAAGTATCCTCAGCACATGGACTGCAGTGGTTCGAGAAGGCTCACCATCATCATCTCAAGGGCAACTAGCGACAGGCAATAAATGCTGCCTTGCCAATGACGCCTTACCTGGGCTGGCCTACTTGTCACTCCAGCTGCACACTACATGGCTGACTGTTCATGCCCTCTGAAGTGGCCTAGTAAACGATAACTGCGAAAGACGTCCCACCAACATCTTCTCAGGGTGACTATGAGATCAAATGTGAGAGATTCAGAACAGAGGGCAAGAGAAACTTTTTCACACAGAGAGTTGCGAGGTTGTGGAATTCACTTCCAGGGTTAGTGGTTGAGGCAGAAACTATGTCAACATTCAAGATTAGATTGGAGAATTGGATGACAGAAAAGGGGCTGAAGGGGTGTGGGAACAGGGCGGGTAAATGTGATTGGGACTATTTGCTCGTGTGGAAAGTAAATACCAACACGGACTGGTTGTTCCATGTTGTAACTTCTTTGTATTTCTATATTTCTGCATAGGGGTGGGCAATAAATTCGAGCCTCGCGAGCATTGCCCACACCCCGAGAACAAATATAAAAACAACTCAATACCACACTAGCATTTTCCACTGAGCCCTTGAGATACTAAAAGTTGTTAAATTTTACTTTCTGTGGACTGCACATAGTGAAGGACATAGATTGATGCAACACACTTGTACAGACCTTCACCCAATGTACCAGTTTAAGTATAACGTCCTAGAGCCCAGAGCTATTACAGTCACTTTGTCATTAAATTTCTTTAAATACCATCTCTCTCCCACCTGAAACTAATTTGCCTGATGGCGACTTCACTAATTAAAGTATCTGACCTCCGCTGTTATTTTTAGTGACCTAATAAAGTTTGTCTCTGCTGGGCATCGAGGCCTGGCTGCCCGGCACTGCTTCCTGAACGTCAGGCATTCCGTGCAGGGCTTGAATCCAGGGATCAGAGGGGAGGCTGAAAATCAGTGTGATTGAATAAAATGCTCACAGTATTGTGAGTCACTGTCTCCAGGAGAGCAGCAGAGAGAATCAGAAACAACAAAACACGTACGCAGGCCACCTACACACCCACTCACTCACACACCCACACACAGACGCACAGGAACACACAACAAGATCCCTGCCCCCTCCACACTGAAATCCCTTACATCAAACACATGCATACTCTCTATATCACACACACTGAAACCCCATACATCAAACACATGCATACTCTCTATATCACACACACTGAAACCCCATACATCAAATACATGCATACTCTCTATATCACACGCACTGAAACCCCATACATCAAATACATGCATACTCTCTATATCACACACACTGAAACCCCATACATCAAATACATGCATACTCTCTATATCACACACACTGAAACCCCATACATCAAATACATGCATACTCTCTATATCACACACACTGAAACCCCATATATCAAACACATGCATACTCTCTATATCACACACACTGAAACCCCATACACTCAAATACATGCATACTCTCTATATCACACGCACTGAAACCCCATACATCAAACACATGCATACTCTCTATATCACACACACTGAAACCCCATACATCAAATACATGCATACTCTCTATATCACACACACTGAAACCCCATACATCAAACACATGCATACTCTCTATATCACACACACTGAAACCCCATACATCAAACACATGCATACTCTCTATATCACACACACTGAAACCCCATACATCAAACACATGCATACTCTCTATATCACACGCACTGAAACCCCATACATCAAACACATGCATACTCTCTATATCACACACACTGAAACCCCATACATCAAATACATGCATACTCTCTATATCACACACACTGAAACCCCATATATCAAACACATGCATACTCTCTATATCACACACACTGAAACCCCATACATCAAATACATGCATACTCTCTATATCACACACACTGAAACCCCATATATCAAACACATGCATACTCTCTATATCACACACACTGAAACCCCATATATCAAACACATGCATACTCTCTATATCACACACACTGAAACCCCATACACTCAAATACATGCATACTCTCTATATCACACGCACTGAAACCCCATACATCAAACACATGCATACTCTCTATATCACACACACTGAAACCCCATACATCAAATACATGCATACTCTCTATATCACACACACTGAAACCCCATACATCAAACACATGCATACTCTCTATATCACACACACTGAAACCCCATACATCAAATACATGCATACTCTCTATATCACACGCACTGAAACCCCATACATCAAATACATGCATACTCTCTATATCACACACACTGAAACCCCATACATCAAATACATGCATACTCTCTATATCACACACACTGAAACCCCATACATCAAACACATGCATACTCTCTATATCACACACACTGAAACCCCATACATCAAACACATGCATACTCTCTATATCACACACACTGAAACCCCATACATCAAATACATGCATACTCTCTATATCACACACACTGAAACCCCATACATCAAATACATGCATACTCTCTATATCACACGCACTGAAACCCCATACACTCAAACACATGCATACTCTCTATATCACACACACTGAAACCCCATACATCAAATACATGCATACTCTCTATATCACACACACTGAAACCCCATACATCAAATACATGCATACTCTCTATATCACACACACTGAAACCCCATACATCAAATACATGCATACTCTCTATATCACACACACTGAAACCCCATACATCAAATACATGCATACTCTCTATATCACACACACTGAAACCCCATATATCAAACACATGCATACTCTCTATATCACACACACTGAAACCCCATACACTCAAACACATGCATACTCTCTATATCACACACACTGAAACCCCATATATCAAACACATGCATACTCTCTATATCACACACACTGAAACCCCATACACTCAAACACATGCATACTCTCTATATCACACACACTGAAACCCCATACATCAAACACATGCATACTCTCTATATCACACGCACTGAAACCCCATACATCAAACACATGCATACTCTCTATATCACACGCACTGAAACCCCATACATCAAACACATGCATACTCTCTATATCACACACACTGAAACCCCATACATCAAATACATGCATACTCTCTATATCACACACACTGAAACCCCATACATCAAATACATGCATACTCTCTATATCACACGCACTGAAACCCCATACACTCAAACACATGCATACTCTCTATATCACACACACTGAAACCCCATACACTCAAATACATGCATACTCTCTATATCACACACACTGAAACCCCATACACTCAAACACATGCATACTCTCTATATCACACGCACTGAAACCCCATACACTCAAACACATGCATACTCTCTATGCTTCATACATTCTCTCATGCACATTGAAGAATATTTTCCCTTGGTGAGGTTTTCAGGCGGTCAATGGGAGGCCCGGTCCATTTTTGAGGGCTGTGCGTCATTAACATATGGCCGGCAGGCTACAGTGGGGGAGACCGAGCGGCCCAGGGCAGACCACAATCCAGCAAACCTCCGGCCCTAGAAAAAGATAGGCTGATTTAAGCACCTAAATTAGCGATGCGTCCGCCTCAGGCGACCGCACAGGCCAGCTATTCCAAGGACCCCATAAAAATGGTGGTGGCCACAGCGGTGACATTAAGTTCTTCCCCATGATTTTCAGAGCACTTCTGACAGATGGGAGCCCTCTCCGAGGCCCAGAAATTGGTCCTCAGGCCTTATTAACATTTTATGCGCGAGCTGCCGATGCCTGTCGGGCCGCTTGCCTCACCGGCAGTGGTCCTTAGGTAAGTCCCAGGAGGAGGGGTTGGAGCGGGCTATGGTGGGGGAGTGGTGATCAGGATGACTGTGGAGTCGGGGGAAACCTCCTGCTCCTTCTGGCTCCACAGGAAAGATATTTTTAAAATTTTATTTAAAATAAACTTACCTGTTGTTGGCGACCGCAGGGGCCGCTGAAGAATTCAGAGCAGGACAGGCCCGGTGCCTGCTCCGCTCATGGGAAACAAATTTCCCAGACTGGTCCTTCAACGGTTGACAGGCTCCTAATTAACACATGCCCAGCACCTGTTTTAGGCAGACGCCTGGGACGCCTACAAAATGGACCCAACAAATTTAGCGGCATACGTACGTAAAGTAGGGGGAAAAGCATGTCTGATCATGCTGTAAGGACATGAATCCCCTCATATGGCACTTCGAGAGCCGAGGGACTCTGAGATACAAAATCTGAGCCAGGGGAAGAAATCAAACAACAGGGCGTACAGACCATGAGGACTGAAGTCCGACAAGGATCATCTTTAATTTCTAGTGGGCTGTTGGGGAGACACAAAATCCCTATTAGAAGGGAGTTGAACCTGAGGGTCTTTAAGAATCAACATCAGCAAAATGGGATTGTAGCCCTCCAGCAGGTTAATGGATAGTGCAGCACTTAACCATTGACAGTTCCCATAGCAACCAGTGGTTCCATTTAACTATCTGAGTATGAAATATTCTCCACTGTCCTTATTCTCTTTTCTGTTCAAACTTCTTATCTAATCTCTTTTTTTCTTCCCCTGTCAATTTTTTTGTCTCACATTCTCTGTCCCGGAGGCGCTGACATTTGCTGAAACATTGAAGCAGCGGGACTGAGCAGCACTGCCGACGGGCGGGTCTCCCTCACTCACTTGCTGGCAGCAGCATTATGTTTCCCCTTTTCTAGAGAGCCGCGCTGACTGATGGGACAACCTCCCTGAGCCATGGATTGAACTGAAAACACAGGAACATAGGAATTGCTAGACGAAGAAAGACTACGGTCCATCTAGTTCGCCTTCTACCATCCTGGTATTCGCATAATACATCGATAATGGAGTTGTTGACTAATCACAGCAATCAATCTCCATCAATGAGTCTACAACAGACCCAGACATGAGGCGAGGAAACTCCCAGTGGTGAAAAGCTTTGTGAACCATAGGTCCAAAGTCACCTGTTCTTCCCAAACGCTCTACACTCACAACATGTCACATCTCAAATTCAGTGTTATTTTCTGTTGGTCAGGAAGTTCTGGAAATCAGCTCACTGAGATCCACAATGAATAGGAACCTGATCTCAACTATCAGCTGTCAACTTCTACGTTTATTCAAATGTTTCTATTACAATTATATACTTCCATTTATATCACATCTCTCAGAAACATCTCAGAACACTTCACATAGTGAAGTGACTTAGAGCCAGGCCATTCAGGAGTGAAATCAGGAAGCACTTTTTCACACGAAGGGTAGTGGAAATCTGGAACTCTCTCCCCCAAAGGCTGTGGACGCTGGGGGTCAATTGAAATTTTCAAGACTGAGATCGATAGATTTTTGTTAGGTCAGGGTGTCAAGGGATATGGAGCAAAGGCGGGAAAATGGAGTTGAGGCACAGATCAGTCATGATCTCATTGAATGGCAAAACTGGCTCGAGGGACTGAATGGCCTCCTCCTGTTCCTGTATTCCAATGACTGTTGTGCAAGATTCCCCCAAGTAGCAATGGGATGAATAACTGGTTAATCTATTTTTGGTGTATTGGCCAAAGGCCAATTGTTGGCCATCCCCTCCAGGAGTACTCCCTGCTACTCTTGGGGTAGATCATTATTGTCCACCTGACCGACCAGATGGGAACTGGGTTTACTGTTTCATCCTGACAGCAGCACTCCCTCGGTCACTGACCTACAGTATTAGTTTATACACTGAAGTCTTACAGTGGGACTTCAGACCATAACCTTCTAGCTCCAAGGTGAGAGTGTGGCCAACTGGGCCAAAGCTACATCTGGGCAAGTATTATTAAATGTCAGTCGATCACGTACGGTGTTGTAGACGGAGTCAAGACCAAGTGTAGTCCACAGGTGAAGTGAGGTTAGAGGGCGGGGGACAATTGGACTAGGGCATGCAGAGGTCATTCAGTCCCCACTTTGATGTCATATATTCTGTCTTTATATTATGTAGATTCCTGTGTCCACATTTATTAATGGAAATTGCCTATTGAAACTTGTCGCATTGTAATTACAACCTGCCACTAATAGTGGTGCTAAATTGCCTCCACTGGCAAGTGCTTGAAATTACAGCATGGACATAAGAATTTACATAATGGAAAAAGTCAACAGGAAGTGCCCACAGACATAAGATTTTTAATATATTATAGATACATTTTCAATTTTGAAGTGCTTAATTCTATAATAAATTTCAGAGTATAACACAAAGAAAAACTAAATAACTTAAGGATATCAAGGCTTTTCTCTTACATTTTTGCCCGTAACAAATTAGTGATATTCCTGCCAACTCCCCCAAATTTCTATACTCACTGTGTATAGAACAGTCAGTACCGTAGTAGTGAATAAACAGGCAGTGGTGTTCACTCACTGTTTCCACCTTTTGATAACAGATCTGAGTAATGCCAGTGGTGGGCAACAAGTGGTGTGAAAGACCAACGTGAAAAGGGGACTGTTGAAGGAGAGGAATCAGCACAAGGGTAGGAAACAGGCACAGGGTCAACATCAACCCTGGCAACACAGTGAACTCCCTCTGTTGACCCTGTGTCAGTGCCTATGTATTGAAGGGACCATTTTTCACATGAGCCCAGGAAGGGAGTGTTGGTGATCTGAGACTTGGGAGCATCACAGCCGAGTTCAATCCTGTCCTTTCCCAACATACACATACAGGCACACTATAACCCTTTGTGTGACACATTCCTTCTCCCCTCCACCTTTATGACTCCAGTACTAACCCAGTGTTTCTGCTCCTGTTATCAATTTGCTGATTATGTAGAAATAATTTGTCATTATTTACCCCTCAAGCTCTTTCATCATTTTGAGCCTAAGTTCTCAGCCGAGGCTCAGTGGGAGGCACTCTCACCTCTGAGTCAGAAGGTCATAGATTCAAGTCCCACTCCAGAGATTTGAGCACATAATCCAGGCTGACAACTCCAGCGCAGTACTGAGGGAGTGCTGCACTGTCGGAGGTGCTGTTGCATGGATGTAAAAGATCCCATGGCACTATTCGAAGAAAAGCAGGGGAGTATCTATCCCTCAACCAACTACTAAAACAGATGATCTGGTCATTACCTCAATGCTGTTTGTAGGAGCTTGTTGTGTGCAAATTGGCTGCGGTGTTTCCTACTTTAATACAGCAGTGACTACATGTGATAAGTACTTCATTAGCTGT
This sequence comes from Heptranchias perlo, assembly GCF_035084215.1. NCBI lineage: Eukaryota > Metazoa > Chordata > Chondrichthyes > Hexanchiformes > Hexanchidae > Heptranchias > Heptranchias perlo. Next base: position 47,081,534 of record NC_090348.1, on the reverse strand, counting down.
AAAGCGCTTTAGGACACTGTATTGCTACAACTACCAGTCCCTCTGAATGGGAGTCCAGTGCTCTTCCAAAAGACCTTTTTTTTTTATTCGTTCATGGGATGTGGGCATCGCTGACAAGGCCGGCATTTATTGCCCATCTCTGATTGCCCTTGAGAAGGTGGTGGTGAGCCGCCTTCTTGAACCGCTGCAGTCCGTGTGATGAAGGTTCTCCCACAGTGCTGTTAGGAAAGGAGTTCCAGGATTTTGACCCAGCGACGATGAAGGAACGGCGATATAGTTCCAAGTCGGGATGGTGTGTGACTTGGAGGGGAACATGCAGGTGGTGTTGTTCCCATGTGCCTGCTGCCCTTGTCCTTCTAGGTGGTAGAGGTCGTGGGTTTGGGAGGTGCTGTTGAAGAAGCCTTGGTGAGTTGCTGCAGTGCATCCTGTGGATAGTACACATCGCAGCCACTGTGCGCCGGTGGTGAAGGGACTGAATGTTTAGGGTGCCAATCAAGCGGGCTACTTTGTCCTAATGGGCCATTAGCACTCCAGACCTTTGAATGGGAGCACACCATTCTACAACTAGTTCCAGGGAAAGAAAAGAAGGGCTTGCAATTTATATAACACCTTACCATATCTCTCAGAAATGAATTACTTTTGGAAGTGCAGTCATTGTTATTAAGTAGGCAAATTTGGCAGCCATTTTGTGCGCAGCAAGATCCCACAAATAGCAAATGATATGAATGACTAGTTAATTCATTTTTTGGTGGTGTTTGTTGAAGGAGAAATGTTGGCCAGCACACTGGGAGAACTTCCTACCCTTCTTCAAATGGTACCATGGGATCTTTTCCTGGCAATCCTTCGATAATCGAGTGAGATTGTTTCTCAGTTTTAAGATTAGCCACATCTTTGTCGAGCATTTAGGTGGCTTTGTAAACCAATCCTGGAGCGACATATTTTACCACAAAGCTGTCATATGAAAGACAACCCTCTGACAAGATGGTATAGTCACACGATGTCGTCTCTACCTCTCTCTTCTTTGGCAATCCTAGCTTGTTCAAACTGCTTAACTTCTTGCCTGCATACTGATCGCCACAGTTGGCAGTCTTTGATGGTCTCCTCCCATGTATTGATGCTGATACCACATTTCTTCAGGTTGGATTTTAAACTATCTTTATATCTCTTTTTCTGGCCTCCACGGGATCTATAACATCCATCTGAATCACCGATACATGCAGACAGGGCCTTGGCTTCATGCCTTGTTTGAAAGGTTGCACCTCTGACAACGCAGCACTCCCTCAGTGCCGCACTGGAGTGTCAGCGTAGAGTATGTGCTGGGTAAGAGGGACTTCACAATTGTCTGAGGGTGCGAATGGCCCGCTTGTTACAGAACACGCCTGAGTTTCATTTCATTGAACTCAATACAACATAGAGCAGGCGGGTTCTGTAAAGGGCGGGTAATGCACTCTGTTAGATTATCACCCAGGAAGTCAAAATGAACATCTACCCCACTGATTCACCACTAGGGTTGCCAACCCTCCTGGATTGTCCTGGAGTCTCCTGGAATTAAAGATTGATCTCCCAGACGCTGCTGTGGGTAACCCAGGAGAAAAATCATAGAGGCATCAAAAACATTTGTGTGGTTTCTTTTCATTTTCTTTGAACATTTTCTTTAGTAAAGTTATAAAAATATTGGAGATGGGGAAAAAGGCTGTTTGACTGACAGTCAAGAATCATCCAATTGGGTAATGACAAGTATGTTCGCCTTCCAGCAGCAAGGCGTGCCTTGTGATGATTGAGGATGATTGGGTGACCAATGGCATAAGCATTGGGGCGGGGCGGTTGGAGGCGGGAGTCATATGATGAAACCTCCCTGAATGCATCCAACCAGAGATGGTAACCCTATTCATCACTCTGTGGGTAGCGTCTTCAAAAGTGACAAAGAACTACTGAAGTAAGCTGTTTTACATAGCAGCAAAAGCTGCCAAAATAGTAATGAGAGACATATTTCTTATGTTCTTATGTTCCTTAAATTTAAGAAAACCCCTTAAATGTTGCCCAGATAATTCCAGATATCACAAATAGTAAGTACACCTTTGGAACTATAGAATTACATCAAATTTACAGCACAGAAACAGGCCACTCAGTGTTTATGCTGCACACGAGCCTCCTCCCACTGCATTTACTTTATCTAACCCTATCAACATATCCTTTGATTCCTTTCTCCCTCATGTTCTCATCTAGCTTCCCCTTAAATGCATCTGTGCTATTCGCCTCAACCACTCCATGTTGCAGATTCTCACCACTTTGGATAAAGATCAATCAAGAATCAATCACTGAGTAATGTCTAGACTGGATTTTCACATTTCCAGGACAATAGCACATTGAGGTAAATAGTGCATGGGCGCTTCTGTGGTGGAGCAGACCACCTGCTTATTATAGAACCAAACCCTTCTTCCCCACCATTTGCAAAGCTAAGTGGAGATTTAACAGTGGTTTTTCAAATGATAAAGAGTTTTGATAGGCTGAATAAGGAAAGGTGATTTCCTCTGGTTGGTGAGTTAGTGACGGGTTCATCAATTTGAAATTTTAAGGAGAAATTTCAGCCGTGGCTCTGTGGTAGCACTCTTGCCTCTCAGTCAGAAGGTCGTGGGTTCAAATCCTGCCTCAGAGACTCGAGTACATAATCTAGGCTGACACTCCCAGTGTAGTACTGAGGGAGTGCTGCACTGTCAGAGGTGCCGTCCTTCGGTTGGTGCATTAAACCGAGCCTCCGTCTGCTCTCTCAGATGGACGTAACAGATCCTACGGCACTATTCGAAGAAGAGGAGGGGAGTTCTCCTGGTGTCCTGGCCAATATTTATCCTTAAACCAACATCACTAAAACAGATTATCTGGTCATTTATCTTATTGGTGTTTGTGGGATCTTGCGTTGAGAAAATTGGCTGTTTTCTACATTGCACTTCAGAAGTACTTCAGTGGTTGCAAAGCATTTTGGGATGTCCTGAGGTTGTGAAAGGCGCTATATAAATGCAAGTTCTTTCTTGTTTTCTTTCTTTATCAGAGAGAGTTGTTTGAGCATGGAATACTCTGTCACAGGGAGTGCTTGAAGCAGAGACTATTGTATCATTTATGGGAAAATTGGATAAATATCCAAAGCAGTAGCAGATACAGGACTGGGAGGCAGGGGCATTAATTTTGGATTGCTCTAGCAAAGAGCCAGCATGGACACATTGGGCCAAATAGCCTCCTTCTGCGCTGTAAACTTCTATGGTTCTAAAGGATGCTCTGCATCATGTGGCGTGCCAAAAAGAAATGTTTTCAACTCATTTCCCACAAAGCCCTGAAAACAGATCCCAATCTGAGTGAAGAAATTTCTCCTAATTTCTCTCCTCACTCTCTGAGTGACAATTTTCAATTGATGGCCTCTCACCACTGACACAAAATAATCTTTCCCCACGCCCTGTCAATTTAAGGGATGACAATAGTGGTTTCTTGATATCAGGATTGCTCACACCGATGACCTGTTCCACTTGAGCACAGTATACTGCATGGAAAGTAGTATCTCTCCCACATGATGCAGCTCTGCATTGCATAGAGGAGACTGATGGTGGCCAAGGCCCTCAGTTACAAGTGATAGAAAGCCTAACATTGTGCCCAGGAAGGCAAGTTTCAGGCACCCAGGATCAGCACCAAATGCTCCTGGGTCAAGACAGCACAGGTTAGTTACAGAGTAAAGCTCACTCTACACTACCCCATCAAACACTCCCAGGGCAGGTACAACACAGGTTAGATACAGAGTAAAGTTCCCACTGCATCATCCCATCAAATACTCTAAGGGCTGATACAGCACATGTTAGATACAGAGTAAAATTCCCTCTACTCTGCCCATCAAGCAGATATGGCCTCAGATTTAATGTCTCACCTGGTGGACAGCACCTCCCATAATGCAGCACTCCCTCAGTACTGCACTGGAGTGTCAGCCGAGATTCTGTGCTCAGATCCTGGAGGAAGGTTTGAAACCACGCCCTTCGGACTCGGAGGGGAGAGTGCTACCAACTGAGCCAAACTTACACCTGTTGAAACTAATCCGAAACTTCTCAAAACTAAAACCACTCTTACCTGTAATCCAACTGACTCAGAAATACATAAAGAAACCACAGGACTTAATTCCAATGTATTTAATTATATATATATATATATATATATATGTGTGTGTGTATATAAATCTGTATGTGTATGTATTTAGTTGTATATGTGTGTGTATGTATATATATATAGATATATATATATGTGTGTGTACATATATATGTATATAAATGGATTTGTGTGTATATATAAATGTATATGTATGCATACATATATATGCATATTTGTGTATGCATATTTGTGTATATATATGTATCTACAAGCTCTAAATTTCCAGCACAGTAATACTGAGGTGTCAACATGTTTATTCACTGGGAGCCTGGTTAATTGTTAACGAGGTTGAACTTTGGGCCTAATCTCTGCCTCACTTCAAAGCGACAAGGTTACACTTCGCATGGCACGGTTTACAGAAAGGGGCAAAAGGGGTGGTACAGAGACTGAGGGGTGGAGGAAAGTGAGGGAGATAAGGAAGGGGAAAGAAAAGGAAGAGAGAACGAGGAAGAGGGAGTGAAGACACGAGCATGGGATGGAAAGGAGGAGCAGATGGAGTGAGATAGAGCACGGAGGATAGAAGGACAAGGGTCAGAGGGCAGTCGGTGTTTTACGCTTCCCGTGCAGCTGGCAGTGTTAAACCTGATGTGTGCCACTTTTGAAGCTCTTTCAATCTGCCTACTCACCTCAGAAGGAACATCGACAAGCTGTTTGTGATGAAGCGACCGTTTGGGTTGGACTGTTTACACACCATTTAAAATTCAGAGCTGAAATCATTTTTCTGTGTGCTGATATGGTCGTTCTCAGACCCAGCTCTCAGGGATGTTCTGAGTGCCTCTCACAGACAGTAAACTGAGTCCTAGTACAGGCCAGATCGACATCTCACACTCCTGTGGTTTTAATCTTTGCTACATCGTTCAAAGCCCATTTGCTTTGTTTTATATATAAAAGAAAGAACTTATTTACGAATGGATACGGCCTTTCCCTGACCGGAGAACTTTCATTCACACTTCGTACTTGTCACAGGGTCTCTGAAGCACGGCTATAGAGCGAGGGAAGGTGGGAGGAGGAGGAGGAGGGGGAGGAGGAAGGGGTTGCCTGCTGGCCTTGTTTCCATGGTATTCCCTGTTGAACATTTGAATGCCGTATTGTTCGTATGCAAGCCAGAGCCTGGAAATATCTCGGAACACCTGAGACTGAGACAGAGGACTGCATTCCTTTACGGTCCTGAGTTGGATGTTTTAAGAGGAGAAGCATCTAAAAAAATATATATATTTTCCCGAAATCTGTTTGTGTGTGAGGTGAAGGGTGGCTTAAAATAATTTTACTGCTCTCTCGCTGAGAGCCTAGACTGACACTGCCACGTTCTGGGGATGAATTAGAACTCTTTAGAAAACATGCAGGCAACACCCAGCGGAGAATTTGTGTGGTGCGCTGCACATCCCAGAACCCGCTAGGCCTGAGCTTCCTCCTCGAGGGATAGTATGAAGAAGTTTGCCTCCACGCGCAGTCTCAACAAGATCCTCCAGCAGTGTGATGATTCCTGTCAGGATTACGACGAGATTCAGGCAGTGGAGAAAAAATGGCACTTGCACATCGGAGGTGCCAGAAAGGTCCTGGGCAGAAAGTCAAACCTCTCGTCTCTTTTTATTTCAGCCCCGCCACCCCCGAAGAGAGCGCCAAGTACCACACTGACCCTCCGCTCCAAATCCATGACTGCGGAACTCGAGGAGCTAGGTAAGATATCACTCATTTATTAACACAGTGTACTTTCTGATTGATAAATCAACTGATTAGCAATCCACTCCATGCGGTATTGTATGGCTCGTGTGTGTCTCAGTGTCAGCTCCTGTACACGTACAGTACACAGTAAGTGAAAGGGAACGATTCACTTCCGTCTGGTACTGTACGGCTCGTGTGTGTCTCAGTGTCAGCTCCTGTACATGTACAGTACATAGTAAGTGAAAGGGAACGATTCATTCCCGTCTGGTACTGTACCGCCCGTGTGTGTCTCAGTGTCAGCTCCTGTACATGTACAGTACACAGTAGGCGAAAGGGAACGATTCACTCCCGTCTGGTACTGTACAGCCCATGTGTGTCTCAGTGTCAGCTCCTGTACATGTACAGTACACAGTAGGTGAAAGGGAACGATTCACTCCCGTCTGGTACTGTACGGCCTGTGTGTGTCTCAGTGTCAGCTCCTGTACATTTATTTATTTGATGTCAGGAGGTGGGTGTCGCTGGCAAGGCTGATATTTATCGCCCAGCCCTAGTTGCCCTAAGAAGGATGTGTTGGGCCTTCTTCTTGAACCGTCGCAATTCTTGTGGGATGGCACTGCCATGAATTTTAGTGAGTGTTTTTACAACTGACTGACTTGTGAGTCAAAAAGCATCAAGGCTCAGCCAGTTAGTGTGAGCCTGCAGTCAGCTGAAGGCCAGACTGAGTAACAGTGAAAGGCCCTCTTCCCTACGGTGCAAATTGGGTGAGAAGAAATGATTACTCTTGTCTCATACTTTACTGCTCATGGTGCCTCCGCACCAGTTTCTGTACCTATACACACTGGGTAATTGGGAATGATTCACTCCCCCCGATACCATGTGTCTTGTGTGTCTCAATGTCAGTTCCAATACACAAGAACATATGACAAGCTAAAGAAAAGAGAAGGCCAAACAGCCCACGAAAACCTGTCCCTCTAATACCCTAACTTCCTATCAAAGCCTATCCCTCTAATACTCAACTTTCCCATCGAGCCCCGTCCCTCTAGTACTGTAACTCTTCCATCAAAGCCTATCCGCCTAGTACCCTAACTCTCCCATCGAGCCCTATCCCTCTCTTCCCCAAACTCTCCCATCAATGCCCGACCCTTTAATACCTGAACTCTCCCATCAAAGTCTTTCTCTCTAGTACCCTAACACTCCCATCGAAGTCCATCCCTCTAATACCCCAACACTCCCATCAAAGCCAGCCCCTCTATTACCCCTAATACTCCCATCAAGGTCCTTCCCTCTAGTACCCTAACACTCCCACTGAAGCCCATCCCTCTAATACCCTAACACTCCCATCATAGTCTGTCCCTCTAATACCCTAACTCTCCCATCGAAGCCCATATCTCCAGTACCCTAACACTCCCATCGAAGCCCTACCCTCTAATACCCTAACACTCCCCTCATAGCCTATCCCTATGGTACCTTAACTCTCCCATCGAAGACCCTCTCTCTAAGACCCTGGTGTTTTTGTCTCTACCCTCCCACTTGGCAGATTATTTCAAACATCTTTCACTCTGAGTAAAGTTGTTCTTCCTGATATCAGTTATACATTTCTGTTTCACAAATTTCCATTTTCTTGCTCTGGTCCCACTGGCCTTACTTTGGGGTGCCCCTTTTCGATGACATGTGTCCCTTCCCAGAGGCCACTCCCCCCACTAACCACAATCTCTCTACACTGTACAGTCTGAGCTTCTTTAAACTTTGCTTACAGCCCATCCCCTTTATACTGGGATCAGTCTCATTCCTCTCTCTGCACCTGTTACAGTCCCTGTAGATGTTTCTTACAGTGATCTCTTGGGAGGAACTTCATTTAACATCTTGTGTTCTACTGCTTTGGCTACAAATCCCAACATTCTATTTTCTTTGTGTGTCTCAGTGTTAGCTCCTGTCCATGCACAGTACACACAGTATAAAGGGAACCATTCACTCCTGACCTGTACTGTACGGCCCATGTGAGCATTGATCCCATGGGTAGGGATCCCCGAACCAACAAATACCCAACTCAGAGACTTGTGAGACCTACTCATGATTAATCAAGGATTGAAAGCCTTTCAGTGGAGAATGTTAGTTGTACACGGGTGCAGTACAAGGAAATTAATTTCATTATTTATATCTATTAATGTTTGAATCCAAGTTCTTGCAATCACAGAGGTAGCTTCAGAACTTGCTGCTTTTGCAGCTGGAAGTTTATTTTTCCTCTCTCCGGATGACTGGGTCTGCCATTTTGAAAATCCTGTTAGCTATGATCACGGTTATTGGCAGGGGAGCTGTACCATTTGCTGCATTGGTTAAGACAATGTGGCACTGAGCCATACAGTGCAAAAGGTCCTGGGTCCCCGGGTCTGTCCTGAGGTCACTGATCTCAGCTGGGGTGGGGGTAGGGCCGCAACAATTGACCTCAGCACCCTGGATTAGAGAGGGGAAAAGGGAGCCCAGGGTTCCTGCTCCTGATTGTTATCCAGCACCAGGTTTCTGGCCAATGAGTGTTCATGGACATCGGCTGAGGACAGAATCAGATCACATTGTGATGCCCGTGGGGTTGAATAGCTCACTGTCTCAGCTCACACACAAATAATCATAAACCAGTGAGGGTCAACAGCTTTGCAAGAGGAGGGAGCTGACGAGGAAGAGTTCCAAACGACAGCCCTGTGCAGCCCCAGTAACGGTAATGCTTGACAGGTGCTTTGTGCCTCACTAATGTTTTATCAATCATTCTGTTCTGACGTTTAACCCATGCCCCCACACGAGGAACATAGAGTGTGCTGCAACTGCACCTCAATGGTCCCTATCAATCCAGAAACATTGGCACAGGATACCAGGAGCAAAGCCCCACACAGCCAATCAATGTCTCCCACAGCCCTGCACTGTCTCCCACAGCCCCGCACTGTCTCCCACAGCCCCGCACTGTCTCCCACAGCCCCGCGCTGTCTCCCACAGTCCCGCACTGTCTCCCACAGTCCCGCGCTGTCTCAACAGTCCCGCGCTGTCTCCCACAGCCCCGCACTGTCTCCCACAGTTCGCGCTGTCTCCCACAGCCCCGCGCTGTCTCCCACAGCCCCGCGCTGTCTCCCACAGTCCCGCGCTGTCTCCCACAGTTCGCGCTGTCTCCCACAGTCCGCCCTGTCTCCCACAGTCCCGCGCTGTCTCCCACAGTCCGCGCTGTCTCCCACAGTCCCGCGCTGTCTCCCACAGTCCCGCGCTGTCTCCCACAGTTCGCGCTGTCTCCCACAGCCCCGCGCTGTCTCCCACAGCCCCGCGCTGTCTCCCACAGCCCCGCGCTGTCTCCCACAGCCCCGCGCTGTCTCCCACAGTTCGCACTGTTTCCCACAGTCCCGCGCTGTCTCCCACAGTCCCGCGCTGTCTCCCACAGTCCCGCGCTGTCTCCCACAGTTCGCGCTGTCTCCCACAGCCCCGCGCTGTCTCCCACAGTCCCGCGCTGTCTCCCACAGTCCCGCGCTGTCTCCCACAGTTCGCGCTGTCTCCCACAGTCCCGCGCTGTCTCCCACAGTTCGCACTGTCTCCCACAGCCCCGCGCTGTCTCCCACAGTTCGCACTGTTTCCCACAGTCCCGCGCTGTCTCCCACAGTCCCGCGCTGTCTCCCACAGTCCCGCGCTGTCTCCCACAGCCCCGCGCTGTCTCCCACAGTTCGCGCTGTCTCCCACAGCCCCGCGCTGTCTCCCACAGTCCCGCGCTGTCTCCCACAGTTCGCGCTGTCTCCCACAGTCCCGCGCTGTCTCCCACAGTTCGCACTGTCTCCCACAGCCCCGCGCTGTCTCCCACAGCCCCGCGCTGTCTCCCACAGTTCGCGCTGTCTCCCACAGCCCCGCGCTGTCTCCCACAGCCCCGCGCTGTCTCCCACAGTCCCGCGCTGTCTCCCACAGCCCCGCGCTGTCTCCCACAGCCCCGCGCTGTCTCCCACAGCCCCGCGCTGTCTCCCACAGTTCGCACTGTTTCCCACAGTCCCGCGCTGTCTCCCACAGTCCCGCGCTGTCTCCCACAGCCCCGCGCTGTCTCCCACACTTCGCACTGTCTCCCACAGCCCCGCGCTGTCTCCCACAGTCCCGCGCTGTCTCCCACAGTTCGCGCTGTCTCCCACAGTCCCGCGCTGTCTCCCACAGTTCGCACTGTCTCCCACAGCCCCGCGCTGTCTCCCACAGCCCCGCGCTGTCTCCCACAGCCCCGCGCTGTCTCCCACAGCCCCGCGCTGTCTCCCACAGTTCTGCACTGTTTCCCATAGCCCCGCACTCTCTCCCACAGCCCCGCACTGTCTCCCATAGTCCCGCACTGTCTCCCACAGCCCCGCACTGTCTCTCACAGCCCCGCACTGTTTCCCACAGCCCCGCGCTGTCTCCCACAGCCCCGCGCTGTCTCCAACCGCCCCGCGCTGTCTCCCACCGCCCCACGCTGTCTCCCACAGCCCCGCACTGTTTCACACAGCCCTGCACTGTCTTCCATGGCCCCGCGCTGTCTCCCACAGTTCGCACTGTTTCCCACAGTCCCGCGCTGTCTCCCACAGTCCCGCGCTGTCTCCCACAGCCCCGCGCTGTCTCCCACACTTCGCACTGTCTCCCACAGCCCCGCGCTGTCTCCCACAGTCCCGCGCTGTCTCCCACAGTTCGCGCTGTCTCCCACAGTCCCGCGCTGTCTCCCACAGTTCGCACTGTCTCCCACAGCCCCGCGCTGTCTCCCACAGCCCCGCGCTGTCTCCCACAGCCCCGCGCTGTCTCCCACAGCCCCGCACTGTTTCCCACAGCCCCGCACTGTCTCCCACAGCCCCGCACTGTCTCCCACAGCCCCGCACTGTCTCCCGTAGTCCCGCATTGTCTCCCACAGCTCTGCACTGTCTCCCACAGTTCTGCACTGTCTCCCACAGCCCCGTACTGTTTCACACAGCCCTGCACTGTCTTCCATGGCCCCGCACTGTTTCCCACAGCCCCGCACTGTTTCCCACAGTTCTGCACTGTCTCCCACCGCCCCGCGCTGTCTCCCACAGCCCCGCGCTGTCTCCCACAGCCCCGCGCTGTCTCCCACAGCCCCGCACTGTTTCACACAGCCCTGCACCGTCTTCCATGGCCCCGCACTGTTTCCCACAGTTCTGCACTGTTTCCCACAGCCCCGCACTGTTTCCCACAGCCCTGCACTGTTTCCCACAGTTCTGCACTGTCTCCCACAGCCCCGCACTGTCTCCCACAGCCCCGCACTGTCTCCCACAGCCCCGCACTGTCTCCCGTAGTCCCGCATTGTCTCCCACAGCTCTGCACTGTCTCCCACAGTTCTGCACTGTCTCCCACAGCCCCGTACTGTTTCACACAGCCCTGCACTGTCTTCCAAGGCCCTGCACTGTTTCCCACAGCCCCGCACTGTTTCCCACAGCCCTGCACTGTTTCCCACAGCCCCGCACTGTCTCCCACAGCCCCGCACTGTCTCCCACAGCCCCGCACTGTCTCCCGTAGTCCCGCATTGTCTCCCACAGCTCTGCACTGTCTCCCACAGTTCTGCACTGTCTCCCACAGTTCTGCACTGTCTCCCACAGCCCCGTACTGTTTCACACAGCCCTGCACTGTCTTCCATGGCCCCGCACTGTTTCCCACAGCCCCGCACTGTTTCCCACAGTTCTGCACTGTCTCCCACCGCCCCGCGCTGTCTCCCACGGCCCCGCGCTGTCTCCCACGGCCCCGCGCTGTCTCCCACGGCCCCGCGCTGTCTCCCACGGCCCCGCGCTGTTTCACACAGCCCTGCACTGTCTTCCATGGCCCCGCACTGTTTCCCACAGCCCTGCACTGTTTCCCACAGCCCCGCGCTGTTTCCCACAGCCCCGCACTGTCTTCCACAGCACCACACTGTTTCCCACAGCTCCACACTGTTTCCCACAGCCCCGCACTGTCTCCCACAGCCCCGCACTGTTTCACACAGCCCTGCACTGTCTTCCATGGCCCCGCACTGTTTCCCACAGCCCCGCACTGTCTCCCACATCCCCGCACTGTCTCCCACAGCCCCGCGCTGTCTCCAACCGCCCCGCGCTGTCTCCCACAGCCCCGCACTGTTTCACACAGCCCTGCACTGTCTTCCATGGCCCCGCACTGTTTCCCACAGTTCTGCACTGTTTCCCACAGCCCCGCACTGTTTCCCACAGTTCTGCACTGTCTCCCACAGTCCCGCACTGTCTCCCACAGCCCCGCACTGTCTCCCACAGCCCCGCACTGTCTCCCGTAGTCCCGCATTGTCTCCCACAGCTCTGCACTGTCTCCCACAGTTCTGCACTGTTTCCCACAGCCCCGTACTGTTTCACACAGCCCTGCACTGTCTTCCATGGCCCCGCACTGTTTCCCACAGCCCCGCACTGTTTCCCACAGTTCTGCACTGTCTCCCACCGCCCCGCGCTGTCTCCCACCGCCCCGCGCTGTCTCCCACCCCCCAGCGCTGTCTCCCACAGCCCCGCGCTGTCTCCCACAGCCCCGCACTGTTTCACACAGCCCTGCACTGTCTTCCATGGCCCCGCACTGTTTCCCACAGTTCTGCACTGTTTCCCACAGCCCCGCACTGTTTCCCACAGCCCCGCACTGTTTCCCACAGTTCTGCACTGTCTCCCACAGCCCCGCACTGTTTCCCACAGTTCTGCACTGTCTCCCACAGCCCCGCACTGTCTCCCACAGCCCCGCACTGTCTCCCGTTGTCCCGCATTGTCTCCCACAGCTCTGCACTGTCTCCCACAGTTCTGCACTGTCTCCCACAGCCCCGCACTGTTTCACACAGCCCTGCACTGTCTTCCATGGCCCCGCACTGTTTCCCACAGTTCTGCACTGTTTCCCACAGCCCCGCACTGTTTCCCACAGCCCCGCACTGTTTCCCACAGTTCTGCACTGTCTCCCACAGCCCCGCACTGTTTCCCACAGTTCTGCACTGTCTCCCACAGCCCCGCACTGTCTCCCACAGCCCCGTACTGTTTCACACAGCCCTGCACTGTCTTCCATGGCCCCGCACTGTTTCCCACAGCCCCGCACTGTTTCCCACAGTTCTGCACTGTCTCCCACCGCCCCGCGCTGTCTCCCACCGCCCCGCGCTGTCTCCCACAGCCCCGCGCTGTCTCCCACAGCCCCGCGCTGTCTCCCACAGCCCCGCACTGTCTCCCACAGCCCCGCTCTGTTTCACACAGCCCTGCACTGTCTTCCATGGCCCCGCACTGTTTCCCACAGCCCTGCACTGTTTCCCACAGCCCCGCGCTGTTTCCCACAGCCCCGCACTGTCTTCCACAGCACCACACTGTTTCCCACAGCTCCACACTGTTTCCCACAGCCCCGCACTGTCTCCCACAGCCCCGCACTGTCTCCCACAGCCCCGCACTGTTTCACACAGCCCTGCACTGTCTTCCATGGCCCCGCACTGTTTCCCACAGCCCCGCACTGTCTCCCACAGCCCCGCACTGTTTCCCACAGCCCCACACTGTCTCCCGTAGTCCCGCACTGTCTCCCACAGCTCTGCACTGTCTCCCACAGTTCTGCACTGTCTCCCACAGCCCCGCACTGTTTCCCACAGCCCCACACTGTCTCCCGTAGTCCCGCACTGTCTCCCGTAGTCCCGCACTGTCTCCCACAGCTCTGCACTATCTCCCACAGTTCTGCACTGTCTCCCACAGCCCCGTACTGTCTCCCACAGCCCCGCACTGTCTTCCACAGCCCCGCACTGTTTCACACAGCCCCGCACTGTTTCACACAGCCCTGCACTGTCTTCCATGGCCCCTCACTGTCTCCCACAGTTCTGCACTGTCTCCCACAGCCCCGCACTGTCTCCCACAGCCCCGCACTGTCTCCCGTAGTCCCGCATTGTCTCCCACAGCTCTGCACTGTCTCCCACAGTTCTGCACTGTCTCCCACAGCCCCGTACTGTTTCACACAGCCCTGCACTGCCTCATACAGCTTCACGCTGTCTCGCGCAGCACTGCACATCCCCGCAGTGCCTCATGGCTCAGGTGTGACGCCGCCCAGAGTCAAATAGGCGTCTGACACTTAATGTCTAGTTCTGACACTTGGGTGAGGTTCCGGGGACAGTTGGTCTTTGTGGGATTGTAACCTCCTGAACAACAGATCATGATGGGGTGGATTAGGTGGAAGAAGGTACAGGTACAAAAGAAGTTGATCTCGTTCAATCATTACCCACTAGAGGCAGTGAGTAACTGGCCACATGGACCAGAAGCTCCCAGGTTCTACACCCTGACTCTGCTGCCGTCAATCTCAGGGGAGGGGGGGGGGGAATCTGACCAGCATCCCTGCTCCTGGTTGCCATCCAGCAACCCCCCTGCTGCAAAGTGCGTGTGTGCAGGCTGGTCCATGATGCTTTCTGTGGTCGAATAGTCCGCTGCCACTCGCTGCCAAGGGCCATACAGGAAGAATGGCTGCTTGGGTGCTGGGGGTTGGCCGGCTCCCTTGGAGAGTCGGCACCTTTGGGGTGGCGGGGGTGGGGGAGGATAGCAGCAAAGAAAAATGCTGGGGTGTCGTAAGCCAGAGGCTCAGCATCAACAAAGATACACTTCGTGATTCATTCACTCCATCAACTGATGGTTTACAGAAATTACCAAAGTAACAGTGACTCATTGAGGCAAGAATTTTGACTGGCAGTGAAACAAATGATTAAATTGTGCTATTTTCAGGGTAGAGTGTTAGGCATTGGGCAGAATGAGGTATTAGTCAGGCACCCTGCTCCTGAATAAATCATGTACATGAGACACATTGAATAGGATCGTGTTCAATGGTTTCATATCCTCACACGAGGTACATTATGTGTATATATAGGATGTTGAATTACAGTGGAGGTGGCGTTGGTGACGGAACTGCAACACAATCAAGTGTTTCAGAGGAATTCATTGAGCGAGCTTGAGTACAAGACAAGGTGTGAGACTCTGGGCTCCTTCTGCAGACCACAACTCATTGAAAACACCCTGCTGTTTCAGTGAATATTGTAGAGAATAGCAGCCCCTGTGTACATTATAGGGAATAGCAGCCCCTGTGTGTATTATAAGGAATAAATGTAAGGAATCTTACAACACCAGGTTATAGTCCAACAATTTTATTTTAAAATCACAAGCTTTCGGATCTCCAACGATCTCCATCTTCTCACCTCCCCAACGATCTCCAACTTCTCACCTCCCCAACGATCTCCATCTTCTCACCTCCCCAACGATCTCCATCTTCTCACCTCCCCAACAATCTCCATCTTCTCACCTCCCCAACGATCTCCAACTTCTCACCTTCCCAACAATCTCCATCTTCTCACCTCCCCAACGATCTCCAACTTCTCACCTTCCCAACAATCTCCATCTTCTCACCTCCCCAACGATCTCCAACTTCTCACCTTCCCAACAATCTCCATCTTCTCACCTCCCCAACGATCTCCAACTTCTCACCTTCCCAACAATCTCCATCTTCTCACCTCCCCAACGATCTCCAACTTCTCACCTTCCCAACAATCTCCATCTTCTCACCTCTCCAACGATTTCCATCTTCTCACCTCTCCAACGATCTCCAACTTCTCACCTCCCCAACGATCTCCAACTTCTCACTTCTCCAACGATCCCTGACAGCTCACTACTCAACCCCCCCCCCCCCAGTCCTCCCATCCAACCACCAAAGATCCTGATTTCTTCCTGACCCCCCCATCCAACCCCCAATGATCCCGATCTCTCCCCGACCTCCCTCATAAACCCCGAAGACTCTGATTTCTCCCCGGCTGCTTTCCTGCCCAACAGGCAGCCAGCCGAGCGCAAAACCCGGAAGTAACATTTTTATCCTTCAATTAGGTTGCGATCACAGATTCCAACCCGCCAACTTTACTTCCAGGTTTCATGTCCGATAAACTTCCCCCCCGCTCTCTTCCCGGTTCCAAGTTAAAATTCAGGCCAGGATCTCCGGGGCTGAATCTCTGAGGCGATAGGGTCTCGGGCTGAGTCTCTGAGGTGATAGAGACTCAGGGGCTGAGTCTCGAAGGTGATAGGGTCTCAGGCTGAGTCTCTGAGGTGATAGGGTCTCAGGGGCTGAGTCTCTGAGGCGATAGGGTCTCAGGGGCTGAGTCTCTGAGGTGATAGGGTCTCAGGGGCTGAGTCTCTGAGGTGGGATAGGGTCTCGGGCTGAGTCTCTGAGGTGATAGAGACTCAGGGGCTGAGTCTCGAAGGTGATAGGGTCTCAGGCTGAGTCTCTGAGGTGATAGGGTCTCAGGGGCTGAGTCTCTGAGGCGATAGGGTCTCAGGGGCTGAGTCTCTGAGGTGATAGGGTCTCAGGGGCTGAGTCTCTGAGGTGGGATAGGGTCTCGGGGGCTGAGTCTCTGAGGCGATAGAATCTCCGGGGTTGAGTCTCTGAGGTGGGATAGGGTCTCGGGGGCTGAGTCTCTGAGGCGATAGAATCTCCGGGGTTGAGTCTCCGAGGTGGGATAGGGTCTCCTGGGCTGAGTCTCTGAGGCGATAGAATCTCCGGGGTTGAGTCTCTGAGGTGGGATAGGGTCTCCAGGGCTGAGTCTCTGAAGCGATAGAATCTCCGGGGTTGAGTCTCTGAGGTGATAGGGTCTCAGGGGCTGAGTCTCTGAGGTGATAGGGTCTCAGGGGCTGAATCTCTGAGGTGATAGGGTCTCAGGGGCTGAGTCTCTGAGGTGATAGGGTCTCAGGGGCTGAGTCTCTGAGGCAATAGAATCTCCGGGGATGAGTCTCTGAGGTGATAGGGTCTCAGGGACTGAGTCTCTGAGGTGGGATAGGGTCTCAGGGGCTGAGTCTCTGAGGTGATAGGGTCTCAGGGGCTGAGTCTCTGAGGCAATAGAATCTCCGGGGATGAGTCTCTGAGGTGATAGGGTCTCAGGGGCTGAGACTCTGAGGTGATAGGGTCTCAGGGGCTGAGTCTCTGAGGCAATAGAATCTCCGGGGATGAGTCTCTGAGGTGATAGGGTCTCAGGGGCTGAGACTCTGAGGTGATAGGGTCTCAGGGGCTGAGTCTCTGATGTGATAGGGTCTCAGGGGCTGAGTCTCTGAGGCGATAGGGCCTCAGGGGCTGAGTCTCTGAGGTGATAGGGTCTCAGGGACTGAGTCTCTGAGGCGATAGGGTCTCAGGGGCTGAGTCTCTGAGGCGATAGAATCTCCGGGGATGAGTCTCTGAGGTGATAGGGTCTCAGGGGCTGAGTCTCTGAGGTGATAGGGTCTCAGGGGCTGAGTCTCTGAGGTGATAGGGTCTCAGGGACTGAGTCTCTGAGGTGATAGGGTCTCAGGGGCTGAGTCTCTGAGGTGGGATAGGGTCTCAGGGGCTGAGTCTCTGAGGCGATAGAATCTCCGGGGTTGAGTCTCTGAGGTGGGATAGGGTCTCAGGGACTGAGTCTCTGAGGTGATAGGGTCTCAGGGGCTGAGTCTCTGAGGTGGGATAGGGTCTCAGGGACTGAGTCTCTGAGGTGATAGGGTCTCGGGGGCTGAGTCTCTGAGGCGATAGAATCTCCGGGGTTGAGTCTCTGAGGTGGGATAGGGTCTCCTGGGCTGAGTCTCTGAGGCGATAGAATCTCCGGGGTTGAGTCTCTGAGGTGATAGGGTCTCAGGGGCTGAGTCTCTGAGGTGATAGGGTCTCAGGGGCTGAGTCTCTGAGGTGATAGGGTCTCAGGGGCTGAGTCTCTGAGGTGATAGGGTCTCAGGGGCTGAGTCTCTGAGGCAATAGAATCTCCGGGGATGAGTCTCTGAGGTGATAGGGTCTCAGGGACTGAGTCTCTGAGGTGGGATAGGGTCTCAGGGGCTGAGTCTCTGAGGTGATAGGGTCTCAGGGGCTGAGTCTCTGAGGCAATAGAATCTCCGGGGATGAGTCTCTGAGGTGATAGGGTCTCAGGGGCTGAGACTCTGAGGTGATAGGGTCTCAGGGGCTGAGTCTCTGAGGCAATAGAATCTCCGGGGATGAGTCTCTGAGGTGATAGGGTCTCAGGGGCTGAGACTCTGAGGTGATAGGGTCTCAGGGGCTGAGTCTCTGATGTGATAGGGTCTCAGGGGCTGAGTCTCTGAGGCGATAGGGCCTCAGGGGCTGAGTCTCTGAGGCGATAGGGTCTCAGGGGCTGAGTCTCTGAGGCGATAGGGTCTCAGGGGCTGAGTCTCTGAGGCGATAGAATCTCCGGGGATGAGTCTCTGAGGTGATAGGGTCTCAGGGGCTGAGTCTCTGAGGTGATAGGGTCTCAGGGGCTGAGTCTCTGAGGTGATAGGGTCTCAGGGACTGAGTCTCTGAGGTGATAGGGTCTCAGGGGCTGAGTCTCTGAGGTGATAGGGTCTCAGGGACTGAGTCTCTGAGGTGATAGGGTCTCAGGGGCTGAGTCTCTGAGGTGGGATAGGGTCTCAGGGACTGAGTCTCTGAGGTGATAGGGTCTCAGGGGCTGAGTCTCTGAGGTGGGATAGGGTCTCAGGGGCTGAGTCTCTGAGGCGATAGAATCTCCAGGGCTGAGTCTCTGAGGCGATAGAATCTCCGGGGATGAGTCTCTGAAGTGAGATAGGCTCTCATGAATTAGCTTAAAGTTAAAACAAAATTTATCTGAATGGTGTATAGTTGTGCCTGTTTGGATGCTTTAAACTTGCTGACAGTTGGGTCCATCCAGACATCAACTCAAGTCACAGCAAATACTGCAGCAAACCAACAAGGTCGCAAAGAGTGGAGGAGATGATGAGGTCGGAGCTGGAAGTTGTGTTTAGATAACACCAAACTTGGGTCAGTGAGAGTTGCATAGTTTTGATGACCCGGAAAAGAATGGGTTGAAGTGTGGCAGTCAAATAACGTGTCTTTTTGTCCCGGGAACAATAAAATGTGAGTGTTTCAGTCTGATCATGACTAACTCAATCTTACACTAGATTCCTCAAAGTTTCTTTTTGCGGTTTCCTGGCATGTTCCTCAGCAAAAATGTATGGGGCGCGTACGATCTGAACTCTTACCATGAGGAGCTGATTATTTTTATAAGGCCCTTGTCTCTGTGGCACAGCAAGAAATTCTTTAGTGTTTTATTTCACTGATATGACATAAGTAAACTGAAAGATACTGCATCATGTGACTGAAAGTACCATATTACAAGTTCTCTTTTTGTTTCTTGTCCTGCATTGTTGACACAGTTCTCTGTCCAGGGTGTGTTGTCTCTTTAACTGAATGTTCAGTGTTTTTGTATGGATTACTAACCCTTTCCTCAGAATTCAGTCTTGTGAACATTGCCATACATTCCTCCATTCCATCCTAACGCTCCGATTCTTTTCTTTCCAAGCCTCTGTACGCAGGAGGAAAACGGGTAAGTCGTTCTCTTAAAACCTGACAACAAACGCCATTTTGTTTTCCGTGGTGTTTTGTGTGTTGGCGCTGTGTTGAGCAGACATGCTTCTGTTGAGTGGTAAGCTTGGAAAGTTTTAAGAGAACAGTCATCACCCCCCTCCCCCACCACATGAACTCAGGGAGATGGGGGGAGATTTCCCCTGCGCAGTGTGAAGTGAAAATTATAAACGTGCTTTACAATTTTGTCACAAACACAGCCACGGTAAGGAGATTAAATAGGTGGGGAATGTATATGGGCTATGGAAGGAGATTAAATGGGTGGGTACAGTCCATGATGGGGTAGAGTGTATATGGGCTGTGTATGAAGGGAGTTTGATGGGCCCAAAAGAAGGAGGTAACAATGGAGATCTTGATACTTCCCAATATGATATGAAATGCAGAGCGTGATGCCTCTAGTCTGTTTGCTGTCAGTGAAACAGCACATCAGTACTTGTAGTTCAGTGCTTGTGACTCCACAATCTAGGTCCAGTCCACAGGGACTCACAGAACATTCCTGGAGCAGGTTTTGTGACACATTTCCTGTGGATGAATGTGTGTTTGAAGGGCTAAGTAATTCAGTACAATTTTATCCATGCCTTTGCAAAATGTCCCCAATAACTCCTGACCTTTGCTGAATCTACACACAGCGTAGTGCCAATTAAACCGGTCAATTGTAGCCACAGCATCATTTTCAAGAGGGCAAAGCCAGTAACACTCACAGAGTGGTTCTCATGTTTCCAACAAATGAAAGCCTTAAAGTAATATAACTACAAGTGCTTTGCCTGTCTTGCAGTGAGTTAATCTGTCCCATAAATGGAAAGACTCTTTCCCACGTTGGTGATGTCTTCCAATTTGGACCTCAGCCCTTCACCTGAGGTCTTGAAGTATGGGCCTTAGCTTATGTCCTGCGCTGTGAGGCCTTGGCCCATTACCTGGCATCCTGCACTATAGAGCATCTGCCCATTACCTGGTGTCCTGCACTAATGGGTCTCAGCCCTTCACTAAGTGTCCTGCATTATGGAGCCTCGGTCCTTCACCTGGTGTCTTACATAAGGAGACCTTATTCTTTCAACTGGGTTTTAATGCAACCAAATGGGGGAATGTTTCTGGGAAGCAAACAGGAAATTAGATAAATATCCACATTTTTTTTGTTTTGGTAGTGTTGGTCAGTGAGAAATATTCACCAGGACATTAGTGTCACTGGATCTTTTACATCCACCAGAACAGCTGGTTTTGTGTCTCATCCAAAGAATGCACTGGAGTGTCAGCCTAGATTATGGGGGTGAATTTTCATGGCTAATCTCCCACTTGTCTATCAAAACTTCAGCAATAGAGCCGCAGAAACCCAGAACAACGGGGTTTACTGAGAATGCTACCAATTGAGCCAACTCACACTTAGAGTGAAGCAACAGGCAGAAAGGGGAAAAAGGGATTGGGAGTGAAGACAGGGGTCTCGATGAGGCTATTGAAAGCAGAGAGGAAAGTGGTATGGTGGAGAAACAGGACAGGGAGAACTGGGGGGAATAAAGAACCAGGGAGGTGGGGGGGTGGTGGGGAGCAGGGAGAACCAGCTTAGCAGGGGACAGGGAGGCTGGGGGGCAGGGAGAACTGAGGGGTAGGGACAACTGCCTTGGAAGAGGAAGAAGGGAGAAAGCTGGCAACGAAAAAGAGAAGCTGATTAAGGGAGGTGAAGAACGTTGGGAGAGAGAGAGGGAGTAGGAGGAGAGAAAGGGAATTGGAAGCCTTAGAGAACTGAATCAGAACAGAGCAGATTGTACTGAGCTCATTAAGAGGGTTTCTGAGAACTTTGTAAAGATGTTAATCTGTAATGGCACACGGTACAAGTCAGTGTACAGCTGGTTATGGTGTTGATAAGGAGAATAATTCTACATTTATTTAAACAGTGAAATGGATGAGTAGTTTTTGCTGTCTGTGTTTTAGTTTCTTTGGAGCACAGGCTCATCATGCCCAGTTACTGAGCTTGTGCACAGCGGTGGGGCAATGCCCAGTCACTGAGCTTGTACACAGCGGTGTGGCACTGCCCAGTTACTGAGCTTGTACACAGCGGTGGGGCAATGCCCAGTTACTGAGCTTGTACACAGCGGTGTGGCACTGCCCAGTCACTGAGCTTGTACACAGCGGTGTGGCACTGCCCAGTTACTGAGCTTGTACACAGCGGTGGGGCAATGCCCAGTTACTGAGCTTGTACACAGCAGTGGGGCACTGTCCAGTTACTGAGCTTGTACACAGCAGTGGGGCACTGTCCAGTTACTGAGCTTGTACACAGCAGTGGGGCACTGTCCAGTTACTGAGCTTGTACACAGCGGTGGGGCACTGTCCAGTTACTGAGCTTGTACACAGCGGTGGGGCAATGCCCAGTTACTGAGCTTGTACACAGCGGTGGGGCAATGCCCAGTTACTGAGCTTGTACACAGCGGTGGGGCACTGTCCAGTTACTGAGCTTGTACACAGCGGTGGGGCACTGTCCAGTTACTGAGCTTGTACACAGCAGTGGGGCAATGCCCAGTTACTGAGCTTGTACACAGCGGTGGGGCAATGCCCAGTTACTGAGCTTGTACACAGCGGTGGGGCACTGTCCAGTTACTGAGCTTGTACACAGCAGTGGGGCACTGTCCAGTTACTGAGCTTGTACACAGCGGTGGGGCACTGCGATCATGTTCTGTGTACACTTTGTCTGACCTCTCTCTCGAAGACCAGAGGCACTGCCCAGTAGATTACCTCTCATTCTTCTAAACTCCAGAGAGTATAGGCCCATTCTACTCAATCTCTCCTCATGGGACAACCCTCTCATCCCAGGAATTAATCTAGTTCGACATCAGGTCTATGCTGAGTTAGCTGGTCCCCAGTGGAGGTCCTGGTAATGGTGCTCTAAATGTCTATGGTGCCGCTGAGTTAGGGAGAGGGAAAATCAACTCTCCTTCCTGCTGCAACGTGTGTATAGAACACTGAGTGAGGGCAGGACTGGGGTCCACTGTGTTGCCTTTATGGTCAAATACTTCACTGACACTCAATGTCTAGGCTTACATAGTCGTTTGTTATTTAGTAAGTTAATTAATTAGTTAATTGGTTAGAGTCTTCTGTGCCTAGTGACACACGAGGCAACCCACTTCTTTTTGGGGGAGAGAATCTGAAACTCCCTCCCCCAAAAGGCTGTGGATGCTGGGACATTTGGAGCTTTCAAGTCTGAGATCGATAGATTTTTGTTGGGTAAGAGTATCAAAGGATATGGAGCTAAGGTGGGTAAATGGAGTTGAGGTACAGATCAACTATGATCTAATTGAATAGCGGACGGGGCTCAAGGGCCTCTTCCTGTTCCTATGTTACTGGAGGGATAAAGATAAATTAACACAACCACAAATTGTGCAGCAGGCTGCAACTCTGAAGAGGGAAGGTGAGCAGACAGTGTAGATTTAACTACTTCAGAATGAGGGATGTGTGGGACAGACTTTCCAGGGACACAGTTAAGGGGGAAATTCAAAATGTCAGCAAATTCAAGAGGGAGCTGGATAGACTTTTTTTGGCAAAAGAAGTGATTGAGGGGTATAAGGGGGAGAAAGTGAGGCAGGGGGATTTACTGAAGCCTGGGACTGGCCAGATGGACACCAATGGTCTTTTTCATTTCTATGTTACTAAGGAGTTGGAAAAGAGTTTAGTTGCAATGTGACTGGAGATTATAGGAACAGGAGCAGGCTGAAATGATCGGTTACTCCAGAGGAGAAATTATGCTGTTGGGCTGCAGGAGTCTGCAGCTCAGGGCCAAATAGTGGAGATGTGACAACGAGACTGTTTGATGGGACATTGTAGAGGGAGCTTTACTCTGTATCTAACCTGTGCTGTACCTGCCCTGGGAGTGTTTGATGGGACAGTGTAGAGGGAGCTTTATTCTGTATCTAACCCGTGCTGTACCTGCCCTGGGAGCATTTGATGGGACAGTGTAGGGAAGAACAGTCCTTGTTTTAGTGAGTCATTGCAGTTTTACGTAGAGTGGTTTACATCAGTCTAAATGCCTGACATGTGCTGCTTGAATCCAATCAGCACATTATCACTGTGATAAACAGCTTTAATTAGCAGCATTAATTAGTGGGTTTAATAGAGTGGAGGCACTTGTTCCTTGCCAGCTGAGTATCACATTCAAAGCACAAAACTTTCACGAATAAGCAGGTTATATCCACACGTAGCATCAAAGCTTCTTGTTTGCGTAACTTAAACACTGGGAGCTGATGTCACGAGGCTGCACAATCAGGTCTCCACATTACACGACATAAGTCAGCAAGCCAGCAAAGCAGAGCAGAGCTGAGCACCTAGTAAGGTGTCTGGTTGAAAGAGGGTGGTGTAGTCAGCCCAGAGTATTTCATCCAGAGAAAGCTTCTGTATGTCAGATTTGTATTGAGATAGCAGAGAAGGAGGCCATTAGGCCCATCTTGCCTGTGCTGGCTCTCTGAAAGAGCTATCCACTTACTCTCATTCTCCTGCCCTTTCCCCAGACCCTTTTACATTTTTCTGTTTCAAATATTTATCCCTTCCCTTTTAAAAGTTATTCTGGATTCTGCTTCCCCCACGGTTTCTGGTCAGGCATTTCATGTCCTAACAACCCTCTGCACAAAAACATTTCTTCTAACCTCTCCCTTTGTTATTTTGGTGATGATCTTAAATTTATGCCCTCTAGTTACCAACTCACTGACCAGTGGAAATAATTCTTCCCGATTTACGTCATCGAAAGAAAGAAAAAATAATTCCCATTTCTGTAGCACCTTTCTCGACCTCAGGACGTCCCAAAGCGCTTTGCAGCCAATTAAGTACTTTTAAAGCGTAATCACTGTTATAATGTAGGAAACGCGGCAGCCAATTTGCACACAGCAAGATCCCACAAACAGTGAGGTAATGACCAGATAACCTGTTTTAGGTGTTGGTTGAGGTATAAATATTGACCAGGACACCAGGAGAACTCCCCTGCTCTTCTTCGAACAATGCCATGGGATCTTTTATGTCCACTTGAGAGGACAAACTCTCGGATTACTATCTCATTTAAAAGACAGCACCTCCCTCAGTACTGCACTGAACTGCCAACCTAGATTATGTGCTCAAGTCTCTGGAGTGGGACTTGAACCCACGACTCAGGACATTATATCAAAGAAGAGAGGATGTCATACCCTGTTCTTTCAAATATAATATCCTGTCTTCTTTAATGTAATATACCATGTGATATAATATCCTGTCCTTTCTGATACAATATCCTCTCTTCTCTGATGCAATATCCTGTCCTTTCTGATACAATATCCTCTCTTCTCTGATGCAATATCCTGTCCTTTCTGATACAATATCCTCTCCTCTGATGCAATATCCTGTCCTTTCTGATACAGTATCCTGTCATCTCTGATACAATATCCTGTCCTTTCTGATGCAATATCCTCTCTTCTCTGATGCAGTATCCTGTCCTGATACAATATCCTCTCTTCTCTGATGTAATATCCTGTCCTTTCTGATGCAATATTTTAATTTTGTTTCAGAAAAATTGGATGAGATCCTTGCAGCGGCCGATCGCTCAGTCAGGACGGAGAACGTGGCGGCAGACTCCCGAGCTGCGACGGTCAAACAGCGACCTACGAGCAGGCGCATCACGCCAGCGGAGATCAGTGTGAGAAACCCATTCACGTTTGACACTGTATTGAGTTCTGAGCTTCAGTATTCCGAGAACGAGGAAGCTACTGGCTGCAGGGAATCATAGCGTGAATTCAGCCTCCCACGCTCCCAGCAGATCAAAACGACAGTGTTGAAGCGCTGTCTCCGACCCTCGCCCCCTTCGAGCATGAATCCCCCCCGGGAATGTGGCATCAGTGAGAGCGATGGGGTGACCACAGGTCCGGCTTCGAACGGGGTAATCCGGATTTGTGAGCGTGCCAGCCGGGAAACAGTCCTGCATTTGCAAAATCTACCCAACCACGCAAGGGTGCACATGATCCATGCCAACTTCCATTCATGCATCCTTGAAAGGATGGCTTTCAGCCAGCCTAACAGAGCCCTGTTTCGTGCATCCACACTGCCTTTTCCAGATATCCCATTCCTATCCTGTTTTGACTGGGCAGAATGTCCTTGCCCCAGAGAGAATATTGAAAATCCATTGGTGCAGAGAGTGTCCAAAGTAATACTTCTCGGTAGCTGTGTTGAGCCACAGACCCTGGTTGAGTTTTGGTGGGATAATAGGCATCAGGCCAGGGATGGATATGTGTGGGGGAAGGAGAAGGGACTGGAAGAGACGAAATCCATTGTAACTGAGCTCAACAATGCCCAAACTGAAGAGCTCGTTTCCAGTTCATTCCAAAAATTATATTTCCAACACATTGATGGCAGAGAACAGAAAAAAAAAAATTCCCTTAGAATGGATATCAATGGGATCATGAGACAATTGGATGTGTTTCTGGAGCGAGATGGGATTGAAGGATATGGTGAGAAGGTGGGTAGATGGTATTGAGGGATAGGGAGAGCAAGTGGATAGGTAGGGTTGAGGGCAGTGTCTGGATACAGTTTCTATCCTGTCTCAGTCCCGGGGGCAGTGTCTGGGTACAGTCTCTATCCTGTCTCAGTCCCGGGGGCAGTGTCTGGGCACAGGCTCTATCCTGTCTCAGTCCCGGATGCAGTGTCTGGGTACAGGCTCTATCCTGCCTCAGTCCCGGGGGCAGTGTCTGGGTACAGTCTCTATCCTGTCTCAGTCCCAGGGGCAGTGTCTGGGTACAGACTCTATCCTGTCTCAGTCCCGGAGGCAGTGTCTGGGTACAGACTCTATCCTGTCTCAGTCCCAGGGGCAGTGTCTGGGTACAGTCTCTATCCTGTCTCAGCCCCGGGGACGGTTCCTGGGTACAGACTCTATCCTGTCTCAGTCCTGGGGACAGTGTCTGGGTACAGTCTCTATCCTGTCTCAGTCCCAGGGGCAGTGTCTGGGTACAGACTCTATCCTCTCTCAGCCCCTGGGACAGTGCCTGGCTACAGGCTGTATCCTGTCTCAGTCCCAGGGGCAGTGCCTGGGTACAGGCTCTATCCTGTCTCAGTCCCGGGGGCAGTGTCTGGGCACAGGCTCTATCCTGTCTCAGTCCCGGGGGCAGTGTCTGGGCACAGGCTCTATCCTGTCTCAGTCCCGGGGGCAGTGTCTGGGCACAGGCTCTATCCTGTCTCAGTCCCGGGGACAGTGTCTGGGCACAGGCTCTATCCTGTCTCAGTCCCGGGGGCAGTGTCAGGGCACAGGCTCTATCCTGTCTCAGTCCCGGGGGCAGTGTCTGGGTATACAGGCTCTATCCTGTCTCAGTCCCGGGGGCAGTGCCTGGGCACAGGCTCTATCCTGTCTCAGTCCCGGATGCAGTGTCTGGGCACAGGCTCTATCCTGTCTCAGTCCCGGATGCAGTGTCTGGGCACAGGCTCTGTCCTGTCTCAGTCCCGGATGCAGTGTCTGGGCACAGGCTCTATCCTGTCTCAGTCCCGGATGCAGTGTCTGGGCACAGGCTCTATCCTGTCTCAGTCCCGGGGGCAGTGTCTGGGTATACAGGCTCTCCCATGAGCTTCACAATGGTTAGCCCATTAAGGTTGTCCATAGCTGAGCCATACAGAGCAGGAAGGTCCGGTCCCAGTATCGATCCCCGTCTCTCCTGAGTTAGCCAGTTTCAATTGGGGAGCCCTTGGAGAACTGTAGTTAGCCTCAGCACCGCTAGATCAGAATGGGGAAATTGGTCGGGATTCCCGCTCCTGATTGGTATTCAATGGCCCTAGCAGAAAAATAATGTGTGTGGGTGTCAGGTGAGGACAGGATCGAGCTCGGCTGCATTCCCCCAACAGTCGAATAGCCCGCCAACACTCACTGACCAGGTCACACATGAACTGTGCCCACTGGCACCCACAGAGTTGTACCCCAGCATCAGTCAGTTGGGTCAGGATAGTAGGGGGAAAACTGGAAGAAAGCAGAATAAATTTTTAAAAAGTCCCTCCCTCCTTGAGAAAAAGGCTCTGTGCAGTGACAGACTCACCCTATTCGTGAAGCAATCCATTCCAAGATGAATCTAAGTACCTGCTGCAGGGTTTGAGTGGTGACGTGTCCCTTGACCACAGCAGCTGCTGTCTGACAAGTGTTTTTTGATAATCCATCTGCCGATTTTCTGCTTGGTGCCTGGGCCCTTCTTGTAAATGTAACCTCTGATTAAGGTGATTGGAGACCCTGAGTGTTTGAACAAACAATCGCACACTTGGGATTATGCCTTGATGAACACATTTACAGTTAGGTCTAACCCTCATCCCCTCCCCCGTTATTCCACCACCACTCCTACTCCCTCCCCATCCTTCTCCAGTTTTAACCTGGGAGAATTAGCCCTGCATTTTATAGTAGTAAAAAAAAACCTCACGCTGCCTTGAGGGTTGTTGCACATGCAGCCTTTTTAAGAACTTGTTCTTGGGATGTGGGCGTCGCTGGCGAGGCCGGCATTTATTGCCCATCCCTAGCTGCCCCTTGAGAAGGTGGTGGTGGGCCGCTGCCTTCTTGAACCGCTGCAGTCCGTGTGGTGAAGGTTCTCCCACCAGGAGTTCCAGGATTTTGACCCAGCAACAATGAAGGAACAGCCAATATATGTCCAAGTCGGGATGGTGTGTGGCTTGGAGGTGATGGTGCTCCTATGTACCTGCTGCCTTTATCTTTCTGGGTGGTGGAGGTCAGGGGTTTGGGAGGTGCTGCCGAAGAAGCCTTGGCAAGTTGCTGCAGTGCATCCTGTAGATAGTTCTGGACACCGCACCTCATGAAGGATATATTGGCCTTGGAAGAGGTGCAGTACAGATTCACCAGAATGATACTGGGGCTAAAAGGGTTAAATTATCAGGATAGGTTGCACAGACTAGCCTTGTATTCCCTTGAGTATAGAAGATTAAGGGGTGAACTAAATGACATTTTAAGATGATTAAAGGATTTGATAGGGTAGTTAGCGAGAATCTATTTCCTCTGGTTGGGGAGTCCAGAACAAGAGGGCATAACCTTAAAATTAGAGCCAGGCCATTCAGGGGTGATGTCAGGAAGCACTTCACACAAAGGGGAGTGGAAATCTGGAACTCTCTCCCCCAAAAAGCTGTTGAGGCTGGGGGTCAATTGAAAATTTCAAAACTGAGATTGATAGATTTCTGTTAGGAAAGGATACCAAGGGATATGGACCAAAGGCAGATAAATGGAGTTAAGATACAGATCAGCCATGATCTAATAGAACAGCGGAACAGGCTCGAGGGGTTGAATGGCCTCCTCCTGTTCCTAGTACACACTGCAGCCACAATGGGCCAGTGGTGGAGGGAATGGCTGTTTAAGCCTGTCTGAAGGTGTTTGAATGATGAATTTAAATAGCTTTCTAATTTATGCTTCCTCATTTTCCATTGATGTGGTTATTTGAATTTCTATTAATCAGGAATAATTTGTTCGACACACAAAACAAGCTGTTACTTTTTGCCCTTAATTACTGGCTGAAAGGATGGAACTTCTCTCTAATGCTGATCTCCATGGTCTACTGGGTAAAGGCATTGCTCAGCTCGAACTGAGCCACGCAGCCCCAGCCACAAGGTCCCTGGTTCGATCCCTGATCTGTGACGAGTGACCGATTTCGGGCAGAATGGCGGCGGGGGGGGGCTACAACTGGCCTCAGTAACCCAGGGAACAGTGGGAGAAAAATCAGCTCTTGGTGCTTATTCAGAGAACACCTCTCGCCCTCCCCCTCCCCCTCCCCACTGATGGAAGGCCTAGCATATGTGGAGGATGGCCTTAACACTGATGCCCTCTGTGGTTGAATAGTCCCTGTCTAGTGTCAAACTAATGGCCAACTGGTGAGGCACTGGATGCCTGAAAACATTATGGAACATCTCCCAGTAAGAGCCAGCGCCTCAGAAAATTTGGGGGAATGGAATGTGGACATTTTTTTAAGAAAACTGCTTTAATGGGATACTGCAGGAAACCATTCCATAAGATGTTTAACTAAAGCTCCCTGAGTGTGCAAGAGTCTGTTATCAGAGCTTATCTGTGGTTCATTGAACTTTAGAAAGAAAGAAAGACCTGGCATTTATATGGTGCCTTTTACGACCTCAGGTTGTCCCAAAACGCTTTACAGCCAATGAAATACTTTTGAAATGTAGTAACTGTTATAATATAGTGAAACCCAGCAGCCAATTTACGCACAGCAAGATCCCACAAACAGCAATGAAATAAATGGCCAGATAAACTGCTTTAATGATGTTGGTTGGAGGATAAATGTTGGCCAGGACACCGGGGAGAACTTTCCTGCTCTTCTTCGAATAGTGCCATGGGATCTTTTACATCCACCTGAGAGGGCAGACGGGGCATTGGTTTATCAACTTATCTGAAAGACAGTACCTCTGACAGTGCAGCAATCCCTCAGTACTGCATTGGGGGTGTCGGCCTAGATTTTGTGCCCAAGTCTCTGGAGTGGGACTTGAACCTATGACTTCTGACTCTGAAGCTAGTCTGCATCATGGACTGAATTAGCTCAGGTAAGCTCACCCTCCTAGGCTAGCTCAAGTGGACTTTTTAAAAATTTCATCCTCATAACGTGGAAAAAGGAAATAAGAGGGGCAAAGAGAGAGTATGAGAACAGACTGGCAGCTAACATAAAAGGGAATCCAAAAGTCTTCTATAGGCATATAAATAGCAAACAGGTGGTAAGAGGAAGGTTGGGGCTGATTAGGGACCAAAAAGGAGACCTACTCATAGAGGCAGAGGGCATGGCCGAGATATTAGATGAGTACTTTGCATCTGTCTTTACCAAGGAAGAAGATGCTGCCAAAGTCACAGTAAAAGAGGAGATGGTTGAGATACTGGATGGGCTAAAAATTGATAAAGAGGTGGTACTAGAAAGGCCGGCTGCACTTAAAGTAGATATGTAACCAGGTCCGGATGGAATGCATCTTAGATTGCTGAGGGAAGTAAGGGTGGAAATTGCAGAGGTACTGGCCATAATCTTCCAATCATCCTTAGATACAGGGGTGGTGCCAGAGGACTGGAGAATTGCAAATGTTACACCCTTGTTCAAAAAAGGCTGGAAGGATAAACCCAGCAACTACAGGCCAGACAGTTTAACCTCGGTAATGGGGAAACTTTTAGAAACGATAATCCGGGACAAAATTAACAGTCACTTGGATAAGTGTGGATTAATTAAGGAAAGCCAATTAAAGACAAATCATGTTTAACTAACTTGATTGAGTTTTTCGATGAGGTAACTGAGAGGGTTGATGAAGGCAGTGCAGTTGATGTGTATATGGACTTCCAAAAGGGATTTGATAAGGTGCCACATAATAGGCTTGTCAGCAAAGTTGAAGCCCATGGAATAAGGTGAGGTGAGAGAGACTGCCCTTGACATCAAGGCAGCATTTGACCGAGTGTGGCAACAAGGAGCCCTAGTAAAATTGAAGTCAATGGGAATCAGGGGAAAACTCTCCAGTAGCTGGAGTCATACCTAGCACAAAAATGGTTGTGGTTGTTGGAGGCCAATCATGTCAGCCCGAGGACATTGCTGCAGGGGTTCATCAGGGCAGTGTCCTAGGCCCAACCATCTTCAGCTGCTTCATCAATGACCTTGCCTCCATCATAAGGTCAGAAATGGGGATGTTTGCTGACGATTGCATTCGCAACCCCTTTTGAATTTTTGAAGAGGTGACTAAAGTAGTGAACAGGGGAATGTCAATGGATGTTATTTAAATGGACTTCCAGAAGGCAATTGATAAAGTCCCACATAAGAGACTCTTAGCTAAGATAGAAGCCCATGGAATTGAGGGAAAAGTATGGACTTGGTTCGGAAGTTGGCTGAGCGAAAGGCAACAGAGAGTAGGGATAATGGGTAGGTACTCACATTGGCAGGATGTGACTAGTGGAGTCCCGCAGGGATCTGTCTTGGAGCCTCAATTATTCACAATATTTATTAACGACTTAGATGAAGGCATAGAAAGTCTCATATCTAAGTTTGCCAATGACACAAAGATTGGTGGCATTGTAAGCAGTGTAGATGAAAACATAAAATTAAAAAGCAATATTGATAGATTAGGTGAATGGGCAAAACTGTGGCAAATGGAATTCAATGTAGGCAAATGTGAGGTCATCCACTTTGGACCAAAAAAGGATAGAACAGGGTACTTTCTAAATGGTAAAAAGTTAAAAACAGTGGATGTCCAAAGGGACTTAGGGGTTCAGGTACATAGATCATTGAAGTGTCATGAACAGGTGCAGAAAATAATCAATAAGGCTAATGTAATGCTGGCCTTTATATCCAGAGGACTAGAGGACAAGGGGCAGAGGTTATGCTGCAGCTATACAAAACCCTGGTTAGACCGCACCTGGAGTACTGTGAGCAGTTCTGGGCACCACATCTTCGGAAGAACATATTGGCCTTGGAGGGAGTGCAGCGTAGGTTTACTAGAATGATACCCGGACTTCAAAGTTACGAGGAGAGATTACACAAATTGGGGTTGTATTCTCTAGAGTTTAGAAGGTTAAGGGGTGATCTGATCAAAGTTTATAAGATATTAAGGGGAACAGATAGGGTGGATAGAGAGAAACTATTTCCGCTGGTTGGGGATTCTAGGAGTAGGGGGCACAGTCTAAAAATTAGAGCCAGACCTTTCAGGAGTGAGATTAGAAAACACTTCTACATACAAAGGGTGGTAGAAGTTTGGAACTCTCTTCAGCAAACGGCAATTGATACTAGCTCAATTGCTAATTTTAAATCTGAGATAAATAGCTTTTTGCCAACCAAAGGTATTAAGGGATATGGGCCAAAGGCAGGTATATAGAGTTAGATCACAGATCAGCCATGATCTTATCAAATGGCGGAGCGGGCTCGAGGGGCTGAATGGCCTACTCCTGTTCCTATGTTCCCTCAGATAACGAAGCAGTCCGTGCCCGCATGCAGCAAGACCTGGACAACATCCAGGCTTGGGCCGATAAGTGGCAAGTAACATTCACGCCAGGCAAGTGCCAGGCAATGACCATCTCCAACAAGAGAGAATCTAACCACCTCCCCTTGACATTCAATGGCATTATCATCGCTGAATCCCCCACCATCAACATCCTGGGAGTCACCATTGACCAGAAACTCAACTGGACCAGCCACATAAATACAGTGGCTACAAGGGCAGGTCAGAGGCTGGGTATTCTGCGGCGAGTGACTCACCTCCTGACTCCCCAACGCCTTTCCACCATCTACAAGGTACAAGTCAGGAGTGTGATTGCATACTGTCCACTTGCCTGGATGAGTGCAGCTCCAACAACACTCAAGAAGCTCGACACCATCCAGGACAAAGCAGCCTGCTTGATTGGCACCCCATCATCCACCACCCTAAACATTCACTCCCTTCATCACAGGCGCACCGTGGCTGCAGTATGTACCATCTACAGGATGCACTGCAGCAACTCGCCAAGGCTTCTTCGACAGCACCTCCCAAACCCGCGACCTCTACCACCTAGAAGGACAAGGGCAGCAGGCACATGGGAACAACACCACCTGCACGTTCCCCTCCAAGTCACACACCATTCTGACTTGGAAATATATCGCCGTTCCTTCGTCGTCGCTGGGTCAAAATCCTGGAACTCCCTTCCTAACAGCACTGTGGGAGCACCTTCACCACACGGACTGTAGCGGTTCAAGAAGGCGGCTCACCACCACCTTCTCAAGGGCAATTAGGGATGGGCAATAAATGCTGGCCTTGCCAGCGACGCCCGCATCCCATGAATGAATAAAAATAAATAAATAAAAGGGGCAGTGGCAGCATGGATACGAAATTGGCTAAGTGACAGGAAGCAGAGAGTAGTGGTGAACGGTTGTTTTTCGGACTGGAGGGAGGTGTACCGTCGTGTTCCCCAGGGGTCGGTACTAGGACCACTGCTTTTCTTCATATATATTAATGACTTGGACTTGGGTGTACAGGCACAATTTCAAAATTTGCAGATGACACAAAGTGGGGTTGGAAGTGTAGTGAACAGTGAGGAGGACAGTGATAGACTTCAAGAGGACATAGACAGGCTGGTGGAATGGACGGACACGTGGCAGCTGAAATTTAACGCAGAGAAGTGCGAAGTGATACATTTTGGTAGGAAGAACGAGGGGAGGCAATATAAACTAAAATGTACAATTCTAAAGGGGATGCAGGAACAGAGAGACCTGGGGGTATACGTGCACAGGTCATTGAAGGTGGCAGGGCAGGTTGAGAAAATGGTTAAAAAAGCATACGGGATCCTGGGCTTTATAAATAGAGGCATAGAGTACGAATGCAAGAAGGTTATGATGAACCTTTATAAAACACTGGTTCAGCCACAACTGGAGAATTGTGTCCAGTTCTGGGCACCGTACCTTAGGATGGATGTGAAGGCCTTAGAGAGGGTGCAGAAAGATTTACCATCATGATTCCAGGGATGAGCGACTTCAGTTACATGGATCGACTGGAGAAGCTGGGGTTGTTCTCCTTGGAGCAGAGAAGGTTGAGAGGAGATTTGATAAAGGTGTACAAAATCATGAGAGGTCTAGACAGAGTAGATAGAGAGAAACTGTTCCCATTGGCGGAAGGGTCAAGAACCAGAGGACACAGATTTAAGGTGATTGGCAAAAGAACCATAGATAACATGAGGAAAAACTTTTTTACACAGCGATTGGTTATGATCTGGAATGCGCTGCCTGAATGGGTAGAGGAGGCAGATTCAATTGTGGCTTTCAAAAGGAATTGGATAAGTACTTGAAGGGAAAAAATTTGCAGGGCTGTGGGGAAAGGGCGGGATAGTGGGATTAGCTGGATTGCTCTTGCAAAGAGCCAGCACGGGCTCAACAGGCCAAATGGCCTCCTTCTGTGCTGTAACCATTCTATGATTCTATGTGGACGTCTCTGGCAAGGCCAGCATTTATTGCCCATCCCTAGTTGCCCAATATCCTTTGTAGCGGGTTTGATGCAACTGAGTGATTTGTTAGACTACTTCAGAGGGCAGTTAAGAGTCAGCTGATGTGGGACTAGAGTCACATATAGGCCAGATCGGGTAAGGACAGCAGATTTCCTTCCCAAAGGACATTCGTGAACCAGTTGGGTATTTACGACAATCCAACAGCTTCATGGTCGCTTTTAATGATACCAGCTTTTTATGTCCCGATTCCCTAAACTGAATTCAAATTCTCAAACTGATACGGTGGGATTTGTACTCGCGTTCTCTGGAGTACTAGTCCAGGCCTCTGGATTACTAATCCTGTAACACCTGTCCTAATGTCTCCTTCTTAGCTTCAGTGTCAGTCTTGTCTGATAATGCTCCTGTGAAGCGCCTTGGGATGTTTTACTACATTAAAGGAGCTATATAAATGCAAGTTGTTGTAACTCAGCTGTTGTTGAGTTTGATATAATCCAATTCCGATGTTCACTGTCTCCTGTAATATTGGTCCATTTTCTTTTCTTTCAGTCACTATTTGAGCGTCAAGGAATGTCCGCAAAGTCATCGCCTCCATCTGTAGCAGAGAAACCACACCTCCCGATGCCTAGGCAAATGTCGAGGACGAAATCCATAGGTAAGGTTACCATGGTAACATGTAGGGTTTGTGGCTTCATTTGAACCTTTCTCCCCAGCGGTTCAAATGGGTTAATTCACCCTCTGGTGTGGGAATGGCCAATGCAGGAAATTAAAGTCCCAAGATTCGGTCCCCTCCACCAGGGCAGTAGTAGGGGTACTACAGTTGGTCTCAGCACCCCTGGGCAAGGGAGGGGGAAAAGTCAGCCACTGTCCATTGAACCTCTACTAAAAAGTACACATATGTAGATGGGGACTCGGCCACGATGCCTTCTGCGGTAGAATAGCCCATCGCACTCACTGCCTAGACTCGCATGTGACTCATCAGGGGCAAGTGGGAACAGAGAGGAAGGGGAGGAAAGTAGAGCAGATAATCTGACAGCGCTGTTCAGACAGATCTCACTCCTGTTTTATCTTACCTCCTCATATATCATTTACTCTGAGTCCTATGCACTTCTTTTTAACCCTGACTTGTAATATTTTCCATTGACATTTGAGATTTATTCTTTTTCTCTCAGTTTTCTCTCCCCATCTCTCCTGGGGAGACCTTTTCCCAGGTGCCATCTGCTCCCTCGCACCTGACCATCCTTCACGTGAGCCTGGACAGCGAGAGTCGGTAGCCTGTTCAACCATGGAAGTCATCGCCGCCCGGACCCCATCCTGTCCTCACTCGGCATCCAGACATGGATTTTCCAGCAGAAATCACTCACTCGTGATCAAGAGCGGGCGCTCTGGCTGATTCTTCCTTCCTGAACTCACCTCTAGCAGCCCTACACTGGGATCATGTAACGCAGCACATGCCTGGGTCAGATCCCAGGTCACAGTTATTTGCTGTCTCTAAATCCCTGAATGGCTTTCCAATCCACAGAAATTCTGCCTTCCCAACTATCACAGTGTCATAGAATTATAGAATGGTTACAGCACAGAAGGAGGCCATTCGGCCTTTCCAGCCCATGCTGGCTCTCTGCAAGAGCAATCCAGCTAGTCCCACTCCCCTGCCCTTTCCCTGTAGCCCTGCAAATTTTTTCCCTTCAAGTACTTATCCAATTCCCTTTTGAAAGCCATGATTGAATCTGCCTCCACCACCCTTTCAGGCAGCGCATTCCAGATCCTAACCACTCGCTGTGTAAAAAAGTTTTTCCTCATGTCGCCTTTGGTTCTTTTGCCAATCACCTTAAATCTATGTCCTCTGGATCTTGATGCTTCCGCCAATGGGAACAGTTTCTCTCTATCTACTCTGTCTAGACCCTTCATGATTTTGAATACTCTATCAAATCTCCTCTCAACTGTCTCTGCTCTAAGGAGAACAACCCCAGCTTCTCCAGTCTATCCACGTAACTGAAGTCCCTCATCCCTGGAACCATTCTGGTAAATCTTTTCTGCACCCACCCTCTGTGCCTTCACATCTTTCCTAAAGTGTGGTGCCCAGAATTGGACACAATACTCCAGTTGTGGCCAAACCAGTGATTTTATAAAGGTTCACCATAACTTCCTTGCTTTTATACCCTATGCCTCTATTTATAAAGCCCAGGATCCCGGATGTTTTTTTAACAGCCTTCTCATCTTGTCCTGCCACCTTCAATGATTTGATTATGTACACTCCCAAGTCTCTCTGTTCCTCCACCCCCTTTAAAATTGTACCATTTAGTTTATATTGCCTCTCCTCATTCTTCCGACCAAAATTATTCACTTCACACTTCATCTGCCATGTGCCTGTCCATTTCATCAGTCTGCCTATGTCTTCCTGTCTAAGTCTATGCCTAAGTCTGTTACTATCCTTCTCACTGAATATTACATTTTCGAGTTTCGTGCTATCTGCAAACTTTGAAATTATACCCTGCATACCCGAGTCCAGGTCATTAATATACATCAAAAATAGCAGTGGTCCTAATACCGACCCCTGGGGGACACCACTGTATACTTCCCTCCGGTCTGAAAAACAACCGTTCACCACTACTCTCTGCTTTCTGTCCCTTCGCCAATTTCGTATCCACGCTGCCACTGTCCTTTTAATCTCATGGGCTTCAATTTTGCTCACAAGACGAATATATGGTACTTTATCAAACGCCTTTTGATAGTCCACATACACAACATCAACCGCACTACCCTCATCAACCCTCTCTGTTACTTCATCAAAGAATTCAATCAAGTTAGTCAAACATGATTTGCCTTTAACAAATCCATGCTGGCATTCATTTATTAAGCCATATTTTTCCAAGTGTCAATTAATTTTGTCCTGGATTAATGAGAGGTGTAACATTTGCAATCCTCCAGTCCTCTGGCACCACTCCCATATCTAAGGAGGATTGGAAGATTTTGGCCAGAGTCTCCGCAATTTCCACCCTTACTTCCCTCAGTAACCGAGGATGCATCCCATCCGGACCGGGTGACTTTTCTACTTTGAACGCTGCCAACCTTTTTAGTACCTCCTCTTTATCTATTTTTATCCTCTCCAATTTCTCTGCTATCTCAACCTTTACTGTGACATTGGCAGCATCCTCTTCTTTAGTGAAGACAGATGCTAAGTACTCATTTAGTACCTCAGCCATGCCCTCTGCCTCCACAAGAAGATCTCCTTTTTGGTCCCTAATCGGCCCTATCCTACTTTTGACTGCTTTTTTACTATTTATATGTTTATAAAATACTTTTAGGTTCCCCTTTATGTTATCCGCTAATCTATTCTCATTCACTCTCTATGCCTCTCTTATTTCATTTTTCAGTTCTCCCTTGTACTTCATCTTGGCTCTCGACTGAATTATGAACCCAACATTTATAATAAGCCTCCTGTTTCTGTTTCATTTTAATCTATATCTTTAGTCATCCAGGGAGCTCTAGCTTTGGATGCCCTTCCTTTCCCCCTCATGGCAACATGTCTAGTCTCTACCCAAACTATCCCCTCTTTGAAGGCCTCCCATTGCTCATTTACTGTTTTACCTGACAATCTTTACTTCCAATCCACCTGGGCCAGATCTCTTTTCAACTCACTGAAATTAGCCCTCCTCCAGTTGAGTATTTTCACGCTTGAATGTTCTTTATCTTTTTCCATAGCTAGTCTAAACCTAATGAAATTATGATCACTGTTCCCCAAATGCTCTCCCACTGAAACATGCTCCACTTGCCCCACCTCATTCCCCAGAACTAGATCCAGCACTGCTTCCTTCCTCATTGGGCAAGAAACATACTGATCAAGAAAGTTCTCTTGTACACATTTCAGGAATTCCTCCCCCTCTTTGCCCTTTACACTTTTTTTCCCAGTCTATATTAGGATAATCAAAGTCCCCCATTATCACTATTGTATAGTTCTTGCATCTTTCTGTAATTTGCCTGCAAATTTGCTCCTCTATCTCTTTCCCACTATTTGGTGGCCTATAATATACACCCAGCAGCGTAATAGCTCCTCTATTATTCCTTAATTCTAACCAAATACGTTCTGTCTTTGAACCCTCAAGTGCATTATCCCATTCTAGTGCTGTAACAGTATCTTTGATCAATCCTGCCACCCACCCCGCTCCTTTTTTTCCTTCCCTATCTGTCCTGAATACATTGTAGCCAGGAATATTAAATGCCCAATCCTCCCCTTATTTGAGTCAAATCTCCGTTATTGCCACTATATCATAGTCCCATGTGACTACTTGTGCCTGCAGCTCACCAATCTCATCTACCACGCTCCATGCATTTAGGTACATGTACTCTAAACCCATCTTAGTCTGCCTTGCTTTTCCCCTCGTTTGATCCTCCTATTTCTGAACTACTCTTTATTCTAAATGTTTATCTCTCCCAGTCCTCTGTGCACCTTGTATCTCCTCTCTAATGTTTCATTTTGGTGCCCCTCCCCCTTTCAGAAGGATAGTTAGAAATAGACACAGATAGAGAGATACAAAGACATAGATAGAGGCACAGATAGAGAGATACAAAGACATAGATAGAGGCACAGATAGAGAGATACAGACCGATAACTGGAAACAGAGATAGATACAGAGAAATAGAGAGCACAATACAGACAGAAACAGATAGTGAGATAATAGAGCATAACAGAAATAGACACAGATAGAAAGATACAGAGAGATAGAGACAGGCACAGATAAAGAGAACAAAGCCATAGATGGAGGTACACAGAGATAGATGGAGAAAGAGAGAAATAGAGACAGATACAATAGAAATAAAGACAGAGGGAGAGAGATAAAAATAGATAGAGAAAGATAGTGACAGAGAGATATCTAGAAAGATAGGGAGGTTGTGGGTTCAAGTCCCAGTCCAGAACTCAAGCAGTAATCCAGGCTGACACTCCAGCGCAGTGCTGAGGGAGTGATGCACCGTTGTAAGTGCCGTCCTTCATCTGCCTATTGCTGTGATTCAGGGGGGTGTCAAAGACTCTGTGGCACAAGTGGAAGAAGAGCAGGAAGTTCTCCCAGTGTCCTGGGGCCAGCTTTCCTCCCTCACCAAAAGATCAATGACTAGACACGCTATCGTTGCTGGTTGTGGGATCTTGTTGTGCACAAAAATGGCTGCCTGATTTGCGTACATAGCGAAGTTCACTGTACTTTCTAAGTAATTCATTGTCTGCCTAAGATGTTGTTAATCCTACAAGGTATATGTAAATTACGAGGTACTTTTATCATGTATTGCAGGAGCCTCTGAGGATGATAAACTCTCAGTCTCAGCCATGGAGGGAAGGTTTTTACGCAGCACGTCCATGCAAGACACTCTTCGGGAAGGACTGGGCATACCCCCACCTCCTCAGATAGCCCCTCCCCCACCGCCTTCCCCATACCTTTTAGATACGGGCCCTCCCCCTCCATTCTCCCCACCCCCTCCCCCAGGGCGAACTTATGACAATGTGCGGTCCAGCTTTAAGCCCAACACAGAAGCGAAAATTCATGGGGGGCAGCAGGTCGTGACGACGGCGGAAGTCTATGAGCCCAGTCGGACTTCTGTGCCTCCAGTAGAGAGGCAGAAAAGGGCCAGGTCAATGATAATCCTGCAGGATTCGTCCTACTATCCCGTAGAACCAACAGACATCCCGTGGCCCAGCCCCTCGCCAACCCCTCAAGAGAAAAGCAAACGGAAGGCAAAGATGGTCGACAACCCATATGCAAATGTGGGCCAGTTCAATGTGGGCCTTTTTGCACCAACGAAGCCACTTCGAAAGAAAAGCCCTCTGGTCAAGCAGTTCCAGGTTGAAGACGCGATAGAGAGAGCATCAGCAGCTGGCTCCTCTGTGGCTGGCAAGGAGTTATTAGCCAGGAGGATAGCTCAGCACACCGGCAAAGAGTATGAGCAGCAGCAGAGGGGGGGAACCAGCAAAGCGCAGGAAGATGGGCAGGATCTGGCCAGCCCCTTTGCTGTCGCCATTGCAGGGGCAGTACGGGACCGAGAGAAAAGGTTGGAAGAGAAGAGGAAATCAACAGTCTTCCTTTCCGTAGGTGCCATTGAAAGCGACACAGCACCCAACATCCCAGCCCTGCAACAGTCCAGGTCAGTCGACGAGCGACTACTGAGTAGCAGCGACAGGTCACTCCGATCACCAGTCCCTTCACCTGTCCCCTCCTCAAGGCCACCAGCAAGCACGTCTGTGACTTTTATACATCCCCTCACAGGGAAGCCGCTGGACCCCAACTCACCACTGGCACTTGCGCTGGCCGCAAGGCAGCGGGCACTAGTCGCCGAAACGCAGCATCATAGAGCGGCTGGAAGCAATGAAACTGTAAAAGCCCAGGAGAGAAGTACCCCTCTGTACATGGAGAGCCACAGCAAAGAGGCAAAGAAAACAGAAGCCGAGAGTCTCACGTCTCCTCCCTTCTCGCCAGAGGCCAAAGTAGGTTACAGTCCAACATCTGGGGGGCCAGTAACTGCAAAACACCAGTGGGGAACTCCTACCACGCTGAGGAAAGAAGTAGAAACTAGACCAGCGCAGAAAGAGGAGGTGGAGAGAGAAGAGGAGAGAGTGGAAGAGAAAAAAAGTATGCTTATCAATATAGTGGATACATCACAGCAGAAAACAGCAGGTCTACTGATGGTACATGCAACGAGCAATGGGCAAGAGTCAGAACTTCAAGATACTCCAACAACTGCCTTGAAGCCATCACCACCACAGCCTCAACCATCCCCTACCGAGACCCAAGCTTCTCAGCCACCCAGTGCTGTTTCTGAGCCTCCACCTACTGAAACACCTGGGAAAACCCAAACTCAAGGAAGCTCTGATGAAGATGTGGAGCCATTTGCTGTTTCACTCCCTCCACTGCTGTCCTCAAGCGATGAGGAAACCAGAGAAGAACTTGCAAAAATTGGGCTTGTGCCACCTCCTGATGAATTCGCAAATGGCATCTTCATCCAAGCCCAGGCTGAGAAAATTGCCTGCCATCCCAGTGGACCTCCAACTGCAGCACCTTCAACTACTGGCGTTTCACCCTCAGGGAAGCCTTCAGATGCCCCACCTTCAGAAGCAAGCGTCGACTCGGGTGTAGAAGAAATAGACACAAGAAGCAGTAGCGACCATCACTTGGAAACCACGAGCACGATTTCAACCGTCTCTAGCATGTCAACATTGTCGTCAGAGAGCGGAGAGCCCTTGGACACCTACACGTCATTCGCTGATGGACAGACCTTCGTACTCGAGAAGCCTCCAGTGCCTCCAAAGCCAAAGCTAAAGTCCCAACTCAACAAAGGGCCAGTCACATTCAGGGACCCTCTCTTGAAGCAGACCTCAGACAGTGAGCTTGTTGCCCAACACCAGCCGTCCGCGCTGCCCCCCGGCGTAGGGCGGTCTCGCTACCTCATACAGAGAAAGTCCAAGTTGTGGGGGGATCCCATTGAGCCCAGGCCCATTCAGATGGTCGAGGGCAGCAAACCCACTGTAATAAGCGAGCTGAGCTCCAGGCTGCAGCAATTGTCTAAGGATACTCATTCACTCGGGGACGAGCCCTCAGCAGCATCACTAGAAGTAGGAAAGAGGTCACCTGTTGTCACTGCACGGTAAGGCTGAATTACCAATCTCCCAGTGTAGAAGTGCTGGTGTTTTCTCAATGGCCAAAAACATGATCATTTTTCTCAGTACCAACTCCAAAGTTTATTTGTAAAAATAAATTGCTTTCCTTACACACCGATTGATTTCAAATATTCCATAGTTAATGAAGATAATTGTTTTCTGGCATGAGGACCATTTCTGATTCATTTAAATCAGCCAATGATGGGTTTCAGTTAATGGAGCTAGAACAATAAATGATACAATTTCACTCCCTGCCCCCAGGCTATCCTAACTGACAAGTTTCAAAGGTTTTCAAACTGATACTTGCAAAGAAATCATAGCAATGATACTTGCAATGATGGGACATTGGGTACCTTCTCCCACGTGGCAGAGTTCCCACTGTTGTGTTGTGTTGTTATATTATGTTGTGTTGTGTTATGTACTCAGGACAAGAAAAGGCCTTCGGACCCATATGCACAAATCTCACTTCTAACTGAACTCGTCCCCATATTCCCTCCCCTCGCCGCCCCCCCCCCCCCCACCTTCTTTCCCTCCTCACCTCACCTCCTTCAGTGGTAAAAAAACAGAGACCCCATAGCCAATTAAGGAACCTCTGTCAAAACCTTCTCTCCAACCATTCATTGGCGATCAGGCCCCAATCTGTTGATTATTACCCAAAATTTACCTTCCTTTTGCCATGATCTCGGAGTTTCCAGAAATGTGTCTAACGAGAAAAGTAAAACTTCTGCACATCCAACCTCCCTCAATTTAAGTTGGTGGCCCCAGTTCTATCCGGCCCAATCATCTCAAACAATCTATCCACCCGTATATTATCTGTGCCTTTAATAACT
Organism: Heptranchias perlo; assembly: GCF_035084215.1. Classification (NCBI taxonomy): domain Eukaryota; kingdom Metazoa; phylum Chordata; class Chondrichthyes; order Hexanchiformes; family Hexanchidae; genus Heptranchias; species Heptranchias perlo. The sequence continues at coordinate 47,038,975 of NC_090348.1, read as the reverse complement.
TTAAAGACCTGAATCAGATCTGCTCTCAGTCTACACCGCTCCAGCAAATTCAAAGCCAAGGCACGATGCTGATCATCATAGCTCAATGCATGTAGGCCAGGGATCATCCTCATTGTCCTTCTCTGTACCTTCTCTAATGCCACAATGTCCTTCTTAAGGTGAGGGGACCAAAATGGTATACAGTAGTGTAGATGAAGTCTCACCAAGGCCTTATATAAACCTATTACTGTGGCCCGAGTTTTATACGGAGCATTTTGGGCAGTACCGCCCAGGACCCTGTTTGCTTTGGCTGCAGCCATCTGACATTGAGTTTGAACCTTTAGAGAGCAATCAATAACCTCTCCCTTCCCGCCACCTTTAATCTACGCCCACCCATGTTATACTCTATCCCTGAATTCCCCTCAACTAGGTGCATAACTTAACTACACTGAAGGGCATTTTGGGCCCACTGCCCGAATCTATCCAGATCCAGTTGTAATCTATTCCCTTCTAATGTCTTGACTCCACTGCATAATTTCATATCATCCACGAATTTAATAACCATTCTATCTATGCCCTGCTGCAGATTATCAATAAAGGAGAGGACCCAGCGAAGAAACCTGGGGCACCTCACTGACCATCAGGAAGCAGCCCCATTTTAAAACATCATTTGCTGGTGGTCCTTTAGCCAATTTAAAATTCATCCCGCAATAATTCCACCCCCACCACCACCACTGTGGGACTTAATTTTAGCACACAGTCCCTCATGGGGCACTTAATCTAAAGACTTGGAAATCCAAGTAGTTATCATCTACTGGATCTCCCTGATCTACTGTTCTAATAACGTCTTCAAATATCAGATCAGGTTTGTCAATCATTACCTCTGCTTTCTGAAGCTGTGCTGTATCCCCTATCAAGCTTGGGTGCATTAGTCACAGTCTATAATTACCTAGTTGTGAGTAATCCTTTTTTAACTAAGAGTATCACATGCTCCTTCCCCCAGTCATCTGGTGCTTCCCAGGTTCTCGGTGAAAGATTGAAAATATTTACCAGGGTTTCACCAACAACCTCAGCCATTTGTTTCAGTTCCCTGAGACAAACCAAGTCTGGCTTTGCTGCTATCTCCACCTTGAGCCCCTTTAATTGACCCTGCACCATTTCCTTTGAGATGTGCAAGCAGCCCTTCTGCGTGTTAGTTTTATACACAGTACGATTTCAACCACATTGCTGTGGAGAAACGCCCAGTTGGGGACAGCTGAAGAGTATGCTATCAATCCCACTCCAGGACTGGAACACATGACCTAGGCTGGTGACTCCAGTGTACTGAGTGCTGCATTTTTTTTTGCTCATGTGATGTGGACGTCGCTGGCAAGGCCAGCATTCATTGCCCATCCTTAATTGCCCTTAAAAGGTTTCAGCCTTCAGACGGGATGTTAAACCAAAGCCCAATCTCTCCATCCATGTCAACATTGAAGATCCCATGGCACTGTTCAAAGAACATGCAATTATCCAAGTGTGGAGGAGGGCTAGGCGGGATTCTCTATGTCAGGAGTTCCTGCAACCCACACCATGAGTGGGAGCTGGGGTATGGTCAAACAAGACTTATCTCCCCAGCCACAGGCAGTTATGGGGGCCACCTGGGAGTCCAGGCCATGATCATAGCTTAGATCTTAGAACAAAAAGACCTTTTTTTTTTTCTTTACTGCATCTCACTGTTGGTTTCGGTAGTGACTCGGGTGGGAGAATCAGAGGCCTCTCCGTTATTGGGTGGGAGAATCAGAGGCCTCTCCGTTATTGGGTGGGAGAATCAGAGGCCTCTCCGTTATTGGGTGGGAGAATCAGAGGCCTCTCTGTTATTGGGTGGGACAATCAGAGGACTCACTGTTATTGGGTGGGACAATCAGCAAAGAAAGAATGTGCAGAATGGCTCAGGAATAACAAGAGAGGAATGTTTTGAGGAAAGTGCACCATAGTGATATTGATAAGATAGAGAAACAAAAGAGGTTGAGATGGAGTGAAAGAGGTTGGAGGCTAGGATGAGAGCGGAATCACCTATTAGACGGCAAGCTTTTTTTGTTGGTATTCCACCATAAGCAGCATCACACCTGAGCCCAATGCTTTGCTCAATCAATGTCCATACTTTCCGGCAGGGGACACTGGATAATGACTGGTAGTGGCAACTCTGGTCGATATTCCCCCCTCTAGTTTAGGCAAATTGTAGCACTCCCTATCTCAACCCACTGAGATCAGAACTGAGGATTGAATCTGGGATCTTGCTGGTATGGATGATCTAATTGAATGGTGAAAGAGGCTTAAAGAGCTGAATGGCCTACTTCCACATTGGTCGGAACATTTGGAAACTGATTCATGTAGGGGCCGTTGATGCATTAAAGATGTAAGAGTGAAGTTGAGGGTGAGGTGAGTATTTTGGCCCGTACACTCTGGTACCATTTGCCTTGTCAGATTGATAATAGGAACCAAAACTAAGGATAGTGTAATCAAAAGCTCAGTGACTAAGTAGCCAACGGGTGTGGAGATTTCAGCTGGCCATTATGTGTTAGCAAGATAGTGGGGAAATGTCTTGTGTTTATTGTTGTAAGTAGAATTCTAAAATACTCTAGAAGAATGAATTCATGATTTAGCAAGTACACAGCCATCATCACACATCGTCATAGGTCACATGGAACTTTTCACTATAACAACGTAAGGAAATTGTTTTAAAGTAACATTTTCCCCTATTCATTATTTTCAAGGACAGGCTGACACACGGACCACTGTGTATTCCTAATGTTTCAGCCCTGTCACCATGACTCCATTTCATGCCTGTGTTACAACAAGCCCAGATGCTATAAAACTCAACAAGTTACCAGCAAAATAAACAGGATTTCCAGCTCTATCCCTGTGGGCATAAGTTTAATTATTTACACTAGATCAGATCACAGTATGCCAGGGAATTTTTACAACACTGCTCATGCTTGTGAGCGCTTCATTGAGCCAGCACTGTACAGAGCCCTGTTGAACCATAACCAATGCCTTTTGGAGCTTAGCTCGCTTTGAAAGCTCATAAGTAGAGCTTGCTCACATATAGCCTTTAAAGTAGGCTTAAGGACGTGCAGGTGCAGTTTGCAACCATTCTTCACAGACGCACACTAGTAATTCCAGTTCACTGGAAGTACTCAACTCATCTTGAATGGAGAAAGTGCTGCAGTAAATCCTAATGTGATGATTGTGAACAGTGCTCAGTGTAATACATTGGCTTAAATGGTTGCAGCTGATGGCAGTACATAATATCTCTTCCACACTGGGGTCCACCGTCTCCCTGTGACACTGGGGTCCACCGTCTCCCTGTGACACTGGGGTCCACCGTCTCCCTGTGACACTGGGTCCACCGTCTCCCTGTGACACTGGGTCCACCGTCTCCCTGTGACACTGGGGTCCACCGTCTCCCTGTGACACTGGGGTCCACCGTCTCCCTGTGACACTGGGGTCCACCATTTCCCTTTGATTGGGATTGGATGTGAAGTTGTGTCTCTACATATAAATCAAAGGATGGACAGAACTTAGTGTTAGATCTGATCGTATATCCAGTTGACAGTTCGTTCAGATTAAAATGACCAAGTGTCCCAGCTGAGGAAACTGTCAATACAATAAAGATTGTTACAAATCTGACATATTTTGCAGCAATTCTTTACGCCAATCATGGGTACTGGTCACCCGTCAATCCCTCTTGCAAATAGGTAATATTCATGACTGTGATTTATGGCATTCTATTCAACCAATGTGAGCATGACATTGAGCCCACTCCTGTCCTCGCCTGAGGTCCACACACAGCACTTCTAGCAGCAGGAGCTTGATAGTAATCTGAAGCGGGAATCCTGGCCAATTCCTCCCTCCTTTGCCCAGGAAACAGTTTCCTTTTATCGGGGAATCTGGGTTAAGGACTGCAAACCACCAAGGTTGATACTGTTGGAGAAAGGACAAGATAAATCATGAAATAATGGATACATAACATCAAGCTTGGGTTCTTAAAAGCCTGTAGACTGTAGGAGGAAGGGAACATAGGAAGATAGGAACAGGAGTAGGCCATTTAGCCCCTCGAGCCTGTTCCACCATTCAATGAGATCATGGCTGATCTGTGACCGAACTCCATATACCCGCCTTAGCCCCATGTCTCTTAATATCTTTGGCTATCAAAAATCTATCAATCTCAGGTTTAAAATTAACAATTGAGCTAATATCAACTGCTGTTTGCAGAAGAGAGTTCCAAACTTCTACCACCCTTTGTGTGTAGAAGTGTTTCCTAACTTCGCTCCTGGAAGTCTTGGCTCTAATTTTTAGGCTATGTCCCCTAGTCTTAGACTCCCCAACCAGTGGAAATAATTTCTCTCTATCTACCCGATCAGTTCCCCTTAATATCTTGAAAAAGGAAGGTTGCGGGAGGTGAGGAGCTCCACAGGGTGAGGGTTGAAGAGTAAATTGGAGTTGGAGACAGTGCAATGAGTCTTGGTTTCAACACAGTGAGGTTGCAGAGAGGAGGGATAATGTGTAGGATGGCACATTTAGTATATTTTGTCATATATTTACAAAGCTTATACTATAGACATCTAAGAGCAGAAATCATTACAGCAAAAGCCTCGAAAAATGCATTTTGATAGGAAGATTGAGGAGAGGCAATATAAACTAAAAGGTACCATTTTAAAGGGGGTGCAGGAACAGAGAGACCTGGGGGTTCATATACACAAATCTTTGAAGGTGGCAGGACAAGTTGAGAAGGCTGTTTAAAAAGCATACAGTTTCCTTGGCTTTATAAATAGAGGCATAGAGTACAAAAGCAAGGAAGTTACGCTAAACCTTTATAAATTACTGGTTAGGCCCCAGCTGGAATATTGTGTCCAATTCTGGGCACCAGACGTTAGGAAGGATGTCGAGGCCTTAGAGAGGGTGCAGGGGAGATTTACTAGAATGGTACCAGGGATGAGGGACTTCAGTTATGTGGAGAGACTGGAGAAGCTGAGATTGTTCTCCTTCGAACAGATAAGGTTAAGGGGAGATTAAATAGAGGTGTTCAAAATTAAAATACACTGGCGGATAGGCTGGTAACCAGAGGATACAGATTTAAGATAATTAGCAAAAAAGCCAGAGGGGAGATGAAGAGAATTTTTTTTATGCAGCGAGTTGTTATAATGTGGAATGCGCTGTCTGAAAAGATGGTGGAAGCAGATTCAATAGTAACTTTCAAAAGAGAATTGGGTAAATACTTGAAAAGGAAAAATTTGCAAGGCTACGGTAAAAGAGCTGGGGAGTGGTACTAATTGGATAGCTCTTTCAAAGAGCTGGCACAGGCACAAAGGGCTGAATGGCCTCCTTCTGTGCTGTAGGATTCTATGTGAATATCTTTAGCTATTTCACTTGCAGTAATGGTCCCTGGTATGTCTGCCTAATGAAACTGTCATGTATAATGAGTGTTGTCAAACAGTAGAGTTCTTTTTTTAGACTGGGGTGTTCTGAACAGTGTTCATGTGCATTTGGCCATTGAATTTGAAACCTAGCTAATAGCATCTAAGCATTTTTCTGTGGGTGGGTATCATGCTCTGGACAGTATTAGTTGAGTTAATGGGTATAAAACCCAGAGCACATCGCTAGCCCCAAATAAATCGCGGATTGACACTGTATCCACAATTTCAGAGAGGTCCTAAGGGATGGAGATGGAATGTTGGACGGTATCCTTCAGAAAGTTGGATGGTATACAGTGGTGGTAATGCTCATTGCAAACCATTCCGACCTGCAAGTACTTCACACTGTCACTGATGCTAATGCGGCTGTAGCTTGTCAGAGGGAGCTCTGCATTTTGTGCATCAGACCCGCTTTATACCCAACTTGGGGCTACTTCATACAGTCGTGGAGCATGTTTCCATCTCACCCCTCACCGTTGAGCACGTAAGCAAAACATAAACTGGAGTAAAACAAATAAACGAAATGACTTTGGATGACATTAGCGCTCGAGTACTCAACTGATCCGTCCCAAATCCTGTCGTCTGCTGTTTTAACCCGCGCGTATATATATCTTTGTTTATTTTGTGCCTTGGTTAAAGGAGCATAGAGAGGAACTTGGTACGAGCTCAGCATTCAGTTTAGTATTGCTCTTTCAGAAAGATATTCACTAGAGTCTGGTGTTATTTAAGATGAGCTCCCAAACATTGTATGTTATCTATCATACTTTAAAATGCTGTTCTCGTCATTAAGATGCTGCTTGTTTGTGGTGTGACTCCTAGAAAATGCAATGAAGACCCTTTCTATTCCTACAGATTTGAATTGCAGACTGAAGACAGCAAACCTTAGGTTTTTAGCTCCTAGGGGTAACACTTACTCTTCTTTTGGTTTTTGCATCTTTCCATGCTAGGCCCCTGTCCCTTCCCTTACCCTGTACTGTATAACATTATGTTGTTGCCCATGTTAACCCCTTTTAGTTACAATCTGAGTTCCTGTTACTTTGTGTCTATGCCTGGGCAAGACTGGGAGAAGAAGGGGTTTCGCCTTCAAGTTAACGTGGTTGGCCAGTGTTGAGTGAGGAAGGGAGAGTCCTTTACACCAGCTGGAGATGGAGCCAGTATCTGACCAGAGCGTTTGATGAACGCTGGTGTACAGCTTCCAGGAGTGGTCTGATTTAAGTTAGCCACTCACGGAGAGGACATAGGCAAAGGAGGTCACTGGTAGGATATTATCAATAAACCACTGCCCACTCTTCACCATGTGTCTTGTGTTTACCCCACAGTCCAATAAATGCATCAGCTCGCTGTGCACAACTTCTCTTGCTGGTACCACCAGCATTGTCCAATGGACATGATCCAAAATGGTAAGACCTTCAAGGTGACCTCAACATGGTTTGAATTCTCTTTGACATTCCAAAGGTTTGAAGGTAAAACTTGCAGGACTCAATCTGATTTAGCATTCTGGTTTGATTTCAGCTGCTCTGTGTGCACGCAGGGTTAGTGCCTGCAGAGAGAAACACTGACCCACTCACACACCTATTACCCACACAGAACTAACCTGTAACTGAGTGAAGGTCCCTCCACCAGTTCACTGTATCTGACGGCTCAGAATAAAGTTGTGTGTTACCCAGATTGCTCTTCTGTTCTATATTCCCCTACATTTTTCTCTTCTCTATAGGAACGTAGAAATGTGGAGAAGCGGAAAAGTCTATCTCTCCAATTCATCCAAGTATAGCAAAGGATGAGAAAAAGCCATTCGGCCCATCAAATTTGTCCCTCTAGTACCCCAACTTTCCTGTCAAAGTTCATCCCTCTAGTACCCTCATTCTCCCAGTCTCTGTAGCTTCTCTCTCACCAATCTCTCTGTCTGTCTCCAGCTTCGGTCTGTCTCTCTCTCTCTCTGCCTCTCATGCCCGTCTCTGTCTCACTCTGTCTCTCATGTCCATCTCTCCACCCGCCTCTGCCTATTTCTCTCAGTCAGTCTCTTTTTACTCACCTCTCGCTGCCTGCCTCTCTCAGTTTCTCTGCGCATCTCTCTCTGCCTATTTCTATGTCTCTCGCTTTCTGCCCATGTTTCTGCCCATCTCTCTCTACCCGCCTCTCTCTCCACTCATCTCTGCCTGTTTCTCTTTTTCCGTCTCTCTGCCCATCTTTCTGCCTGTTTCTCTCTTTGCCTGCCCCTCCCTTTTTCTTTCTCTCTGCCGGTCCCCTCCTCTCTCTCTCTCCCTGCCTGTCTGTTTCTCTTTGTGTAACTCTATGTGTCCTTTGCTATCTCTAACAATCTCCAGCTCTCTGTGGCTGTCTGTTTGCTGATTGAATCACTATTCCTGTTGTGTTGTGTTAGATGCTTTCTCCGTGAAATGCAACAAAAATGTCTTTAGAAAGAGTGATGTGTTTAGTTCAAGGCAGCCAGAACCTCCTGATACCCACACACTTGCTTCCATCCCTCATCTCCCCAGTGCCATTACAACCATCTCGCCCATGGGGTGATCCCCATCCCCCAGGGATGTCCTTACATATTTACAATCATCAGCAGAATCAAAGAGTTTTCATCTTGAGGTACAAAGGCCGCAAGCTAGTCATTTATTGAGATTCTGATGCTAATATTAAACATTGGCATATACTGATACAGAACAAGGATCTGCTGACTGTTTTTATCATGAGGCATTCATTTGGACGGTTGCCTGTTTTGCTCCCACTCTCAATCTTTATCTCCCTCATTTTCACTTTTTCTTTCTCTCAGATGCTCTCTCACTCTCTCAATTGTTTTTATCTCACTCTTTCTCTCTCTGATGCTCTCACTCTCAGATTCTTTCACTTTCTGATGCTCTCTCGCTCAGATTCTCTCACTCTCACTCAGATGCTCTCATTCTCATGCTCTCTCTCTCACTCTCACTCAAATGCTCTCATTCTCATGCTCTCTCTCACTCTCAGATGCTCATTCTCAGATGCTCTCACTCAGATTCTCTCACTCTCAGATGCTCTTTCTCTCTCTCTCAGATACTCCCTCTCATTCTCAGATGCTCACTCTCTTACTTAGATGCTCTCTCACTCAATCGGATTCTCTCTTACTCAGATTCCCTCTCACTCTCAAATGTAGTATTGTTTTTGCCTTTTTCACTCCCCTTTCTGTCTATCTTTCACTATCTCTCATTCTCGTGTTTTCTCTCATTGGCTCTTTTAATCTCACTATCTTGATCACTCGTTCTCTCTGTTACTCCCTCCTCCTCTTTCTCCCGACCTGTTTTTCAGTCTCTTATTCTCACTGTTTCGCTCTGACTTTCACCGCCTCACCCTCTCACACTATCTCTCTGTACATATATCTCTCCCTCCATATATCTGTGTCTCTTTATTGTACTCCCTCTTTCTTAGTCTCTCTTCATTGTGCTTCAGCTCCCTCACAATCTCTCCTTTTATCTCAGTTTCTCTCCATCTCACTCTCTCTCCATGTCTCTCCCTTTCAGCTTCTTTCCATCCCTCTCCTGCTCTTAATTTCCCAATCTCTGTCTCTCACAGTCTCTCCATATATCTCTCTCTTTCTTAGATTCTCTCCATTTCTCTGTCTGTCTGTCTCTCTCAATCTTTCTTCCTCTCTGTTTCTCTCCATCTCTGTCTCTCTCTCTCAATTACTATCTTTCACAGTCTCTCTCCATCTCTCCCCCTCTCAATATCTCTCACAGTCTTTCTCCATGTTTCTCCCTTCCTCTCCTCCTCTCTCAATCTCTCACAGTTTCTCTCCATCCTGACCCATGATTGCTTTGATTTAGTGTTACTGTACAGTGCAGCTCCTTTGTAGACACAAGGTAACACGAACTCCGACATCTTCAGGTAACTCGCATGTCCCCATTACTGCCTCCTGCCTCTCAAGCTGGCTTCACTCATTCTCTGCCTTTCATTGTTCACACCTGTACAACATGTGGCCTCAACAGCCAGCCAACCTAATCTGTTAAGCTGTTTTGTGGATGTGGTGGTGTGTGAGGCCGGGCTTCACGATGGATCTGGAAATTCGGGAACAAAACAAAAATCAGAGCTCACAAACATTCAAAATACAGAGCTATCAGAACAAGTCACCCCTGTTTTCAGCTCGGGGACATATGGGGAGGAGAGGAAAGCCACATCTGCCATATCTCCACTCTGGTTCATAGCCCCGCCAGCCTGAGGCACCAGCCTTGGCCTCTCCTCACATTGTGTTGAAGTAGAGCAAGGCACGGCACTTCCTTGCCTTATGACCTTTCCTTTTTGGGGCTAATGAATGCTGTTAAACTACAAGACCCATGATGCTCTGCATGGAAATCTTGGACTCCCTCCATGCCAAACAGGCAAAGCATCATGCGACTTGTAGTCTTCACTACTAACGGTCTCTTGATTGGGATTTTCTGCAGATATGTAGTGACTAGCTCTCTCGTTGAATTAACACCTGAAAGCTGAATGGTTACTGAGATACTCTTGAAGCCTTTATATATCGATTGTTTATTAAAATAACACGATTGTGAAACAAATCTGAATAAAAAGAGACACCTTTCACATATGAAGATTCAGGAGTCAGTTTGTGCCACTTGCTCTGGTTGCTTAGGAATGTAGCTACAGGATCAAATAAAAGACTATTGGAGTCCATCTGGCCAGTCCCAGAGTTCAGTAAATCCCCCCACCCCACTCCCTCCTTGCATCTCTCAATCACTTCTTTCATCAAAAAATCTACCCAGCTCTCTCTTGAATGTGCCGACACTCTCACCGTCCACTGTCCCCCTGGACAGTCTGTCCCACTCGTTCCCCAGTCTCTAGGGTAGAACTTGACTTTGTGGAAATAAAATCGGGAGAGATGTAAAATGGGCTGCCAACTCACTATCACCCGTTTTACACTATCGCACAAAGTCAAGATCTACCCTTTTGCATGAAGTCATTAAATCTACACTGTCTGCCTACCTTCCCTCTGTGTCCCCATTACACAGTCTGTGGGGTCATATAATCTTTGCCCCTACAGTAACTTTAATAAAGTCTCTCCTGGACCTTCTTTTTCCCAGTCTAAGTATTTCCAGCTCCCTCCGCCTCTCCACACATCAATCTGGGAAGTTCTTCAAGTTTAAGGCACTACATAAATGCAAGTTGTTGTTGTTTATGTGTTCACACATCCACCCGAGTTCTTCCTTTCCTTAGTTAACTCTTATTGAACACAAGGAAAGAAAGAATGGGGAAACGTGACTTGGTCTATCAAGCACTTCCTCTTCCCCAGGCCACGTACAATGTTTCGCTTAATGGGCACAACCCAATTTATGAGACATTAAACTGAGGCCCGTCTAGTCAAATGGATGTTAAAGCTCTTATAGTGCTATTTGAAGAAGAGCAGGGAGTACGCCCAGTGTCCTGGTCAACATTTATCTCTCAACCAATACCACCAAAAACAGATTAACTGGATATTTGTCTCATTGCTGTTTGTGGGATGTTGCTGGCACAAAATGGCTGCCATGTTTGCCAACCTGAACCTTAGTGCAGAATTCCTCTCTCCACTCCCAAATTTTATCAACTCTGACGCGCAGATATCCATCCAACCTTGTATTCCACATGTATACATCATCTCAGCAGCTCAGGAATCACTGTGTTCCCTACAGTGTTCAATCATCTCTAGTTTTACTCATTCTTAAATCCTGTACTTGAACGGAGGTTTGTTTATCTTGCTCCATTTTTACAGGAGTTAACACCATTAATATGGAGTCTATTTCACATACTCACCACTGTGGGGAGAAATATGCAGGGTTACCTTTGAATATCCATACTTCAGCCCAATGTGTCACAGCTCAAATGAAGCCATCCGCTCTTCATACCCCTGAAAAGTCTTCAATTGAACCACGTCCACTCCTTAAGCAGCTCTTCATACCCCCAAAGAGTCTTCAATTAGAGCATGCTCACTTGACAATTAACTCTTCAAGCTCTTGATCCATGATTTCTTATTTAAACTCTTCTTGAATATTCCAGAACAGGTGGCTACAGTGAATACCTGAATAAAACTGTATGGCCCAGAAACCATTAATGTGACATTAGGCATGATATTTAATGAACTGTATGGCATGTTTGCTATTTAATGGGGGTGTTAACTCATTTATAGCCCAGATGTAAATTTCTAACGCAGTTACTTCTTTGCTAATGAATTTTGTTATTTATAATGAAACCAAATTGTTTTGTTAAAAAAGTGGGAGTTGTTAAAGTACAGGAGTCTCAGGTCAGATGAAAGATAATTAAAAGACATTGGCCAGGAAATTTTTCAAAGCTGCTGCACCTCGGCATTACTTCTGGGTCTGCTGGATAGCGGAATAAACCCTCTAAAGTAATACCCCACATTGCACAAGAGAAAGGGATTTGTTTGCACATTTTTGCCCCCTTTTCTCCCCAAGGTGCTGGAGTGACGTTCTACAGGCACCAACAGCCCTCCAGTACCTCACCTAAGGACCATTTTCAAGTGAGAGCCTCAACAATGAGTGTCAGCAGGATATTCAGCTGTGGGAAGCATCATAGCCGAGCCCCTGATCCTGTCCTCACTTGACATCTACAGACGCTGGGGTTTTTGGATAGTGATCAGGAGCAGCTGATTTTTCCCTCCCCATCCCTGAACACCGAGGTGAAACACTGCATTGGCTGAGATCAGTTAAATCAGCACAGACTGGGGATTGAAACTGAAACATTCCTGTTTTGTATGGTTTAGTGCCACACCATGTGGGGAATTTACCCACTAGGCCAACAATGAGCCCAGGCCACCACCAAAGTGGCTCTGGAACTAATCATGGAGGTGTGCACGAGCAGCCAAGAGATAACCCTCTCCTTGATTTCCCCCTTGGAGCACTGGCCCTTCCTAACCGACCCCTTCCACAACAGCATGGTTGAGACTCACAATTGAGCGGAAGGGGAATTGAAGATCTCACTCACACATGACATGGAGGCACATCCCACCAATCTATGCCCTGTGCCCCACACCACACCACACCACCTCACCCCATCAAAACACAGACTATTTCTTGAAGGAGAATGGAGCCTCCCATTTATAGCAAAGGCTTCTTTTTCACAGAGAAACCCAAGTCAAGGACCAAGTGCAGGACACCACCAAAGTTGGAAAAAAGTAAGAGAGAAGTAATGGTTAGTTGACGCCAAGCTTGGATTTTAAAACCCTTAGATTGCAGGAGAATGAAAGATTGAGCGAGGTGTAAAACCCAGAGGCTTTGGTTTCCTGATCTAAAGGATTTAGATGAAAAGATGATTTGTTGTTTGTTGATTGTGGTGAAAAGGAAGCTCTGTCTGGCCATCCCAGATGGGACTGAGCTTTGCCTCTGGCAGATCCTTTGAAGAGTGAATCTGATCTCCAAAATAATTAAAAAGATAACGATCGTGGACTTGGGACTGATGAAAAGCACTGCCTTTCATATGTGTTTGACTTCACTAAAGACTTTTACATAATTTTATACAAGACAAGATTGAGAGGGATGCTGTAGGAAATGAAAATTTTCCATAGGCGCAGTGTTGAGTGGAGTCTATATTGCATCCAATCCACCCCCTTTAAGTTTGTAACCGGATGCATGCCAGTAAATTTAGTGAACCCACAATCCAGGCGGAAAACCAGGCTCGAAGGGAGCAGGGGTCATAAATAGAGTGACAGCACTGCAGTGACGATTCTCTGAACATCGCTCCCAACCAGCATAGCTACTCCCAGGTCACAGATTCACCCGATAAAATGTTAAGTTCCGAGGAGAGTTTAAAGAAGTTGGATTGGTTTCTTTGGAAATGACACTTTGCGTTGGTCTAATGGCAGTTTCCAAATTCTGAACGGAATTGATAAAGTTGTTCCAGGCAAATTGTTCCCTATGGTGAATGGGTCAAATCCCAGAGGACACAGGTTAAAATGAGTGAGTTAGGAGTAAGGAAGGAAACGAGGGGGAACTTTATCATCCAAATAAGAATCGAGTTGTGGAATAAGTTACCAGGGAAGGACTTTAAAATGGACAGTGTAAATGGGGTTAGGAGATAGTTTCTGGAGAGAGAAAGGGTTGAGGGATATGGTGAGAGGGTGGGTAGGTGGGGTTGAGGGATATGGTGAGAATGTGAGGTTAAGGGATATGGTGAGAAGGTGGGTGGGTGGGGCTGAGAGAGATGGTGAGAAGGTGGGGTTGATGGATATGGTGAGAAGGTGGGGTTGATGGATATGGTGAGAAGGTGGGGTTGATGGATATGGTGAGAAGGTGGGGTTGATGGATATGGTGAAAAGGTGGGGTTGATGGATATGGTGAGAAGGTGGGGTTGATGGATATGGTGAGAAGGTGGGGTTGATGGATATGGTGAGAAGGTGGGGTTGATGGATATGGTGAGAAGGTGGAGTTGATGGATATGGTGAAAAGGTGGGGTTGATGGATATGGTGAGAAGGTGGAGTTGATGGATATGGTGAAAAGGTGGGGTTGATGGATATGGTGAGAAGGTGGGGTTGATGGATATGGTGAGAAGGTGGGGTTGATGGATATGGTGAGAAGGTGGGGTTGATGGATATGGTGAAAAGGTGGGTGGGTGGGGCTGAGAGAGATGGTGAGAAGGTGGGGTTGATGGATATGGTGAGAAGGTGGGGTTGATGGATATGGTGAGAAGGTGGGGTTGATGGATATGGTGAGAAGGTGGGGTTGATGGATATGGTGAGAAGGTGGGGTTGATGGATATGGTGAGAAGGTGGGGTTGATGGATATGGTGAGAAGGTGGGGTTGATGGATATGGTGAGAAGGTGGGGTTGATGGATATGGTGAGAAGGTGGAGTTGATGGATATGGTGAAAAGGTGGGGTTGATGGATATGGTGAAAAGGTGGAGTTGAGGGATAAGAACATAAGAAATATTAGCAGGAGTAGGCCGTATAGCCCCTCGAACCTGCTCCTCCATTCAATCAGATCATGGATGGTTGTCTACCTCAGCTCCACTTTCCTGCCCTATCCCCATATCCCTTGATTCTCTTAATACCCAAAAATCTATCGATCTCAACCTTGAATATACTCAATTTTACAACACCAAGTTATAGTCCAGCAATTTTATTTTAAATTCACAAGCTTTCGGAGATTTCCTCCTTCCTCAGGCAAACATTTGTCTGTTGTTTACAATTGTCAACCCCAGTCCATCACCGGCATCTCCACATCTTGAATATACTCAACAACTGAGCATCCACAGCCCTCTGGGGTAGAGTTAGCCAAAGATTCACAACCCTGAGTGAAGAAATTTTTCCTCATCTCGGTCCTAAATGGCCGACCTGTTATCTTGAGACTATGACCTCTAGTTCTAGACTCTCCAACCAGGGAAAAAGCCTCTCAGCATCTACTCTGTCAAGCCCCCTCAGAATCTTATATGTCTCAATGAGACCACCTCTAATTCTTCTAATCTCCAGAGAATATAGGCCCATTCAACTCAAGAATGGGCCTATAAATGGTGAGGAGGTGGGGTTGAGCAATAGGTTGAGAAGGTGGGGTTTAGAGATATAGTGAGAAGGTGGGGTTGAGGTATTATGGTGAGACGGTGGGGTTGAGGGATTATGGTGAGACGCTGGGGTTGAGCGGTTATGGTGAGACGCTGGGGTTGAGGGATTATGGTGTGACGGTGGGGTTGAGGGATTATGGTGAGAAGGTGGGGTTGAGGGATTATGGTGAGACGGTGGGGTTGAGGGATTATGGTGAGACGGTGGGGTTGAGCGGTTATGGTGAGACGATGGGGTTGAGGGATTATGGTGAGTCGCTGGGGTTGAGGGATTATGGTGAGACGCTGGGGTTGAGCGGTTATGGTGAGACGCTGGGGTTGAGGGAATATGGTGTGACGGTGGGGTTGAGGGATTATGGTGAGAAGGTGGGGTTGAGGGATTATGGTGAGACGGTGGGGTTGAGGGATTATGGTGAGACGGTGGGGTTGAGCGGTTATGGTGAGACGATGGGGTTGAGGGATTATGGTGAGTCGCTGGGGTTGAGGGATTTTGGTGAGACAGTGGCGTTGAGGG
Organism: Heptranchias perlo; assembly: GCF_035084215.1. Taxonomy (NCBI): domain Eukaryota; kingdom Metazoa; phylum Chordata; class Chondrichthyes; order Hexanchiformes; family Hexanchidae; genus Heptranchias; species Heptranchias perlo. The sequence continues at coordinate 47,023,511 of NC_090348.1, read as the reverse complement.
ATTATGGTGAGACGGTGGGGTTGAGGGATTATGGTGAGACGGTGGGGTTGAGGGATTATGGTGAGAAGGTGGGGTTGAGGGATTATGGTGAGACGGTGGCGTTGAGGGATTATGGTGAGACGGTGGGGTTGAGGGATTATGGTGAGACGGTGGGGTTGAGGGATTATGGTGAGAAGGTGGGGTTGAGGGATATCTCTCAGACATTCTCTGTCACATGCTCTCTCTCTCTCTCTCTCACACACCCACATCCTTGCTCTCGCTCTCTTTCTCACACTCACTCATGCTTTCTCATGTGCACTCTCTATCTCTTGTTCTCTCCTATGTATGCTCTTTCTTGTGAAATCCTGAGTTTCTGATCATTTAGAGGGGCTGCTTTAGATACAGCAGCATGGGTATGCATAACGCTGGTTCACCTTCAGAGAGCTGGGAGCAATGGCGTCAGGGCCTCAGATCCCTAGTCAGTGATTGAATGGCATTGATATTTTACTGAATATTTTACTCTTAGTAAGTGAGAGCAGCTGGAATCTCTAATGGTGGAATGTTAGACACCCAATTAGAGAGGTCGGTATCTCGAGTTGTTGGCTTAGGCATGTTCTTTTTTTATCATTGGAGGAGTCCCACAGTTTGTGAGGAGACTGAGGGAGGGGAGGAGTCCCACAGTTTGTGAGGAGACTGAGGGAGGGGAGGAGACCCACAGTTTGTGAGGAGGCTGAGGGAGGTGAGGAGTCCCACAGTTTGTGAGGAGACTGAGGGAGGGGAGGAGTCCCACGGTTTGTGAGGAGGCTGAGGGAGGGGAGGAGTCCCACAGTTTGTGAGGAGGCTGAGGGAGGTGAGGAGTCCCACAGTTTGTGAGGAGACTGAGGGAGGGGAGGAGTCCCACGGTTTGTGAGGAGGCTGAGGGAGGTGAGGAGTCCCACAGTTTGTGAGGAGACTGAGGGAGGGGAGGAGTCCCACGGTTTGTGGGGAGACTGAGAGAGGTGAGGAGCCCCACAGTTTATGGGGAGACTGAGGGAGGGGAGTAGTCCCACAGTTTTGAGATCCTAGGAAAGTATGTTAATGTAGAAGAGGGTGTTTTGAATCTTGATTTCAACACAGTGAGGATGCTGGGAGAAGGGAGAGTGTGTGGGACGGGTTCTCTGAAGCTGAGGTGCAAAAGTGTAAAGTCTGCAGGAGCACTGGCCATATTAGCATTGATAAAATAGAGGAAGACAAAAATAAAGTTGTGGAAAAAGACAGAGGTTAGAGACTAGAGATGAGACAGCGATCACTTGTCAAGCAACCAGCTTTGTATTCTGTCCAACAGTGCAAGAATATGGGAGAGGACTCAACTCTCAGACAGACCTGGGCTTAATAGAGAGATAAGAGTTTGAGTGGAAAAGAAGTGTTTGGCATGAAGGGGGAACAGTTTCTTGGAGCAGCGGCAGGAATGGAAGAGATGTGGGCACCGCTTTGGGATCAAAGGTGATACCGAGGCCGAGAATGTTGATTGAAGTTGGACTAAAAGTGAAGGTGGGAACTATTGGTCAGACTAACAGCAGACACAAAGAAATAGTTTTTGAAGAATTGAAAGAAATAAGCTTGTAGGTAACAAAAACTGTAGATGCTGAAAATCGGAACTGAAAACCAAAAATGCTGATAACACTCAGCAGGTCAGGCAGCATCTGTGAAGAAAGGAAAAAGGTGGGGTTAACATTTCAGATCTATGAGCCTTTGTCAAGAGCGTTGTGATGAAGCGTCACATTAACATCACCTGCCTGACCTGCTGAGCGATTCCAGCTTTTTCTGTTTTTATTTAAGCTTGTAGGTAACCAGTGTCCTCTGGGAACTGGACGACAGTGTAAAACAGTGGACGACCCGTAACCTGGGCTTCTAACCTTCTGGCTAAAAAACAAGACTGCACTTGTCAAAACTTTGAATTTAATACAAAAGTTGGCCAAAGTCACGTAAAATGTTGGGTAGTCTTAGTTTAGATGGTTCTTAAAGGGCACGGTCTTCATGCATTGGGCACACTGTTTTCATTTGCTTACAAATGCAAGGTGTGATGATGTAACTATTGACATCACATCAAAACAAGGTGCATGAACTAGAAGAAACCAAAAATTGCAAATTTGATTAAGGTATTGAAGGCCTTCCAGCCTATTTCACCTCCATCCTTTCAGACTACCAACCCTACCATCTTCCCTTTCTGGCATTAACACCTGTCAAAACAGGCAGACAGGACCTCGGGTTTAAAGTCTCATCTGAAGGACGGCACCTCCAACAATGCAGCATTCCCTCAGTACTGCCCTGGAATGTTGGTCTAGAGGATGTGCTCAGGATATGGAGCTGGGCTTCAACCCACAACCTTCTTAATACAAGGCGATGCAACCTGGCATTTGCCCAGAACTTCCCCGTGAAGACAGTGGCCCTTTAAACTAGGCCAGAGGCCAGGGACAGAGCTACACGTGAACCAGGGAAGTTAGTGCAAGGTCACATCTGGGACTAGGTCAATTAAAGGAGTTAGTTGTTACTCCTGGCCACAGACAAACTGATCTGGGCCCAGACTGACTCATGGGCTCAGTGGTAAACCTAACAAGAATTGGGGACGAACGTGTTCAATGGGAAGAGAGACACTTAGTGACAAACAGAAGTACTGCTTCTCCACCTTGCATGCACAAATTGAGAAACCTCGCTAAATGCCTGCGCAGTTAGCGCAAGGCTGAAAAGAGCAAGAATAAAATCAGAAAGTACTTGTTAGGTGACTGTAAGCTCGGAGTGGCACTCTTGAATGGCAATGAGTCCCAGCTCGGTCAATAACCCACAACCAGGCAGGGTCCTGATTGGCAATGAGTCCCAGCTCGGCCAATAACCCACAACCAGGCAGGGTCCTGATTGGCAATGAGTCCCAGCTCGGCCAATAACCCACAACCAGGCAGTGTCCTGATTGGCAATGAGTCCCAGCTCGGCCAATAACCCACAACCAGGCAGGGTCCTGAATGGCAATGAGTCCCAGCTCGGTCAATAACCTGCAGCTGGGCTTAAAGACACGTGGAGCAGCAAGTCTGCCAGGGATCAGAGGTGAGGGTGGGGCTGGGTACAACTGACCCCCCCAAGTCATAAAACAGGTGCCAATGATGTACGCTCATCTCTGTTCATCTAACTCAAGGAGAATGAACTCAGTAAAACCCAGAGTAATAAAGACACTGACACAGTGATGCTGTCAGCCTCACACCCCACCACAGCCCATGGCATCATACTGACAATCATACTGACAATGGACCATCATAGAAAAGAATTAAACTGCAATGTAACGGCTATTGAAAAGGAATAACTGGTGATATTTTGAATTTGTATCTAATATTTAAAAATTGCACATCCTTACCTGGATCCTTATTTCCTTGATAATGTGTAACTATTGCATTTGTGTGTGAAATGGTTAGCATGGACCTCCCTGTATGGGATACACCATTCACTGAGAACATACCATGGCTTTGGCTGTTTAAGGATTTTGGCTGCTAATGTTTGCCTCATTTGCCAACTAGGAATTTTAAGATCAGATTAGACTTGTTTCGAAGTCACTTCAGATCTCAGCTGCTTTTCTTCTGAAATATTTTTGTTAACATGGAACATGGATAGGGCTACAGTACTCTGGGTTTGACTGCTATACCCAACACACTCAAACCTTATGTACCCTACACAATCTTGCCAGATGCCAGAGGCACGGGGAAAACAGTCTTGATTGAAACTCTTGATTGGCACAGTTGGCAGGACAACAATCAGCTTGAAGATTGGATGAAAAATACATACATTCCATTTATAATTAATTTTGGGAGCTAATAGAATATCTTCTTACAAAGACAAGTACCCCTTCTAGGCCATCCTTCCATAGAATACCCCATTACTGCACCATTATTCATCTCTACACCCGAATTCCCATTCAACGGACAGCTCGGACAATAGTCTGTGTGGTCAGCTGCATGAAATCAATTGGCTGCTTTCACTCTAGTTCCCGATAGGTGGGGATGCACAACATGTAACTGCCCTTTAGCTTGACACGGAATGGAAATGTCCCACTTGTGCAAGAGAGAATGCTGCTGAGAGGTCAGGGGCCAAAGCACATTGTTGGACTAAGCGCAACAGAACACGTGGTTCTCACGCATGAAGGAACAGAATTCCCTTGGGTTTCATTTATTGCCCTGCTTCCGAGCAAGCCTCCGAGCACAGAAACATATCCCAGGCAATTTATGTCTTAACTCCGTGTCCACTCCCACAGTTTCATGGAATCTTACAGCAGAGAAGGAGGCCATTCGGCCCATCATACCTGTGCCTACTCTTTGAAAGAGCTATCCAATTAGTTCAACTCCCCTGCTTTTCCCCGTAGCCTTGCAAATTTTTTCTTTTCAAGTATTTATCCAATTCCCTTTTGAAAGTTACTATTGAATCTGCTTCCACCGCCCTTTCAGGCAGTGATTTCCAGATCATAACAACTCGCTGCGTAAAAAACGTTCTCCTCATCTCCCCTCTCATTCTTTTGCCAAATATTTTAAATCTGTGTCCTCCGATTATCGGCCCTCCTGCCAGTGGAAACAGTTTCTCTCCATCTACTTTATCAAAACCTTCATGATTTTGAACACCTCTATCAAATCTCCCCTTAACCTTCTCTGCTCTAAGGAGAACAATCCCAGCTTCTCCAGTCTCTCCACATAACTGAAGTCCCTCATCCCTGGTATAACTCTAGTAAATCTCCTCTGCACCCTGTCCAAGGCCTTGACATCCTTCCTAAAGTCTGGTGCCCAGAATTGGACACAATACTCCAGCTGGGGCCTAAGCAGTGATTTATAAAGGTTTAGCGTAACTTCCTTGCTTCTGTACTCTATATCTCTATGAATAAAGCCCAGGATCCCATATGCTTTTTTAACAGCCTTCTCAACTTGTCCTGCCACCTTCATGTGAACCCCAGGTCTCTTTGTTCCTGCACCCCCTTTAAAATTGTTTCAGTTTCCCAGCTGTCCCATTTGTTCTTGACTCGATTTATCTTAATTACTTAAAATAGGTGGATGTTCTAGAACTTAGCACACTCAGTAACGCCACTGAGTTCTAGAATATGGCTTCCTGTGTGACAACACAGAGTACTGGAACCTGGTCCCTAACAATGACTCAAACTTCTAGAATCTGGTTCCCTTGGCAACAGAATTTCAAAATCTGGCACTCACGATAACACCCCAAAGTTGTAGGAACTGCTCTGCTTAATAACAGCACTAAAACCTGGCTCCCTCAGTAATGACTGCAAGTTCTAGAACCTGGCTTCTTCCTTGGTGGGGCGGAGTTCTAGGACCGTGTGCTGTACGCACCGCACCAGAATTTGGCATCTTTAGTCATCATTGGGATTCTAGAATCTTCTGCCCTTTGTAACTCGGAATTGTTCAGGAACGTGACATTCCAGATTATGAAGTAGGGTTCTAGAATCCTTTCTAGCTACTCGCTCTTTTGAATCTCCTTTCCCTCATACTGATTTGAGAGTCACAAGCCGCTGTTTAATGCACGTCCTTTTTGAGTCGTGCAACGGAGGGAAGAACAGGAGGGAGAGGGGAGAGGTGGGACTCAGACTCTGAAGGGACGCGAAGCAAGTCTATTATTGAAAGTGTTTACTGTTAGTGTTTGTAGTGGAAATGTCTGGTCATATTCATGGATTGATGCTAACATTTCTCTCTCATTGCCTCTTTTTTTTCCGCTCACTGTGCATGCGTTGTGGTGCTCTGTCTAGAATCACCTCGAGCCTCAGGAGGGTGAGCAAATTGTGTAAGTGCTCACAACCATTCACCACATCACACTCCCCCTCTTGGGTTTTGTTTTGTTTGGATTGTTTTAATTCCGCTGTCCTGTAGACCGTGAATGCTTCCCATGGTGACGGTGACGTGTCGGACTGTTCTCGCTGTGTGTGTGTGTGGATTTGTGTTTAATTTTTTTTCTTTTTATTTGAGCTATTTCTAACCCTTCCACGGCCTGTCCTCCATCAAGTCAGTCAGACGCCAGTCACACTCTCTGCTTAGATCACCAGCACGAAAGTGAACACAGATATATAAGAACAAATTCTCCATTTCAATGCCTGGAATCCACCTACCATTACTGATGACTCTGTTACTTGTATGTTCACAGAATGGGCCTAGGTATCGAGTACACCAGCACTCTGTCCCCTGGACTCTCGGGCCTGGGTATCGAGTACCCCAGCACTCTGTCCCCTGGACTATCAGGCCTGGGTATCGAGTACCCCAGCACTCTGTCCCCTGGACTCTCAGGCCTGGGTATCGAGTATCCCAGCACCCTGTCCCCTGGACTCTCGGGCCTGGGTATCGAGTACCCCAGCACCCTGTCCCCTGGACTCTCGGGCCTGGGTATCGAGTACCCCAGCACTCTGTCCCCTGGAATCTCAGACCTGGGTATCAAGTACCCCAGCACTCTGTCCCCTGGACTCTCGGGCCTGGGTATCGAGTACCCCAGCACCCTGTCCCCTGGACTCTCGGGCCTGGGTATCGAGTGCCCCAGCACTCTGTCCCCTGGACTCTCGGACCTGAGTATTGAGTACCCCAGCATTCTGTCCCCTGGACTCTCGGGCCTGGGTATCGAGTACCCCAGCACTCTGTCCCCTGGACTCTCGGACCTGAGTATTGAGTACCCCAGCATTCTGTCCCCTGGACTCTCGGGCCTGGGTATCGAGTACCCCAGCACTCTGTCCCCTAGACTCTCGGGCCTGGGTATCAAGTACCCCAGCACTCTGTCCCCTGGACTCTCGGGCCTGGGTATCGAGTACCCCAGCACTCTGTCCCCTGGACTCTCGGGCCTAGATTTCAATTCAGCACAAGTTGATGGGATAATAGTCACCTCTTACAGCCCCCTGCATGGGTTCTAAATTAATTAATTTTGAATTTAGCTTCAACCAAATTCATGCTCACCAACAAGAGGGAGTTTTACTCGGTACCCAACAATGAGGCAGTGTAGAGGGAGCTTTACTCTGTATCTAACCCGTGCTGTACTTGCCCTGGGAGTGTTTGATGGGACAGTGTAGAGGGAGCTTTACTCTGTATCTAACCTGTGCTGTACTTGCCCTGGGAGTGTTTGATGGGACAGTGTAGAGGGAGCTTTACTCTGTATCTAACCTGTGCTGTACCTGCCCTGGGAGTGTTTGATGGGACAAAATTGGATTTGATAAAATCTCCAATCTGTTGAAGAGACCCAGCGGTTTGATGGAGCCTGGAGGAGGCCATACCCTTTAGTTAATTCTTTGTTTGTTTGAAAGTGTCACTGGCATTCTGAGTCATTAACTCATTCCCTCCATCTCTCCACACCTGCCCTTAACCCAGAGGCAGTTAGATCTCTGCCACAAGCTTCTCTTCCCTGATTCAAACAAAATAATACTCCTGCCCCCTCTGTTATGTTGAATAGCATTAAAATTAATGAGTGTAATTACCTTTTCTTTGATTTGGGGATCATCTTCTGTGTGCAAACCAGCAGTGTGCCTGCAATTTTCAACATTGGGTGGCAGCGGGAAAGGTAGCCCCTCCCCCTCCCCCCACACATGCTCCGAGAATTACCCTTAATGGGTCAAAGGTTAATTCGTAATATCTCAAGCATGACGTAACACAGTCACACCTCTGCACATATATTGTTTAAAAAAATGAGTGTGATTTTAATCAGTGTCTGAACCGAGAAGAGTATTTGAGGTGCAAATTTTTCCCTCAAACCTTATTTGGGTTTTATGCAAGGTTATGGAACCAGTGCAACAAAACAAATAATAACCAGCTAAAAATAAATAAATGGGTGAGGGGACGTGCAGTGCCTCCTTTACGAATCCTCTGCTGCTGCCTCCTTTAAAGGGAATGAAAATTTGTATCTTTTAGCTCTGTCCCAGGTAATGCTGAGTGCTGAGTGTGAATTACTGGATGATGAGTGTGTTGTATTGTAGGAGATACTGAGTACTGGTGTTCAGTGTATTTAAAATAACCTGAAGGCGTGAAGTGGAAGAGGATGGACAGTGAGATGGGGCAGCACTACAGGCTGGCACAAAGTGCCGTGCCTTTGATTTCACGCTTGGACAATTTCTGATCTTGAGAGGAGATCATCGGGAAAGAGGGAGGGAAGCGCCAAGCCTGGACTGGCCACTGGGCAAGTCTTTACCAGGAAACATCCTTACCAACCGAACCATCCCGGGCTACCCTCACTCCTGTCCCTGTGAGGGAGCTCAGGAGTCAGTTATCCAACTTTTCCCTTGGGTGAGCATTTCCATATAGTGAGGGGAGAACCTAATGGAGTGTGGAAAAGATGACTAACATATATCCTAAACAAAGGTTCAACGGTGTTAGTTGCCTTTATCTATCTTGATTGCGTTTTAATCATATTTTTAAATGGTAAGGACCCCATACTCAGCCCCACCATACTCAATCCCCCAATACTCAGCCCCCCCAAAGCCCCACCATACTCAATCCCCCAATACTCAGCCCCCCCAAAGCCCCACCATACTCAATCCCCCAACACTCAGTCCCCCCAAAGCCCCACCATACTCAATCCCCCAACACTCAGCCCCCCCAAAGCCCCACCATACTCAATCCCCCAATACTCAGCCCCCCCAAAGCCCCACCATACTCAATCCCCCAACACTCAGCCCCCCCAAAGCCCCACCATACTCAATCCCCCAATACTCAGCCCCCCCAAAGCCCCACCATACTCAATCCCCCAACACTCAGCCCCCCCAAAGCCCCACCATACTCAATCCCCCAATACTCAGCCCCCCCAAAGCCCCACCATACTCAATCCCCCAATACTCAGCCCCCCCAAAGCCCCACCATACTCAATCCCCCAATACTCAGCCCCCCACACACAGTCCCCCCCAACATTCAGTCCCCCCAAAGCCCCACCATACTCAGTCCCCCCAACACTCAGTCCCCCCACACACAGTCCCCCCAACATTCAGTCCCCCCAACACTCAGTCCCCCCACACACAGTCCCCCCCAACACTCAGTCCCCCCAACACTCAGTCCCTCCCCAACACTCAGTAAGCCTCCCAACACTCAGTCAACCCTAAACTCTGTCACACCCACCCCCTCCACACTCGCCTGGCATCAACCTTTCGTCAGAAGAAAGAAAAAATTTAACAAAACATAATTTTTGACAGATCAAAAATACAGGCACGAGATCGCTTAGAACCGGTCTAGCGAGTCAGCTTCATGGGCTGAAGGAAATCGGGAATTTTGATCATGAAGAGGGGAGTTGAAGAGGACAAATAGAATGACAATCTGAATTACAAAGGATTAAGATGGATGAGGTGGAGGGAAGCAGGGATCTGGATGATTATAAAGGATGTGAGTGAGATGCCTTGCATGGATCCTAAGATTTGAATTTTTTTTTTCAATTGATAAACCTCAGGGAATGTTGAAGCCCCATAGTGCAGGACATCACTGAGGTTATAATTAGGAGGTGGTGACACCAAGTGTTGCTTTAAAAGCCTGTAGATTGTAGGAGATGGGGAAGGCTGAAGGAAGTAAAGAGTTCCACAGTTCTACGGACCTGGACAAGAGTGAGTTCGATGAGGAACGCATGTAGGATGGATAAAGGAAAGGTCAGAGGAGTAATAAACAACATTGGCAACAGCTCGCATTTAAATACAGATTTTTACATAGGGAAACTAAACACGGAGAAGGAGAATTCAGACACCAAGCAAGAATCGTAGGAGGAAATGGGGTGGTGACTAAGGTTGAGGTTGAACAGATCAGAGGAGCTTTTTGATGTTAGGGAGAGAGATAACAAGGTGGAGGGACGGTGGTGGTTAGAGGGCCTTTTACTGATAACAGAGTGGAGGTGTGGGGAGGAAGCACAGTGAACGAGGCTTAGACAACAGAATGCACAGGCTGGGTTAGGAACATAGGAAAAGGGACAAGAAAACTGGTCCATCCGCAGCCGTGGTGCAACCTTTGTGCTCCGTCAACTCATTCCCCCTCCTCCCCAATCACACAGTCTCATGAGAAAGGCAACAAAAAAAACGTTGGCCAATTTAAAGCAAAGAGACTCAGAAATTCCTCTCCAACTCCCAGAGGCAATCGAGCAAGCGTCAGGAGACCACGGTGACAGGTATCACTATGCTATTAACCCACCTATCTTCTATAACTCAAGAAATCTTCCACTTGCAGGAGCTCATCCAGTTCCCTTTTGAAACATTCGCAACAAATCTGCACTCACTGTACAAGCCACCATCTAGTTCCAGAGGTCGACAACTCTCTGTGAAACAAAGGGCTTCCTGGTGTCTAACCTAACTGTGTTTTCTTTTTTGCACTGATGTGTCCTAGTCCTCCACTCCCTAGCCAGCATAAACTTGGCTTGTATTCCCATGAGTTTAGAAAGTTGAGGGTGATTTAATCAGGGTCCTTAAAATGATAAAGGGATTCGATAGAATAGACATAGAGAAACTATTTCCTCTGGTCGGGGAATCCAGAACAAGGGGGCACAGGCTTAAAACTAGAGCTAGACCGTTCAGGAGCAGAATCAGCAAGCACACAAAGGATAGTGGAAATCTCAAACTCACTCCCCAAAAAGGCTATTGATGCTGGGACAATTGGAGCTTTCAAGACTTAGATCGATAGATTTTTGTTAGGTGACGGTATCGAGGGATATGGAGTTGACGTACAGATCAGCCATGATCTGATTGAATGACCGAATGAGCTCAAGGGGTTGAATGGCCTCCTTCTGTTCCTCTGTTCAAACAGATTCCTTTCATCATTTTAAAGACTTCACTCATATCCCCTGGAAGTCTGTGTTTCACCGGTGAATAAAACTCGGTTCCCTGAGCCTGTCTTGGTAATTAAGAACCCTGAGATTATTATTCTGGTGGTCCTCCTTTAGACCTTCTCTAGGGCTTCAATATCCCACACCATGTGAGCGAACCAAAACTGGGCAAAGTATTCTAGATACGCCATACCAAGGCCTTGAACAGGGTAAGTATTGTATTTCTAGTTTTGAATCTAACTATCCTAGCTATACACTCTAACACCCTATTTGTTTTTCCTATGGTGTTGTGACACTGGTCATGGACCTATAATGTTTCATGAAATTCGACCCCCAGGTCCCTGTCCTGCCCACAAGGTGTACACGTGCCTGGGATTACCGTGACCCAAATGCATCACACTGCATTTATCCCCATTGAAGAACACTTGCCACACACGGGCCTGTCCCCCAGTATATCAAGATCAGCCTGCGGTCTATTAATTTTTTCTACAGTCCTAACTCCTGCACACACCAGTGTGTCATCAGCAATCTTAAGGATCACACTTCCAACATTTTCATCCAGATCGGTGATGAAGGTGGAGAAGAGCTACAGGCCTGCCAAGGACTCTACTAGTGACCAGTCCTAACACAGAACTGCTACCTTTAATAACCACCCCTCTGCCTACGAGATCCGGAATAATTCACGGTCCAGCCGAAAATCTGCTCAGCAATCCCACTAGACACAAACTTACTGAATATCCACCTGTGCTCCCTGTATCGAAGGCTTTCTGAAAATCAACTTACACAATATCAACTGGGCAACCATCATCCACCAACTTTGTGGCCTCTCCTAAAAATTCGACCAAGTTTTGAGACTGGACCTCCATTTTCTAAAAGTCACCCTGGGATTCTCCAAGATTGGCTGCAGTCTCCAAGCGATCACACAGCACCAACAGATCAGATCAAAGCTCTGCAGTCCTGCCACATCCAGTCGTGAATGGTGGTGGACAATTAAACAACTAACGGGAGGAGGAGGCGCTGTAAACATCCCCATCCTCAATGATGGTGGAGTCCAGCACGTGAGTGCAAAAGACAAGGCTGAAGCGTTTGCAATCACCTTCAGCCAGAAGTGCCGAGTGGATGATCCATCTCAGCCTCATCCTGATATCCCCACCATCACAGATGCCAGTCTTCAGCCAATTCGATTCACTCCATGTGATATCAAGAAACGGCTGAGTGCACTGGATACAGCAAAGGCTATGGGCCCCGACAACATCCCGGCTGTAGTGCTGAAGACTTGTGCTCCAGAACTAGCCGCGCCTCTAGCCAAACTGTTCCAGTACAGCTACAACACTAGCATCTACCCAACAATGTGGAAAATTGCCCAGGTATGTCCTGTCCACAAAAAGCAGGACAAATCCAATCCGGCCAATTACCGCCCCATCAGTCTACTCTCAATCTTCAGCAAAGTGATGGAAGGTGTCGTCGACAGTGCTATCAAGCGGCACTTACTCACCAATAACCTGCTCACCGATGCTCAGTTTGGGTTCCGCCAGGACCACTCGGCTCCTGACCTCATTACAGCCTTGGTCCAAACATACACAAAAGAGCTGAATTCCAGAGGTGAGGTGAGAGTGACTGCCCTTGACATCAAGGCAGCATTTGACCGAGTGTGGCACCAAGGGGCTCTAGTAAAATTGAAGTCAATGGGAATCAGGTGGAAAACTCTCCAGTGGCTGGAGTCATACCTAGCACAATGGAAGATGGTAGTGGTTGTTGGAAGCCAATCATCTCAGCCCCAGGACATTGCTGCAGGAGTTCCTCAGGGCAGTGTCCTTGGCACAACCATTTTCAGCTGCTTCATCAATGACCTTCCCTCCATCATAAGGTCAGAAATGGGGATGTTCGCTGATGATTGCACAGTGTTCAGTTCCATTCGCAACCCCTCAGATAATGAAGCAGTCTGAGCCCGCATGCAACAAGACCTGGACAACATCCAGGCTTGGGCTGATAAGTGGCAAGTCACATTCGCACCAGACAATTGCCAGGCAATGACCATCTCCAACAAGATGCTGAATCTCCCACCATCAACATCCTGGGGGTCACCATTGACCAGAAACTTAACTGGACCAGCCATAAAAATATTGTGGCTACAAGAGCAGGTCAGAGGCTGGGTATTCTGCGGCGAGTGACTCACCTCCTGACTCCCCAAAACCTTTCCACAAGGCACAAGTCAGGAGTGTGATGGAATACTCTCCACTTGCCTGGATGAGTGCAGCTCCAACAACACTCAAGAAGCTCGACACCATCCAGGACAAAGCAGCCCGCTTGATTGGCACCCCATCCGCCACCCTAATCATTCACTCCCTTCACCACCGGCGCACTGTGGCTGCAGTGTGTACCGTCCACATGATGCACTGCAGCAACTCGCCAAGACTTCTTCGACAGCACCTCCCAAACCCGCGACCTCTACCACCTAGAAGGACAAGGGCAGCAGGCACATGGGAACACCACCTGCAAGTTCCCCTCCAAGTCACACACCATCCTGACTTGGAAATATATCGCCGTTCCTTCATCGTCGCTGGGTCAAAATCCTGGAACTCCCTTCCTAACAGCACTGTGGGAGAACCTTCACCACACGGACTGCAGCAGTTCAAGAAGGCAGCTCACCACCACCTTCTCAAGGGCAATTAGGGATGGGCAGTAAATGCTGGCCTTGCCAGCGATGCCCAAATCCCATGAACGAATTAAAAAAAATCTCTAAAATTCCTTGTAGCAACTTGCCTATAACTGACGTCAAACGAACTGGCCTATTATTCACAGGTTCTGACTTTCTGAATATAGCACCCACATGGATCTCCCTCTAGTCCATGGGAACGACCCCAGACATCAATAAACTGCTGAATATGTGAGTCAGCAGTTAGCATAACACAGCCCCATTTCTTTTAGTAGAGTGAATGCCAGCCGCCCCATCCTCCTTAAGAGTCCTAATCCTATCCAGGAGCAATTCTGCATCAATGGCAACAAATTCAGTTTTAGTGTCACCTCTATCTGGTACCCCAGCATCATCTTCAGCACTGAACACAGGTACAAAGCAACCATTCACTAGATCAATCATATCTTGGGATTCTACCCAAATATGTCCAGCACAATTTCAAAGGCCTTTTGCAGTCCTTGATTGCTCTCTGATTCCAAACATAACTGAAAAAACTTTTTGAGTTATCGGTACCATAACCTATACAACATCCTGGACAAGAAACCGTTGTAAGTAACAAGGTCTTGGTGGGATTAAATCATCGGAGTTAGGGTTAAGAAGGAGTTCATAAGCAGCAAGTAAACAAGTCCCACTGGGAGCACTGAAATTAGAGTAGGCTTATGACAGGACCGGCCCTTTCTCCCTTCCTCAGCAGCTCCATACCAACTCTCTGCATTCCCTTATTGGCCCCTAATAAAAGGAGTCTGCTGTTGAGTCACCGATCTGCACCAGATCTGAGCTCTATTATTGGGTTTTCCATTTGAACAATGGGTTAGAACATTGCCCACTCGCTTCTGGGATGGGGTTTAAATGGGGTCCAAACTAACAGGAGAAAAGGGCCTTTACTCTGTTACTAGTAAGGGTCCTGCTGGAATGAGTCTGTATCTAACCCGTGCTGAACCTGCTCTGGGATTGTTTGATGTGACAGTGTAGAGGGAGCTTTACTCTGTATCTAAACCGTGCTGAGCCTGCCCTGGGAATTTTTGACGGAACAGTGTAGACGGAGCTTTACTCTGTATCTAACCTGTGCTGTGCCTGCCCTGGGAGCGTTTGATGGGGACAGTGTAGAGGGAGCTTTACTCTGTATCTAACCCATGCTGAACCTGCCCTGGGAGTGTTTAACATTGACACCAGATACCTGAAATGATATAATAGCAGAGACCATCCTTCCCCTTGATCAACATCACCAAAAATTATGAATCATGTTAAAATACACAGATACCGTTTGATTCTATGTGAGATATGGATATTAAGATTCCATCACTGTGAATGCTGCTAATTTGATTTTAACGCATCAAAAGAATCAGAAAAATGCCATTCAACGCAATAGCCACCCACTTCTTCGTAGATCTTAGCCCCACTTACCCACCTTCTCTGCATCTCCCTCAATCCCATCTCCCTCCGGAAACCCATTTAATTGCCTCTTGACCCTACTTAGAAAGTCCGATTCAATACCGTTCCCTGCGGAGTTGCACCAGGAAGCTCTTGCATTCAATGCCCAAACTATGCTGAGTTGGATGGTACCAGTTGGCGGGGAAGGGGGATGTGGAAGAGATGCTGCAATTGGGCTGAGTGCCCCAGGCTATGAAGTCAGCAAAAAAAAGGTTTGCTGATCACTGTCTATTGGCTCCTGCTTGAGAATGTGTGTGTAGGGGTGTGAATGTTGGATCAAGATTGAATGGTGCTTGGCTGTGATCTCCCTCCATGGTCAAATGCCTGCAGTTACGGTCAAGAATGGAGAGGAGAGGCAATAGAGAAAGTTGAAGGGAGGAGGGGAAGGACTGAATTTAACTGCACCTCAGCAAGTGTTGTCTGTCAAGCGTGAAAATGCAGTGAAAGTTCCTTCATGCAGGACAATGCAAGTATGAAGGCAACTTCACGGTGTAGCCAGGTGCTGACACTGGAGCACATTGCCTTGGGTGAGTCACTGGGGTGAACCCCTGGACGCCTGACAACTCCTAATTCTCTGCTTTCTCTCTCTTTTTATCCACAGACTTTTCAGTAGTTTAGGAGAACTGAACACGATATCCCAGCGGAGCTATGGGGCGACATTCACCATCCGTCCTGGCTCCAGGCACCCCGTTACCCGACGGGCCCCGAGCCCCGGGAAGGCCGCCGTCGAAACAAGGACAGAAGCAGCCATTGGCTCACCAAGGCCCTCGCCACTCTCCACCCCGACGCAGACCCCCCCCACCATCCTCAAATCTTCCAGCCTCAACATCCCCCACGAGCCCAAGGAAGTGCGGTTTGTGGTGCGGAGCGCCAGTGCTCGCAGCCGCTCTCCGTCTCCCTCCAGCGCCCCCATGCATTCCTTGCTCCCCCCCAAGCCCTTCTGCCAGAAACCCATGGCGATGTGGAACAAGTACGATGTAGCGGACTGGCTCGACAGTCTGAACCTATCAGAACACAGAGAGAGCTTCTTACACAATGAGATAGAAGGCTCCCACCTACCCGCCTTGACAAAAGAAGACTATGTGGAACTTGGAGTCACAAGAGTGGGACATCGAATGAACATCGAACGGGCTTTGAAACATTTTATAGACAGCTAGCTCGACTGGTGGGGGAGAGGAGGGGATGGGTGGGGTCTCAACTGGTCTGGGTTTTTTTGGGGAGAGGGGGACTTTTTTTAAGAAAAAAATTACACTGCACTGAATGGTGGACAAGGGAAGAGCTAAATCTGAGTGGCGTTGCTATGGTAAATGTTGCATGAATATTATGGGATGTTGCTTGGTGTCGTTCCCACTGAAGCTCAACCAAGGTTCCAGTGAGAATCGCAAATTTTTTTTTTTGTTTCTTTTTTTCAGAAAAGATAAACGAGAAAAAAAATCGGCGAAGATTTCATTCAGTTGCCTTTGAATAATCGTTGCTTGGGAAGGGAATCTCTGGCCTTCTTCCTTGAGCCCACAGATTGCCACACAGGCTGAGAAAGGAGAACAGAGATTCCCTTCGGACTTTGGATGAGTTGTGTTATCATTAGGAGAATGTTTAAAAATAGCTACTATCAACCCCAGTCTTTTCTTAATTGTATAAATTTACTTCAAAGTCCCCTATTTTCTGAGGTTAAGGGAGGGGGTTAATGCTTAATCAAAGGGAAGAGAGCAAAATGGTGATGCTTCCCCTCCATGTGCTAGTTTGAGATATAGGGAAACATCCTCGGTCTATTCCATCAAAAGAATACTCATCTTTTTACCAATTATATATTTGAACAAAAATAATATAAAAAAAAGTTTTTATCTTATAATTTTACTAAAACTATACATATATACTATTATACGAAAATGTTAAATTGAATCTTCCAAACAAATGACTTGGTTAATGAGATTTCTCTCTCTTTTTTTCCCTCTTTCTCTCACCCACGGTTTTAATGAAGAACGCACCACAGTTTCAGGGCTGTAGGGATAATAAGTCAGAAACAAATAAACTAGTCGGACACTTTGGCGCATTTAACCCATCGTCTTCCATCCATGACAAGCTTGCTCAAAATGGGAATTTTTTTTGTTGTTGTGCAAACAGAAATAAGTAGGAACCCCTGGCGTGTACCATCATGACTGGCAGTCGGCTTTTGAAGTCGCCTGCAGCTAATCGTACTGTCCAAAAGCATTGCTACTCAGCGAGGTTTCCTTCCCTTGGGATTGTACTGTTAGACCTGTTCTTAGTTTCTCCTACAATGGTGGGTGGACAAACTAAAGACCAACGTGACCCTCTCACTGTGTATCTACCCTTTACTGAAATGTACTATACTTCAAAGGTCTTTTTTTTAAGGGTTACCAGTATATTGAGGGCTTGCTGTTCCAACAATATGTGCCAGCAGGGCACCAGGGTAACACACACTCACACAGACACGCACACACAGACACACACGCACGCTCACACAGACACATGCACAAACACAGTTTGACACATATGCACACATGCATACTGTTTCTCACACTCTCAGGCACACACACTCCCGCCACGACCTCACAAACATACACTCATACACACGTTACATGCATGCTGTCAACACACACCCTCTCATGTACACATGCACACTCATACATACATACACCCATTCTTACACACTCTCATACACTCTCTCGCACTCTGTCTCTCACTCTCACACACATACTCTCACTCTTGCACACTCTCACACTCTCCTTCTCTCTCACTCTGTCTTTATCACTCTCTCACACACCCATACTTGTTATCCCAGGTGTACTGGAGATTCGTTCTGTTATAATACTGCACTTTATCACATCACAGCACTGTGTTAAAATGGGCCGATTCTGAAAGGAGTTCTTTCTATTCTCCAAGGTTGCAGGTTAACCCTCCACAATTGCTGTTACATTCCCCTGTTGACAGTTTGTGGAAGTGATTTAAGATGAAATTGAAAAATTTTTGTTAAATTATAAAAAAACCCAAAAATATGATCATCGGTTTTATCAATCAGTAAATATAAAAAACAAGACGTATCAGAGTGCCCTCAATGTTGATATTCACATGCACTGGTGAGATCACCCAGGGCTCCACTTCATTCAGTCACTGACAGCACATTGAGTCTAAATAAACTCCACTTGCTGTCTCCCACTCACACCTTGCACTGGAAGACAGACCAAGAAACAGAAAATTAATCCCTTCCCTTCCCCCCAACCAATGATTAGAACTTAATTTAGAAAAAAACTGAAGGAGCCATTACATGGAATTAAATACACTCAAAGAAGAAAAATATCAAAGGATACGAGACAGGCAAATGGGATTCGAGGAGCGCAGATAGACAGGGACATTGGGCCCAAATGGCCTCTTCTGTGCTAAAATTTCAATGATTCTGTGATTTCCGCTTTAAAGGACTCTTTCTAATCCCATTACTGATAGAACTCTCTTTCCAGGGCTGTCATGCAGCCACCTGCAAGATCTCTACTGGAATAGGGAGTGAGATTGGACTAAAGGAAGCGAGACAGGAACTGGGTGGTCGAGTGAGTCAGTACTGATTACCTCTTGGACCTGGGTTTTAGTCAAGCTCAGACCGAGGGAACAAATGTATCTTCTGTCGGCTGTCTGTAATGTGTTTGGGCAGTTTCAATCCAGTTCAAATTGGTCATGGCCCCACAGCACAAAACTACATTTGATTCTTTACTAATTGGCACTAAACCCACAAAATGTGAGGAACATGTCACACTGTGCAGTAGGGGGTACTCTTTCTGAGGTTGGAGCTGAGATACATTGTTGAGGCAGTGTAGAGGGAGCTTTACTCTGTATCTATCCCGTCCTGTACCTGCCCTGGGATTGTTTGATGGGACAGTGCAGAGGGAGCTTTACTCTGTATCTAAACCATGCTGTACTTGCCCTGGGAGTGTTTGATGGGACAGTGTAGAGGGAGCTTTACTCTGTATCTAACCCATGCTGTACCTGCCCTGGGAGTGTTTGATGGGACAGTGTAGAGGGAGCTTTACTCTGTATCTAACCCATCCTGTACATGCCCTGGGAGTGTTTGATGGGACAGTGTAGAGGGAGCTTTACTCTGTATCTAACCCGTGCTGTACCTGCCCTGGGAGTGTTTGATGGGACAGTGTAGAGGGAGCTTTACTCTGTATCTAACCCGTGCTGTACCTGCCCTGGGAGTGTTTGATGGGACAGTGTAGAGGAAGCTTTACTCTGTATCTAACCCATGCTGTACCTGCCCTGGGAGTGTTCTTGAGGGGACACTGGATGCCTGAAATGCCCAAACCTTGAGGACCAGAAAATTTTGCACACAAAGAAATCTTTAAAACAAAAGGAAACGAGAAATGAAATTGCGTTTATTTATGGAATAGGGACCGTGCGTCAGAGAAGGAAGCGAGGAAGAAAATTATATTAAATTATATTATTGGAACAGAGGACCGAGAGTCAATTGAAATGGGAAGCGAGAGTTGAGACTATGTGGCTTGTCATATACTAGGATAGGAAACGGAGGTTTGATTGAAGTGAGACTTTACAGACTAGGAAGGCTCGACGGAGCCAACTCCATGCCACTCCACTCCCTGGGAGGAGCGGCACTCTGGGGGAATCACAGGCTCGCAATTTCCCAACTGCCTGCTCCCTACGAGTGCCTCTCCCCCCGGGAGCATGGGGGCATGGAGTGGGGTCCTCAGATTCAGCCCTGAGTTTGCTGATCTCAGCTGGCGTTGCATTCGGGGTCTGCAGTTTCCCTCAGGATCTGTGGGCTAAGGAGTGGAAAATAAATTCATCCAGAGCCCTCGATCCTGATCGCTACCCGTTGACCCGTTCCCCCGTCCCCTCCCCCACCTGCCAAATACAGGCATTGAGCTCGGGTGGGAGACGGCACTCACTGTCTACGCTCACACTTGGAGCACGGCCACTTGAGTAAAGCGCCTGAGGGCTGCCAGTGGCCATGGATGTTGAGCTGAACCCCGATAAGAAGCAATGCCCTCAGGACCGGATATTGGGAAAAAGATGGAAGCGAGAGTAGGTTCAATATTGAAGTAGGAGACTGAGAGTTGAGTAAAAGAATGAAGTGAGATATGAGTACACAAGAGACAGGCATGAAGTATGTCCAATGAAATCCACACCAGAACTGGAGTTTACTGGAGCGTACGATAGGGGTCAGGTTTGAGACCATAGTGGACCTCATAGTAGGAAGAAACAGCCTTCATCAACAGGGTGATAACATAAAGAAACAAGACTTAAAACTGCACAAGAAGTGACAAGCAAGCCTGTCATTTTTTCACAGATCAGCCACACCTTCTCCCCATATCCCTCAACCACACCTTCTCCCCATATCCCTCAACCCCACCTTCTCCCCTTATCCCTCAACCCCACCTACCCACCTTCTCCCCATATCCCTCAACCCCACCTTCTCCCCATATCCCTCAACCCCACCTACCCACCTTCTCCCCATATCCCTCAACCCCACCTTCTCCCCATATCCCTCAACTCCACCCACACACCTTCTCCCCATATCATTCAACCCCACCTGCACACCTTTCCCCATATCCCTTAACCCCACCTACACACCTTTCCCCATATCCCTCAACCCCACCTACACACCTTTTCCCCATATCCCTCAACCCCACCTACACACCTTTTCCCCATATCCCTTAACCCCGCCTACCCACCTTTTCCCCATATCCCTCAACCCCACCTACTCACCTTCTCCCCCATTCCTCAACCCCACCTTCTCCCCATATCCCTCAACCCCACCTACCCACCTTCTCCCTATATCCCTCAACCCCATCTCCCCACCTTCTCCCTATATCCCTCAACCCCATCTCCCCACCTTCTCCCCATATCCCTCAACCCCATCTCCCCACCTTCTCCCCATATACCTCAACCCCACCTCCCCACGTTCTCCCCATATACTTCAACTCCATCTCCCCACCTTCTCCCTATATCCCCCAAAGGCCCCCAATTATACTGCCCCCTTCAATGTCCCAGGGAATGTTCCTCAATTTGGTTACCCTTTGAGTGACAAAGGTCCCTCAGACTTACCTCCTTAACCGTAACTCCCTTATTTCTAAATCTCATCCCCTGGGATTTGAGCCCTTCACCACCGCGAACAATTTGCCTTGATCAGCTTTGTCAGATCCCTTAATAGCCGACTGGTCTTCATCTATTGTTGCATCCTACATTGTGGAGTGGGAGTTACTAATTATTACAGTCACTGTTAACATTGGTTTCCTGACTCAATTGACATTCACATGCTCGATGACGTGTTGTGAGGCCCCAATGTTTTGGACAGTGGGCTACCACTTATCAAAACTAAGCAGTGCTGCATGTGAAGTGTCAGTAATGAGGTTACTGCTGTGTATTCATAGCCCCCAATTCCCTCTTCCCCCAGTACAGTACATTTCTTAAAGGGTATTTATCATCTCTTGTATATTTTGCTGCGGAGACATGTAAGGGTAGATGTGTCAGTTAACTCCTGTGTAGCATCAGTGGGTTTTCTGACTCTGCAAATCCCGGTTAAAAAGACAGGCAGGGCTGCCATCTTTCACCCCACATGGGACGGGAACAGGGCATTTTTTTTCTTGAAAACCAGGGCCCACATACACAGACACAAGAGAGGGTCGCGTGCAAACTTGCATAATGGTAGTAATTGTAACTTTGAGGTTAACGGAAGGAAAATCAGGCAGGGTGTATAACGGGCAGCTAATTCGATATCGCCAAAGGTAAAATCACCCCGAGTCCGATCACACAACACGGGGTTTTAGCTCAACCGTCAAAATCAGGCATTTTACTGTCTGATTTTACGGTTAGAAAAATTATATCAGGGCATTGCCCCTCCCCCCAAACCCCTGGTAACTGCGGTAACCAGTTCAAAACCAACAGGTAGTCGCTCCGCAAAGAGATTCCTTTACCCCGATTTTAACCTATCCCGTCCGACAGGAATGGGGTTGGTTCGAGCCGGGCACTCGATGTACATCCAGCCTGATTTTACCCCCCATTGACTTTGAGAGAGGCGTAACAACAGGTCGATCCCGCCGGGCGAGTCAGGTTAAAATCGGGGCTCTGCTCTCTGGAGAATGTGTTTCCCACAGGAAATACATCCTGGGATCTCCTAAAACAGACTGGTTTCCATAGATTTGCACGTTGTTGGGATCTGGGATTTGTTTCTCCCAAGCTGACTTTTTGCAGCTCTGTTGCAAAGTGACCATTAACGTCACCTGTCTCTTTATGAAAAGTAAGAAATCAAAACAGCAGGTTCTGAGCTGAGTGGAGGCCTCGATCCTTGCTGTCTGTGACAGTCCCCTGTACCTAGGTCAACTTCATACTGTGAAAATTACACTCTAGTTCAAAACAACTGAAGGAATCTGGTAATATCTTGAAAAAAGCCTTTTCTTAAAACATCAGGGAGCCTCTGAGAGTTTGCGATGGGTTGAGGGGAGCTACCAATATATCGCAAGGAGGAGGGGATTTCTACAGGGCACTCCCCATTGTCTGTCATAACTTTGGAAGAAGAACCGCGGAAACTCTGGAAAAACAACTGTTCTTCTGCCAAAGTTACACCAAAGCGAACGGGGAGCCCCCGTAGAAATTCCCACCCATCAGCTGTACATTGTGTAAACACTTTTTCTACACAAAGGGTAGTGGAGATCTGGAACTCTCTCCCCTAAAAGGCTGTGGATGCTGGGGATCAATTTGAGCTTTCAAGACTGAGATCGATAGGTTTTTCTTAGGTAAGGGCAAAAGGGGATATGGAGCAAAAGCAGGTAAATGGAGTTGAGGTACAGATCTGCCATGATCTAATTGGATGGCGGAACAGGCTCGAGGGGCTGAATGGCCACCTCCTGTTCCTACGTCCCCACATAGTCCAATTATTTCAGAATCAGTTACAGTCTTTCTCTGGCTCGATTAACAAAATTAAAATCATAAACCTTTGGGTTTAGTTGAAATTGTTTTAAAAATCAAAGGGAATAACTTGCTAGTAATTAGTCATGAGAATCCTGCTGATGTGCTGTGAGACCAGTGAGAGAGATGAAGGGCTATAGCCATAGTCAATGATATCTCTTGGGTCTTACTCAAAACCAACAATAATCTCCTTTTATTGTCTAACACAGACTGGATTTAAAATCCACATCTTTATCAAACTTTTCAGAGCTGAAGCTCCGGTCTCCGGGACTGTCTGGAGTGGGGTTCGAACGCTGCACCTTCTGAGTCCAAGGCGGGAATTCTATAACTAGGCCAAAGGCTGGCTCCTGCAGCAGGGACAATCAGGATTGAGATCTATGGCTGATATTTCCCCTGCCTAGACCAAATGCTCTGAATCCAATTGTTGAACAGCTTACTGCGTCAATGAGTGAGATCAGCGAACTCAGAATAGACCTTAGATTGAACTTGGGACCTTGCTGGTCTCTATGGGTCGAGGCCACAGAGAGGTGCATTATCACACTGAGCCATCAGTGGAGCAAATGAGACATTTCGATAAAGATCTGATCTGTTGTGATGGGTGAGCGAAGGGCTTTGAAATTGTGTGGGGGGCCAAACTGTGTATCATCAGACATTAAGAAAGACACATTAGAAACTGCAGAAGGAACAGTAAGCCCCGAGATTCGATCCTGGTCAGTGCTGAGTTAGCTGATCTCATCCAGGCAGTAGGAAGGAGCGCTACAGTTGGCTTCAAATCCCAAGGCTGGGTGGGAACAAAAATATGGATCAGAAATATCGCTCATGCTTATGGAAGCCCATCCCCCTAGTCCCCAGCTCTCCAATTGATTACTCAAACTCCCCCATCAAAGGGTTAGTCCCATTGAAGCTCATCCATATGAACCGTAACATTCCTATCAATCCCATCCCTCTAGGACCCTATCTCTCCCAACAAAGCCAATCCCTCCAGGACCCTAACTCTCCCATCGAAACCCATCCCTCTAATACCCTATCTCTCCCATCGAAACCCATCCCTCTAGTACCCTATCTCTCCCATCGAAATCTATCCCTCTAGGACCCTATCTCTCCCAACAAAGCCCATCCCTCTAGTACCCTAACTCTCCCATCGAAACCCATCCCTCTAGTACCCTATCTCTCCCATCGAAACCCATCCCTCTAGGACCCGATCTCTCCCAACAAAGCCCATCCCTCTAGTACCCTAACTCTCCCATCGAAACCCATCCCTCCAGTACCCTAACTCTCAAATCGAAACCCATCCCTCTAGGACCCTATCTCTCCCATTGAAACCCATCCCTCCAGTACCCGAACTCCCACTGAATCCCATCCCTCCACTACCTTCACTGTCCCATCAAAGCCATTCTCTCTATGACCTGAACTCTCCCATCAAATTTGATCCTGCTAGTGGCCTAACTCTCCCATCGAACACCGTTTCTCTAATATCCTCACGTTCCCATTGAAGATCACCGAAATAGTATTTCAAATAACCAAACGAATCTCATCCCTTCAGTAACTTCACTGTCCCACCAAAGCTCGTCCCTTTAGTACCCTCACTGTCCCATCGTAACTCGTCCCTTTAGTACCCTCACTGTCCCATCGTAACTCGTCTCTTTAGTACCCTCACTGTCCCATCATAAGTCGTCTCTTTAGTAGCCTCACTGTCCCATCATAAGTCGTCCCTTTAGTATCCACACTGTTGCAACATTAGTTGTCCCTTTAGTACCCACCGTGACCCATCGTAACTCGACCCTTTCGTACCCTATCTGTCCCATCGTAACTCGCCCCTTTAGTACCCTCACTGTCCCATCGTAACTCGTCCCTTTAGTACCCTCACTGTCCCATCGTAACTCATCCCTTTCGTACCCTATCTGTCCCATCGTAACTCGTCCCTTTAGTACCCTCATTGTCCCATCGTAACTCATCCCTTTAGTACCCTCACTGTCCCATCGCAACTCGTCCCTTTAGTACCCTCACTGTCCCATCGCAACTCGTCCCTTTAGTACCCTCACTGTCCCATCGCAACTCGTCCCTTTAGTACCCTCATTGTCCCATCGTAACTCATCCCTTTAGTACCCTCACTGTCCCATCGCAACTCGTCCCTTTAGTACCCTCATTGTCCCATCGTAACTCGTCTCTTTAGTACCCTCACTGTCCCATCGCAACTCGTCCCTTTAGTACCCTCACTGTCCCGTCGTAACTCATCCCTTTAGTACCCTCACTGTCCCATCGTAACTCGTCCCTTTAGTACCCTCATTGTCCCATTGTAACTCGTCCCTTTACTACCCTCACTGTCCCATCGTAACTCGTCCCTTTAGTTCTCTGTCCCATCGTAACTCATCCCTTTAGTACTCTCATTGTCCCATCGTAACTCATCCCTTTAGTACCCTCTCTGTCCCATCGTAACTCATCTTTTTAGTACCCTCATTGTCCCATCGCAACTCGCCCCTTTAGTACCCTCATTGTCCCATCGTAACTCATCCCTTCAGTACCCTCACTGTCCCATCGTAACTCGTCCCTTTAGTACCCACATTGTCCCATCGTAACTCGTCCCTTTAGTACCCTCACTGTCCCATCGTAACTCGTCCCTTTAGTACCCTCATTGTCCCATTGTAACTCGTCCCTTTAGTACCCTCACTGTCCCATCGTAACTCGTCCCTTTAGTTCTCTCTCTGTCCCATCGTAACTCATCCCTTTAGTACTCTCATTGTCCCATCGTAACTCGTCCCTTTAGTACCCTCATTGTCCCGTCGTAACTCATCCCTTTAGTACCCTCATTGTCCCATCGTAACTCGCCCCTTTAGTACCCTCATTGTCCCATCGTAACTCATCCCTTCAGTACCCTCACTGTCCCATCGTAACTCGTCCCTTTAGTATCCTCATTGTCCCATTGTAACTCGTCCCTTTAGTACCCTCTCTGTCCCATCGTAACTCATCCTTTTAGTACCCTCATTGTCCCGTCGTAACTCGTCCCTTTAGTATCCTCATTGTCCCATTGTAACTCGTCCCTTTAGTACCCTCTCTGTCCCATCGTAACTCATCCTTTTAGTACCCTCACTGTCCCATCGTAACTCGTCCCTTTAGTACCCTCATTGTCCCATTATAACTCATCCCTTTAGTACCCTCATTGTCCCATCGTAACTCATCCCTTTAGTACCCTCACTATCCCATCGTAACTCGTCCCTTTAGTATCCGCACTGTCCCATCGTAACTCATCCCTTTAGTACCCTCACTGTCCCATCGTAACTCGTCCCTTTAGTACCCTCACTGTCCCATCGTAACTCGTCCCTTTAGTACCCTCACTGTCCCATCGTAACTCGTCCCTTTAGTATCCTCATTGTCCCATCGTAACTCATCCCTTTAGTACCCTCATTGTCCCATCATAACTTATCCCTTTAGTACCCTCCCTGTCCATTGTAACTCGTACCTTTAGTACTCTCACTGTCCCATCGTAACTCGTCTCTTTAGTAGCCTCACTGTCCCATCATAAGTTATCCCTTTAGTACCCTCCCTGTCCATTGTAACTCGTACCTTTAGTACTCTCACTGTTCCGTCGTAACTCATCCCTTTAGTACCCTCACTGTCCCATCGTAACTTGTCCCTTTAGTACCCTTATTGTCCCATCGTAACTCATCTCTTTAGTACCCTCACTGTCCTATCGTAAGTTGTCCCTTTAGTACCCTCACTGTCCCATTGTAAGTCGAGCCTTTAGTACCTTCTCTGACCCAACGTAACACGTCTCTTTAGTAGCCTCACTGTCCCATCATAAGTTGTCCCTTTAGTACCCTCCCTGTCCATTGTAACTCGTACCTTTAGTACCGTCCGTGTCCCATCGTAACGTGTCCCATCATAACTTGTCCCTTTAGTACCATCACTGTCCCATCGTAACTCGTCTCTTTAGTATCCACACTGTTGCATCATTAGTTGTCCCTTTAGTGCGCTCCATGACCCATCGTAACTCGTCTATTTAGTACCCTCACTGTCGCATCCTGACTCATCTATTTAGTACCCTCACTGTCCCATCGTACGTCATCCCTTTAGTACACTCACTGTCCCATTGTAAGTCGTCCCTTTAATACCCTCACTGTTCCATCGTAACTCGTCTCTTTAGTATCCTCACAGTCCCATTGTAACTCGTGCATTTATTACTTTCACTGTTCAATCGTAACTCGTCCCTTTAGTACCCTAACTGTCCCATCGTAAGTCGAGACTTTAGTACCTTCCCTGTCCCATTGTAACTCGTACCTTTAGTATTCTCACTGTTCCATCATAACCTATCCCTTTAGTACCCTCATTGTCCCATCGTAAGTCGTCCCATTAGCACCCTCACTGTCCAATCATAAGTCGCGCCTTTAGTATCCTCACTGTCCCATCGTAACTCGTGCCTTTATTACTCTCACTGTTCCATCGTAACTCATCCCTTTAGTACCCTATCTGTCCCATCATAACTCATCTCTTTACTACCCTCATTGGCCCATCGTAACTCATACCTTTAGTACCCTCTCTGTCCCATCATAACTCATCTCTTTACTACCCTCACTGGCCCATCGTAACTCATACCTTTAGTACCCTCACTGTCTCATTGTAAGTCGTCACTTTAGTACCCACATTGTCCCATCGAAAGTTGTCCCTTTGGTACCCTCACTATCCCATCGTAAGTCCTGCCTTTAGTACCCTCACTGTCCCATCGTAAGTCATCCCATTAGCACCCTCACTGTCCCATCGTAAGTCGGGCCTTTAATTCCCTCACTGTCTCATCGTAACTCGTCCCTTTCATACACTCACTGTCCGATCATAACTCCTCTCTGTAGTACCCTCACTGTCCCATCGTAACTCATGCCTTCATTACCCTCACTGTCCCATCGTAACTCATCCCTTTAGTACCCTCACTGTCCCATCGTAACTCATCCCTTTAGTACCCTCACTGGTCCATTGTAACTCGTCCCTTTAATACCCTGACTGTCCCATTGGAACTTGCCCCTTTAGTATCCTCACTGTCCCATCGAAACTCGCCCCTTTAGTATCCTCACAGTCCCATCGTAAGTCGTCCCTTTGGTACCCTTATTGATCGATCGCAACTAGTCCCTTTAATAACCTGACTGTCCTTTCGGAACTCTCCCCTTTAGTACCCTCACTGTCCCATCGTAAGTCCTGCCTTTAGTGGTTCACTGTCCCATCGTAACTCGTCCCCTTAGAACCCACATTGTCCCATCGTAACATCATCCCTTTACTATCCTCACTGTCCCATCGTAACTCGTCCCCTTAGTACCCACATTGTCCCATCGTAACATCATCCCTTTAGTACCCTCACTGTCCCATCGTAACATCGTCCCTTTACTATCCTCACTGTCCCATCGTAACTTGTCCCCTTAGTACCCACATTGTCCCATCGTAACATCGTCCCTTTAGTACCCTCACTGTCCCATCGTAACTTGTCCCTTCAGTACCCTCACTGTCCCATTGTAAGTCATGCCTTTAGTACCTTCACCGTTCCATCATAACTCGACCCCTTAGTACCCTCACTGTCCCATCGTAAGTCGTCCCTTTTGTACCCTCACTCTTCCATTATAACTCGTCCCTTTAGTACCCTCACTGTCCCATCGTAACTCATCTCTTTAATACCCTCAGTATTCCATCGTAACTTGTCCCTTTAGTACTCATATCTTTAGTACCCTCAAAGTTTGATCGTAACTCGTCCCTTTAATACCCTGACTGTCCCATCGGAACTTGTCTCTTTAGTACCCTCACGGTCCCATCGTAAGCTGTCCCTTTGGTACCCTCACTGTCCCATCGTAACTCGTCCCTTTGGTACCCTCACGGTCCCATCGTAAGCTGTCCCTTTGGTACCCTCACTGTCCCATCGTAACTCGTCCCTTTCGTACGCTCAGTGTTCCATCATAACTCGTCTCTTTAGTACCCTCACTATCCCATCATAGATCCTGCCTTTGGTATCCTCACTGTCCTATCATATCTCGTCCCTTTAGTACCCTCACTGTCCTATCATAATTCGTCCCTTTAGTACCCTCACGATCTCATCATAGGTCCTGCCTTTAGTACCCTCACTGTCCCATCGTAAGTCGTCTGTTTAGTACCCTCACTGTCCAATCGTAAGTCGTCCCTTTAGTACCCTCACTGTCCCATCGTAAGTCGTCCCTTTAGTACTCTCACTGTCCCATCGTAACTCATCCCTTTCGTACCCTTACCGTCCTATCGTAACTCGTCCCTTTAGTACCCTCACTGTCCTATCGTAACTCATCCCTTCAGTACCCTCACCGTCCTATCGTAACTCGTCCCTTTAGTACCCTCACTGTCCTATCGTAACTCATCCCTTCAGTACCCTTACCGTCCTATCGTAACTCGTCCCTTTAGTACCCTCACTGTCCTATCGTAACTCGTCCCTTTAGTACCCTCACTATCCCAACGTAAGTTGCCCCTCTAGTTCCCTCCGCCGTCCCATCGTAACTCATCCCTTTAGTACCTTCACTGTCGCATAATAAGTTGTGCCTTTAGTACCCTCACTACCTCATCATAACTCACCCCTTTAGTACCCTCACTGTTCCATCGTAGCTTATCCCGTTAGTACCATCGAAGCCCATCCCTCTTGTACCCTAACTCTCCAATCGAAACCCATTCCCCTAGTACACTGACTCTCCCATCGAAACCCATTCCCCTAGTACACTGACTCTCCCATCGAAACCCATTCCCCTAGTACACTGACTCTCCCATCGAAACCCATTCCCCTAGTACACTGACTCTCCCATCGAAGCCCATTCCCCTAGTACACTGACTCTCCCATCGAAACCCATTCCCCTAGTACACTGACTCTCCCATCGAAACCCATTCCCCTAGTACACTGACTCTCCCATCGAAGCCCATTCTCCTAGGACACAGACTCTCCCATCGAAGCCCATTCCCCTAGTACACGGACTCTCCCATCGAAGCCCATTCTCCTAGTACACTGACTCTCCCATCGAAGCCCATTCCCCTACGACACTGACTCTCCCATCGAAACCCATTCCCCTAGGACACTGACTCTCCCATCGAAGCCCATTCCCCTAGTACACTGACTCTCCCATCGAAACCCATTCCCCTAGGACACTGACTCTCCCATCGAAACCCATTCCCCTAGTACACTAACTCTCCAATCGAAACCCATTCCCCTAGTACACTGACTCTCCCATCGAAACCCATTCCCCTAGTACACTAACTCTCCAATCGAAACCCATTCCCCTAGTACACAGACTCTCCCATCGAAGCCCATTCCCCTAGTACACTGACTCTCCCATCGAAACCCATTCCCCTAGGACACTGACTCTCCCATCGAAACCCATTCCCCTAGTACACTAACTCTCCAATCGAAACCCATTCCCCTAGTACACTGACTCTCCCATCGAAACCCATTCCCCTAGTACACTGACTCTCCCATCGAAGCCCATTCCCCTAGTACACAGACTCTCCCATCGAAGCCCATTCCCCTAGGACACAGACTCTCCCATCGAAGCCCATTCCCCTAGTACACTGACTCTCCCATCGAAGCCCATTCCCCTAGTACACAGACTCTCCCATCGAAGCCCATTCCCCTAGTACACTGACTCTCCCATCGAAGCCCATTCCCCTAGTACACGGACTCTCCCATCGAAGCCCATTCCCCTAGTACACTGACTCTCCCATCGAAGCCCATTCCCCTAGTACACTGACTCTCCCATCGAAACCCATTCCCCTAGTACACTGACTCTCCCATCGAAACCCATTCCCCTAGTACACTGACTCTCCCATCGAAACCCATTCCCCTAGTACACTGACTCTCCCATCGAAGCCCATTCCCCTAGTACACGGACTCTCTCATCGAAGCCCATTCCCCTAGTACACTGACTCTCCCATCGAAGCCCATTCCCCTAGTACACGGACTCTCCCATCGAAGCCCATTCCCCTAGTACCCCAATTCTCTTCTCAGCCCATCCCTTTAGTTCAGGCTGACACATGAAGAATGGCCACTCAGGCACCCAGTACCTGTGGAACTGTAGTCCAGCAAAGGTTAGCGTCTCCAGAGAACATCAGCAGGGTGGGAAGTGAATAAAAGGACACCAGAAACTCCAGATGGCCGCTCAGCCCCACACGGGTCAGGCCGGGTTGGATTGGGTCAGATCGGGTCAGGTTAGGCCGGATTGGATCGGATCAGATCGGGGGTCGGGTCAGATTGGGGTTTGGGTCAGATCGGGGGTCGGGTCAGATTGGGATTTGGGTCAGATCGGGGATCGGGTCAGATTGGGGTTTGGGTCGGATCGGGGATCGGGTCAGATTGGGGTTTGGGTCGGATCGGGGATCGGGTCAGATTGGGATTTGGGTCAGATCGGGGGTCGGGTCAGATCGGGGATCGGGTCAGATTGGGGTTTGGGTCAGATCGGGGATCGGGTCAGATTGGGATTTGGGTCAGATCGGGGGTCGGGTCAGATCGGGGATCGGGTCAGATTGGGGTTTGGGTCGGATCGGGGATCGGGTCAGATTGGGGTTTGGGTCGGATCGGGGATCGGGTCAGATTGGGGTTTGGGTCGGATCGGGTCGGATCGGGTTGGATCAGGTCGGATCAGATCGGGTTGGATCGGCTCGGATTGGCTCCACTGTGCCTTTCTGTACAGTTTGTGCGATACACAATCCCACAATTAAATGTCACAATGCAAAACACATCAGCAATTTGAAATAATGAACACAGACATTTCTCAGTCTTATTGGTGGGAAAATCAGAGGCTAAATTTGTGCTGTCAGTGTGACTATATCAAGGAATTCAAATTGGATCAATTTGAGTATGAAAATTATGTGAATTAGAAAATAGACTGTTTGCTCATCCATCAACTGCACCTTACTGATCAAGGACATAGTTTATATGCAAAGCTCTGTCAAACCAAGAAAATCCAGTTTAACGGGCTGTTATGCAGCGTATAGAAGTGGGTTATAACTGGGATTTGTGCAATCCAATCGAGGGGTTCAGGGGGTTTATATATGGAATAACAGATACCCAGGAATGAGTTACAGTCTGGAATCTAATCGAGGGGTTCGGGGTGGTTTATATATAGAATAACAGATACCCGGGAGTGAGTTACAGACTGGAATCTAATCGAGGGGTTCGGGGGGTTTATATATAGAATAACAGATACCCGGGAGTGAGTTACAGACTGGAATCTAATCGAGGGGTTCGGGGGGTTTATATATAGAATAACAGATACCCGGGAGTGAGTTACAGACTGGAATCTAATCGAGGGGTTTGAGGGGTTATATATAGAATAACAGATACCCAGGAGTGAGTTACAGACTGGGATCTAATCGAGGGGTTCGGGGGTTTATATATAGAATAACAGATACCCGGGAGTGAGTTACAGACTGGGATCTAATCGAGGGGTTCGGGGGTTTATATATAGAATAACAGATACCCGGGAGTGAGTTACAGGCTGGAATCTAATCGAGGGGTTCGGGGGTTTATATACAGATTAACAAATACCCGGGAGTGGGTTACAGGCTGGAATCTGATCGAGGGGTCTGGATAACACACTCTGAACCCTGTGATTAGAATACTTCTTTAATATCAGTCCCACTGTCCGACCACATTATTTCAGTATTATCATGGGGAACACAGTTAGCTCACGGTTGATGTTTCCTAAGCGAGGATCTGCAGTCCGTGTACCCACGTCTGTGTGATCCTACTTTTTTTAAAGAACAATTCTTTGGCCATCAGTAACCATGCAGGTCAAAGGTCTCGGGGTTGGTTTGCCCGGGTTCATTGCTCAAGGTAGTCTGACCAGGAAGCAATCATCCACCATTTCTAGGGCAAGTGATTTCGCGCAGGTAAGATTGCCGAGAATGGCGGAGCAGCAGCGGAGGATAACATCCCACGAACGAGACCCCCAATGCCACCAATTTAATTTTAATCAGCTGCACGTTTTTAAGTCTTGTGTCAGCTGTCCTGTCAGGCAAACACTCCACTGACAGGCACCATTTCAAATCAAAACCCATATTAAAAGTGCCGGTGAGCAGAGCATTTGCTGACTGGAAGACCAGCTGTTGCAGTAACCACCTAGAAGGTCGTTTTAAAACACGGAACTGATTAAAAGTAAAAACGCGAGCAAGGGGAAGGACTGAGTGGAGTGATGGTGCTGTCAGGAGCCAGAACAGATCACTTGCCCAAACCACTACATGTCTCTTTGTACTAAGGTGATGCTCCACATTCTTTTGTAAGAATTATTATTTGAGAGATTCACAAAATAGAAGTATAAAGGGTTACTTTAATCTTCTTGTTGTGATACTTGCACCACAGAGAATCTATGTTTGTTATATAATGTAATAAATTTCTAAGTAAAAGTTTATCATCTTTTATCAGACTTCCTGTTTGTTTGAATTTGAAAAGAAAATGTTTTGCTCACTGAGAGGGACAGGAGAAGGGCCGAGTGTGGAACGGCTGATTACTAATTGAGCCCAATCACAAGGTACCAGGTTCCATTCCCTTTTGTGATTTTCAGCCCGAAAGAAAAATGTTTTATTCAGCAACCCCGATGGCTCAATGAGTAAAGGACTGCTCACTGTTCCATCCCCACTCTGTGCTGCTACCTGACCTCAGCCAGGACAGCACAGAGGGCTACAATTGGCCTTGGCGCCCTTAGGATAAAGTGGGGAGAAGTCAACTCGAGTTCCTGCTCCTCAGCACTGTCCAATGACTCCTGCTTGCATGTCTGAGCATTAGGCGAGGACAGGCCCGGGCTCAACTGTGATGCTCCCCACAGTCAAATACCCTGCCAACACTCACCGGGCTCATCTTGGCCAAGGTACCAGATGGGCGGCTGTGGAGCTGTACCCGGGTAAGAGTCAGCACTTTGGGCGAGGGGGGGAACAAAATAAAAAGGTGCCGGGTCAGATATTATCAGGCCAGATTTAGATTGTGCTCAGGATATTGGGGGTGAATTTGGTCCTGGGGGGAGATTTTACAAATCAATGGGAAAATAATGGGGCGGGTATAAATGGGATGAGTGTAAATGGGATGGGTGTAAAGGGGATGAGTGTAAATGGGACGGGTATAAATGGGATGAGTGTAAATGGGACAGGGTGTAAATGGGACGGGTGTAAAGGGGATGGGTGTAAATGGGATGGGTGTAAATGGGACGGGTACAAATGGGATGAGTGTAAATGGGACAGGGTGTAAATGGGACGGGTGTAAAGGGGATGGGTGTAAATGGGATGGGTGTAAATGCGATGAGTGTAAATGGGACACGGTGTAAATGGGAAGGGTGTAAATGGGATGAGTGTAAATGCGACAGGGTGTAAATGCGATGAGTGTAAATGGGGCGGGGTGTAAATGGGGCGGGGTGTAAATGGGGCGGGTGTAAATCGGACGGGGTGCAAATGGGGCGGGGTGCAAATGAGACGGGTGTAAATGGGGCGGGGTGTAAATGGGCGGGGTGTAAATGGGACGGGGTGTAAATGGGACGGGGTGTAAATGGGATGAGTGTAAATGGGACGGGGTGTAAATGGGACAGGGTGCAAATTGGATGAGTGTAAATGGGACGGGGTGTAAATGGGACAGGGTGCAAATTGGATGAGTGTAAATGGGACGGGGTGTAAATGGGACAGGGTGTAAATGGGACGGGGTGTAAATGGGGCACGGTGTAAATGGGACGTGGTGTAAATGGGACAGGTGTAAATGTGACGGGTGTAAATGGGGCGGGTGTGAATGGGGCGGGTGTAAATGGGGCAGGGTGTAAATGGGGCGGGGTGTAAATGGGGCGGGGTGTAAATGGGGCAGGGTGTAAATGGGATGGGGTGTAAATGGGATGGATGTAAATGGGATGGGGTGAAAATGGGATGGGGTGTAAATGGGATGGGGTGTAAATGGGGCGGAGTGTAAATGGGACATGTGTAAATGGGGCGGGTGTAAATGGGACGGGGTGTAAATGGGATGAGTGTAAATGGGGTGAAAATGGGATGGGGTGTAAATGGGATGGGGTGTAAATGGGGCGGAGTGTAAATGGGACATGTGTAAATGGGACATGTGTAAATGGGACGGGGTGTAAATGGGATGAGTGTAAATGGGACGGGGTGTAAATGGGGCAGGGTGTAAATGGGATGAGTGTAAATGGGACGGGTGTAAATGTGATGGGGTGTAAATGGGACGGGTGTAAATGGGATGGGTGTAAATGGGACAGGTGTAAATGGGACGGGGTGTAAATGGGGCAGGGTGTAAATGGGATGAGTGTAAATGGGACGGGGTGTAAATGGGGCAGGGTGTAAATGGGACGAGTGTAAATGGGATGGGGTGTAAATGGGATGGGTGTAAATGGGGTGGGGTGTAAATGGGACAGGGTGTAAATGGGATGAGTGTAAATGGGACAGGTGTAAATGGGATGAGTGTAAATGGGGTGGGGTGTAAATGGGACAGGTGTAAA
This sequence comes from Heptranchias perlo, assembly GCF_035084215.1. Lineage (NCBI taxonomy): Eukaryota > Metazoa > Chordata > Chondrichthyes > Hexanchiformes > Hexanchidae > Heptranchias > Heptranchias perlo. The sequence goes on along the minus strand of NC_090348.1, from coordinate 46,988,249 downwards.
TGTGACGGTGTATAAATGGCATGTGTGTAAATGGGACGTCGTGTAAATGGGACAGGGTGTAAATGGGACGGGTGTAAATGTGACGAGTGTAAATCGGACGGGGTGCAAATGGGGCGGGGTGCAAATGGGACGGGTGTAAATGGGATGCGTGCAAATGGGATGTGTGCAAATGGGACGGGTGTAAATGGGACGGGGAGTAAATGGGATGCGTGTAAATGGGACGTGTGTAAATGGGACGTGTGTAAATAGGGCAGGGTGTAAATGGGGTGTGGTGTAAATGGGATGGGTGTAAATGGGGCAGGGTGTAAATGGGGCAGGGTGTAAATGGGATGGGGTGCAAATGTTATGGTTGTAAATGGGGCGGGGTGTAAATGGGGCAGGGTGTAAATGGGGTGTGGTGTAAATGGGGCGGAGTGTAAATGGGACATGTGTAAATGGGACATGTGTAAATGGGACGGGGTGTAAATGGGATGAGTGTAAATGGGACGGGGTGTAAATGGGGCAGGGTGTAAATGGGATGAGTGTAAATGGGACGGGTGTAAATGTGATGGGGTGTAAATGGGACGGGTGTAAATGGGATGGGTGTAAATGGGACAGGTGTAAATGGGACGGGGTGTAAATGGGGCAGGGTGTAAATGGGATGAGTGTAAATGGGACGGGGTGTAAATGGGGCAGGGTGTAAATGGGACGAGTGTAAATGGGATGGGGTGTAAATGGGATGGGTGTAAATGGGGTGGGGTGTAAATGGGACAGGGTGTAAATGGGATGAGTGTAAATGGGACAGGTGTAAATGGGATGAGTGTAAATGGGGTGGGGTGTAAATGGGACAGGTGTAAATGTGACGGTGTATAAATGGCATGTGTGTAAATGGGACGTCGTGTAAATGGGACGGGGTGTAAATGGGACGGGTGTAAATGTGACGAGTGTAAATCGGACGGGGTGCAAATGGGGCGGGGTGCAAATGGGACGGGTGTAAATGGGATGCGTGCAAATGGGATGTGTGCAAATGGGACGGGTGTAAATGGGACGGGGAGTAAATGGGATGCGTGTAAATGGGACGTGTGTAAATGGGACGTGTGTAAATAGGGCAGGGTGTAAATGGGGTGTGGTGTAAATGGGATGGGTGTAAATGGGGCAGGGTGTAAATGGGGCAGGGTGTAAATGGGATGGGGTGCAAATGTTATGGTTGTAAATGGGGCGGGGTGTAAATGGGGCAGGGTGTAAATGGGGTGTGGTGTAAATGGGATGGGTGTAAATGGGGCGGGGTGTAAATGGGGCAGGGTGTAAATGGGGTGTGGTGTAAATGGGATGGGTGTAAATGGGATGGGGTGCAAATGTTATGGTTGTAAATGGGGCGGGGTGTAAATGGGACGGGGTGTAAATGGGGCGGGGTGTAAATGGGACAGGTGTAAATGGGGTGGGGTGTAAATGGGATGAGTGTAAATGGGATGGGTGTAAATGGGACAGGTGTAAATGGGGTGGGGTGTAAATGGGATGAGTGTAAATGGGATGGGTGTAAATGGGACGGGGTGTAAATGGGGCGGGGTGTAAATGGGACAGGTGTAAATGGGACGGTGTATAAATGGGATGAGTGTAAATGGGATGGGTGTAAATGGGATGGGTGTAAATGGGGTGAGGTGTAAATGGGATGAGTGTAAATGGGATGGGTGTAAATGGGACGGGGTGTAAATGGGGCAGGGTGTAAATGGGACGGGTGTAAATGGGGTGGGGTGTAAATGGGATGAGTGTAAATGGGATGGGTGTAAATGGGACGGGGTGTAAATGGGGCAGGGTGTAAATGGGATGAGTGTAAATGGGACGGGGTGTAAATGGGACGGGGTGTAAATGGGGCAGGGTGTAAATGGGATGAGTGTAAATGGGACGAGTGTAAATGGTGTGGGTGTGAATGGGACAGGTGTAAATGGGATGGGGTGTAAATGGGATGGGGTGTAAATGGGGCAGGGTGTAAATGGGACGAGTGTAAATGGGACGGGGTGTAAATGGGACGAGTGTAAATGGGATGGGGTGTAAATGGGGCAGGGTGTAAATGGGACGAGTGTAAATGGGACGGTGTATAAATGGGATGAGTGTAAATGGGGCAGGGTGTAAATGGGACGGGGTGTAAATGGGACGAGTGTAAATGGGATGGGGTGTAAATGGGGCAGGGTGTAAATGGGACGAGTGTAAATGGGACGGTGTATAAATGGGATGAGTGTAAATGGGATGGGGTGTAAATGGGGCAGGGTGTAAATGGGACGGGGTGTAAATGGGATGGGGTGTAAATGGGACGGGGTGTAAATGGGGCAGGGTGTAAATGGGATGAGTGTAAATGGGATGGGGTGTAAATGGGGCAGGGTGTAAATGGGACGAGTGTAAATGGGACGGGGTGTAAATGGGACGGGGTGTAAATGGGGCAGGGGGTAAATGGGATGAGTGTAAATGGGACGGGGTGTAAATGGGGCAGGGTGTAAATGGGACGAGTGTAAATGGGACGGGGTGTAAATGGGACGGGGTGTAAATGGGATGGGGTGTAAATGGGATGGGTGTAAATGGGACGGGTGTAAATGGGATGAGTGTAAATGGGACGGGGTGTAAATGGGACGGGGTGTAAATGGGGCAGGGTGTAAATGGGATGAGTGTAAATGGGACGGGGTGTAAATGGGGCAGGGTGTAAATGGGACGAGTGTAAATGGGACGGGGTGTAAATGGGACGAGTGTAAATGGGATGGGGTGTAAATGGGATGGGTGTAAATGGGACGGGTGTAAATGGGATGAGTGTAAATGGGGCGGGTGTAAATGGGATGAGTGTAAATGGGGCGGGGTGTAAATGGGACGGGTGTAAATGTGACGAATGTAAATCGGACGGGGTGCAAATGGGGCGGGGTGCAAATGGGACGGGTGTAAATGGGACGTGTGTAAATGGGATGGGTGTAAATGGGATGGGTGTAAATGGGGCAGGGTGTAAATGGGATGGGGGTAAATGGGGTAGGGTGTAAATGGGGTAGGGTGTAAATGGGACGGGGGTAAATGGGGCACGGTGTAAATGGGACAGGTGTAAATGGGGTGTGGTGTAAATGGGATGGGTGTAAATGGGGCGGGGTGTAAATGGGACGGGGTGTAAATGGGTTGAGTGCAAATGGTACGGGGTGTAAATGGGGTAGGTGTGAATGGGGTGGGGTGTAAATGGGATGAGTTTAAATGGGGCAGGGTGTAAATGGGATGAGTGTAAATGGGACGGGGTGTAAATGGGATGAGTGTAAATGGGATTGGTGCAAATGGGATGGGGTGTAAATGGGGCAGGGTGTAAATGGGGTAGGGTGTAAATGGGATGGGGTGTAAATGGGACGGGGTGTAAATGGGATGAGTGCAAATGGGACGGGGTGTAAATGGGATGAGTGTAAATGGGACGGGTGTAAATGGGACGGGGTGTAAATGGGGCAGGGTGTAAATGGGATGAGTGCAAATGGGACGGGGTGTAAATGGGATGAGTGTAAATGGGACGGGTGTAAATGGGACGGGGTGTAAATGGGGCAGGGTGTAAATGGGATGAGTGTAAATGGGACGGGTGTAAATGGGGCAGGGTGTAAATGGGATGAGTGTAAATGGGGCGGGGTTTAAATGGGCAGGGTGTAAATGGGGTGGGGTGTAAATGGGACAGGGTGTAAATGGGATGAGTGTAAATGGGACGGGTGTAAATGGGATGAGTGGAAATGGGGTGGGGTGTAACTGGGACAGGTGTAAATGGGATGTGTATAAATGGGACGGGTGTAAATGTGACGAGTGTAAATCGGACGGGGTGCAATTGGTGCGGGGTGCAAATGGGACGGGTGTAAATGGGATGCGTGCAAATGGGATGTGTGCAAATGGGACGGGTGTAAATGGGACGGGGTGTAAATGGGATGCGTGTAAATGGGACGTGTGTAAATGGGACGTGTGTAAATGGGGCAGGGTGTAAATGGGGCAGGGTGTAAATGGGATGGGGTGCAAATTTTATGGTTGTAAATGGGGCGGGGTGTAATTGGGGCAGGGTGTAAATGGGATGGGGTAAATGGGGCAGGGTGTAAATGGGGTGTGGTGTAAATGGGGCAGGGTGTAAATGGGATGGTTGTAAATGGGGCAGGGTGTAAATGGGATGGTTGTAAATGGGGCGGGGTGTAAATGGGACAGGGCGTAAATGGGGCGGGTGTGAATGGGATGCGTGTAAATGGGACGTGTGTAAATGGGATGTGTGTAAATGGGGCAGGGTGTAAATGGGGCAGGGTGTAAATGGGATGGGGTGCAAATTTTATGGTTGTAAATGGGGCGGGGTGTAAATGGGGCAGGGTGTAAATGGGACCGGGTAAATGGGGCAGGGTGTAAATGGGGTGTGGTGTAAATGGGATGGGTGTAAATGGGATCGGTGTAAATGGGATGGATGTAAATGGGACGGGGTGTAAATGGGACGGGTGTAAATGGGATGGATGTAAATGGGACGGGGTGTAAATGGGACGGGTGTAAATGGGATGAGTGTAAATGGGATGAGTGTAAATGGGACGGGTGTAAATGGGATGAGTGTAAATGGGACGGGTGTAAATGGGATGAGTGTAAATGGGCAGGGTGTAAATGGGATGAGTGTAAATGGGGTGGGGTGTAAATGGGATGGGTGTAAATGGGATGGGTGTAAATGGGACGGGGTGTAAATGGGGCGGGTGTGAATGGGGTGGGTGTAAATGGGACCGGTGTAAATGGGACGAGTGTAAATGGGACGGGGTGTAAATGGGATGAGTGTAAATGGGACGGGGTGTAAATGGGATAGGTGTAAATGGGACGGGGTGTAAATGGGATGAGTGTAAATGGGACGGGGTGTAAATGGGACGGGGTGTAAATGGGATAGGTGTAAATGGGACGGGGTGTAAATGGGATGAGTGTAAATGGGACGGGGTGTAAATGGGACGGGGTGTAAATGGGATGAGTGTAAATGGGATGAGTGTAAATGGGACGGGTGTAAATGGGATGAGTGTAAATGGGACGGGGTGTAAATGGGACGGGTGTAAATGTGACGAGTGTAAATCGGACGGGGTGCAAATGGGGCGGGGTGTAAATGGGGTGTGGTGTAAATGGGGCACGGTGTAAATGGGACGGGGTGTAAATGGGGCGGGTGTGAATGGGACGGGTGTAAATGGGGCAGGGTGTAAATGGGATGAGTGTAAATGGGACGGGGTGTAAATGGGATGGGTGTAAATGGGACGGGTGTAAATGGGGCAGGGTGTAAATGGGATGAGTGTAAATGGGACAGGTGTAAATGGGACGGGGTGTAAATGGGATGAGTGTAAATGGGACGGGGTGTAAATGGGATGGGTGTAAATGGGATGAGTGTAAATGGGACGGGGTGTAAATGGGATGGGTGTAAATGGGACAGGTGTAAATGGGACGGGGTGTAAATGGGATGAGTGTAAATGGGACGGGGTGTAAATGGGGCAGGGTGTAAATGGGACGGGGTATAAATGGGACGGGGTGTAAATGGGGCAGGGTGTGAATAGGATGAGTGTAAATGGGACGGGGTGTAAATGGGACGGGGTGTAAATGGGGCAGGGTGTGAATAGGATGAGTGTAAATGAGACGGGGTGTAAATGGGGCAGGGTGTAAATAGGAGGAGTGTAAATGGGACGGGGTGTAAATGTGACGGGGTGTAAATGGGATGGGTGTAAATGCGATGAGTGTAAATGGGACGGGTGTAAATGGGACGGGTGAAAATGGGACTGGGGTAAATGGGGCACGGTGTAAATGGGGCAGGGTGTAAATGGGATGGGGTGCAAATGTTATGGTTGTAAATGGGACGGGTGTAAATGGGGCGGGGTGTAAATGGGATGGGTGTAAATGGGACGGGTGTAAATGTGATGGGGTGTAAATGGGATGAGTGTAAATGGGGCGGGGTGTAAATGGGACGGGGTGTAAATGGGATGGGTGTAAATGGGACAGGTGTAAATGGGATGAGTGTAAATGGGACGGGGTGTAAATGGGAAAGGCTGTAAATGGGACGGGGGTGAATGGGGCGGGTGTAAATGGGGCGGGTGTAAATAGGGTGGGGTGTAAATGGGACGGGTGTAACTGGGATGGGGTGTAAATGGGATGGGTGTAAATGGGATGAGTGTAAATGGGACAGGGTGTAAATGGGACGGGGTGTAAATGGGACGGGGTGTAAATGGGATGAGTGTAAATGGGACGGGGTGTAAATGGGGCAGGGTGTAAATGGGAGGAGTGTAAATGGGACGGGGTATAAATGGGACGGGGTGTAAATGGGGCAGGGTGTGAATAGGATGAGTGTAAATGGGACGGGGTGTAAATGGGACGGGGTGTAAATGGGGCAGGGTGTAAATAGGAGGAGTGTAAATGGGACGGGGTGTAAATGTGACGGGGTGTAAATGGGATGGGTGTAAATGCGATGAGTGTAAATGGGACGGGTGTAAATGGGGCAGGGTATAAATGGGGCGGGGTGTAAATGGGTGGGGTGTAAATGGGGCGGGGTTTAAATGGGACGGGTGTAAATGGGACGAGTGTCAATGGGACGGGGTGTAAATGGGATGTCGTGTAAATGGGACGGGGTGTAAATAGTACGGGTGTAAATGGGACGGGGTGTAAATGGGGCACGGTGTAAATGGGACAGGGTGTAAATGGGATGGGTGTAAATGGGATGGGTGTAAATGGGACAGGGTGTAAATGGGACAGGTTTAAATGGGACGGGGTGTAAATGGGACGGGGTGTAAATGGGGCAGGGTGTAAATGGGATGGGTGTAAATGGGATGGGTGTAAATGGGACAGGGTGTAAATGGGACAGGTTTAAATGGGACGGGGTGTAAATGGGATGAGTGTAAATGGGACGGGGTGTAAATGGGGCAGGGTGTGAATGGGATGAGTGTAAATGGGACGGGGTGTAAATGGGAGGAGTGTAAATGGGACGGGGTGTAAATGGGGCATGATGTAAATGGGACGGGTGTAAATGGGGTGGGGTGTAAATGGGACAGGGTGTAAATGGGCAGGGTGTAAATGGGACGAGTGTAAATGGGACGGGGTGTAAATGGGCAGGGTGTAAATGGGACGAGTGTAAATGGGACGGGGTGTAAATGGGATAGGTGTAAATGGGACGGGGTGTAAATGGGGCATGGTGTAAATGGGATGAGTGTAAATGGGATGAGTGTAAATGGGACAGGTGTAAATGGGACGGGGTGTAAATGGGATGAGTGTAAATGGGACGGGGTGTAAATGTGACGAGTGTAAATCGGACGGGGTGCAAATGGGGCGGGGTGTAAATGGGACGGGTGAAAATGGGACTGGGGTAAATGGGGCACGGTGTAAATGGGGCAGGGTGTAAATGGGATGGGGTGCAAATGTTATGGTTGTAAATGGGACGGGTGTAAATGGGGCGGGGTGTAAATGGGACAGGTGTAAATGGGATGGGTGTAAATGGGACAGGTGTAAATGGGATGAGTGTAAATGGGACGGGGTGTAAATGGGGCAGGGTGTAAATGGGACAGGTGTAAATGGGACGGGGTGTAAATGGGATGAGTGTAAATGGGACGAGTGTAAATGGGACGGGGTGTAAATGGGACGGGTGTAAATGGGACGGGGTGTAAATGGGGCAGGGTGTAAATGGGATGAGTGTAAATGGGACGGGTGTAAATGGGGCAGGGTGTAAATGGGATGAGTGTAAATGGGGCGGGGTTTAAATGGGCAGGGTGTAAATGGGGTGGGGTGTAAATGGGACAGGGTGTAAATGGGATGAGTGTAAATGGGACGGGTGTAAATGGGATGAGTGGAAATGGGGTGGGGTGTAACTGGGACAGGTGTAAATGGGATGTGTATAAATGGGACGGGTGTAAATGTGACGAGTGTAAATCGGACGGGGTGCAATTGGTGCGGGGTGCAAATGGGACGGGTGTAAATGGGATGCGTGCAAATGGGATGTGTGCAAATGGGACGGGTGTAAATGGGACGGGGTGTAAATGGGATGCGTGTAAATGGGACGTGTGTAAATGGGACGTGTGTAAATGGGGCAGGGTGTAAATGGGGCAGGGTGTAAATGGGATGGGGTGCAAATTTTATGGTTGTAAATGGGGCGGGGTGTAATTGGGGCAGGGTGTAAATGGGATGGGGTAAATGGGGCAGGGTGTAAATGGGGTGTGGTGTAAATGGGGCAGGGTGTAAATGGGATGGTTGTAAATGGGGCAGGGTGTAAATGGGATGGTTGTAAATGGGGCGGGGTGTAAATGGGACAGGGCGTAAATGGGGCGGGTGTGAATGGGATGCGTGTAAATGGGACGTGTGTAAATGGGATGTGTGTAAATGGGGCAGGGTGTAAATGGGGCAGGGTGTAAATGGGATGGGGTGCAAATTTTATGGTTGTAAATGGGGCGGGGTGTAAATGGGGCAGGGTGTAAATGGGACCGGGTAAATGGGGCAGGGTGTAAATGGGGTGTGGTGTAAATGGGATGGGTGTAAATGGGATCGGTGTAAATGGGATGGATGTAAATGGGACGGGGTGTAAATGGGACGGGTGTAAATGGGATGGATGTAAATGGGACGGGGTGTAAATGGGACGGGTGTAAATGGGATGAGTGTAAATGGGATGAGTGTAAATGGGACGGGTGTAAATGGGATGAGTGTAAATGGGACGGGTGTAAATGGGATGAGTGTAAATGGGCAGGGTGTAAATGGGATGAGTGTAAATGGGGTGGGGTGTAAATGGGATGGGTGTAAATGGGATGGGTGTAAATGGGACGGGGTGTAAATGGGGCGGGTGTGAATGGGGTGGGTGTAAATGGGACCGGTGTAAATGGGACGAGTGTAAATGGGACGGGGTGTAAATGGGATGAGTGTAAATGGGACGGGGTGTAAATGGGATAGGTGTAAATGGGACGGGGTGTAAATGGGATGAGTGTAAATGGGACGGGGTGTAAATGGGACGGGGTGTAAATGGGATAGGTGTAAATGGGACGGGGTGTAAATGGGATGAGTGTAAATGGGACGGGGTGTAAATGGGACGGGGTGTAAATGGGATGAGTGTAAATGGGATGAGTGTAAATGGGACGGGTGTAAATGGGATGAGTGTAAATGGGACGGGGTGTAAATGGGACGGGTGTAAATGTGACGAGTGTAAATCGGACGGGGTGCAAATGGGGCGGGGTGTAAATGGGGTGTGGTGTAAATGGGGCACGGTGTAAATGGGACGGGGTGTAAATGGGGCGGGTGTGAATGGGACGGGTGTAAATGGGGCAGGGTGTAAATGGGATGAGTGTAAATGGGACGGGGTGTAAATGGGATGGGTGTAAATGGGACGGGTGTAAATGGGGCAGGGTGTAAATGGGATGAGTGTAAATGGGACAGGTGTAAATGGGACGGGGTGTAAATGGGATGAGTGTAAATGGGACGGGGTGTAAATGGGATGGGTGTAAATGGGATGAGTGTAAATGGGACGGGGTGTAAATGGGATGGGTGTAAATGGGACAGGTGTAAATGGGACGGGGTGTAAATGGGATGAGTGTAAATGGGACGGGGTGTAAATGGGGCAGGGTGTAAATGGGACGGGGTATAAATGGGACGGGGTGTAAATGGGGCAGGGTGTGAATAGGATGAGTGTAAATGGGACGGGGTGTAAATGGGACGGGGTGTAAATGGGGCAGGGTGTGAATAGGATGAGTGTAAATGAGACGGGGTGTAAATGGGGCAGGGTGTAAATAGGAGGAGTGTAAATGGGACGGGGTGTAAATGTGACGGGGTGTAAATGGGATGGGTGTAAATGCGATGAGTGTAAATGGGACGGGTGTAAATGGGACGGGTGAAAATGGGACTGGGGTAAATGGGGCACGGTGTAAATGGGGCAGGGTGTAAATGGGATGGGGTGCAAATGTTATGGTTGTAAATGGGACGGGTGTAAATGGGGCGGGGTGTAAATGGGATGGGTGTAAATGGGACGGGTGTAAATGTGATGGGGTGTAAATGGGATGAGTGTAAATGGGGCGGGGTGTAAATGGGACGGGGTGTAAATGGGATGGGTGTAAATGGGACAGGTGTAAATGGGATGAGTGTAAATGGGACGGGGTGTAAATGGGAAAGGCTGTAAATGGGACGGGGGTGAATGGGGCGGGTGTAAATGGGGCGGGTGTAAATAGGGTGGGGTGTAAATGGGACGGGTGTAACTGGGATGGGGTGTAAATGGGATGGGTGTAAATGGGATGAGTGTAAATGGGACAGGGTGTAAATGGGACGGGGTGTAAATGGGACGGGGTGTAAATGGGATGAGTGTAAATGGGACGGGGTGTAAATGGGGCAGGGTGTAAATGGGACGGGGTATAAATGGGACGGGGTGTAAATGGGGCAGGGTGTGAATAGGATGAGTGTAAATGGGACGGGGTGTAAATGGGACGGGGTGTAAATGGGGCAGGGTGTAAATAGGAGGAGTGTAAATGGGACGGGGTGTAAATGTGACGGGGTGTAAATGGGATGGGTGTAAATGCGATGAGTGTAAATGGGACGGGTGTAAATGGGGCAGGGTATAAATGGGGCGGGGTGTAAATGGGTGGGGTGTAAATGGGGCGGGGTTTAAATGGGACGGGTGTAAATGGGACGAGTGTCAATGGGACGGGGTGTAAATGGGATGTCGTGTAAATGGGACGGGGTGTAAATAGTACGGGTGTAAATGGGACGGGGTGTAAATGGGGCACGGTGTAAATGGGACAGGGTGTAAATGGGATGGGTGTAAATGGGATGGGTGTAAATGGGACAGGGTGTAAATGGGACAGGTTTAAATGGGACGGGGTGTAAATGGGACGGGGTGTAAATGGGGCAGGGTGTAAATGGGATGGGTGTAAATGGGATGGGTGTAAATGGGACAGGGTGTAAATGGGACAGGTTTAAATGGGACGGGGTGTAAATGGGATGAGTGTAAATGGGACGGGGTGTAAATGGGGCAGGGTGTGAATGGGATGAGTGTAAATGGGACGGGGTGTAAATGGGAGGAGTGTAAATGGGACGGGGTGTAAATGGGGCATGATGTAAATGGGACGGGTGTAAATGGGGTGGGGTGTAAATGGGACAGGGTGTAAATGGGCAGGGTGTAAATGGGACGAGTGTAAATGGGACGGGGTGTAAATGGGCAGGGTGTAAATGGGACGAGTGTAAATGGGACGGGGTGTAAATGGGATAGGTGTAAATGGGACGGGGTGTAAATGGGGCATGGTGTAAATGGGATGAGTGTAAATGGGATGAGTGTAAATGGGACAGGTGTAAATGGGACGGGGTGTAAATGGGATGAGTGTAAATGGGACGGGGTGTAAATGTGACGAGTGTAAATCGGACGGGGTGCAAATGGGGCGGGGTGTAAATGGGACGGGTGAAAATGGGACTGGGGTAAATGGGGCACGGTGTAAATGGGGCAGGGTGTAAATGGGATGGGGTGCAAATGTTATGGTTGTAAATGGGACGGGTGTAAATGGGGCGGGGTGTAAATGGGACAGGTGTAAATGGGATGGGTGTAAATGGGACAGGTGTAAATGGGATGAGTGTAAATGGGACGGGGTGTAAATGGGGCAGGGTGTAAATGGGACAGGTGTAAATGGGACGGGGTGTAAATGGGATGAGTGTAAATGGGACGGCGTGTAAATGGGACGGGTGTAAATGTGACGAGTGTAAATCGGACGGGGTGCAAATGGGGCGGGGTGTAAATGGGGCAGGGTGTAAATGGGATGGGTGTAAATGGGGCGGGGTGTAAATGGGATGGGGTGCAAATGGGGCGGGGTGTAAATGGGACAGGTGTAAATGGGGCAGGGTGTAAATGGGACGGGTGTAAATGTGATGGGTGTAAATGGGACAGGTGTAAATGGGGCGGGGTGTAAATGGGACAGGGTGTAAATGGGATGGGTGTAAATGGGACAGGTGTAAATGGGACGGGGTGTAAATGGGGCAGGGTGTAAATGGGATGAGTGTAAATGGGACAGGTGTAAATGGGACAGGGTGTAAATGGGGCAGGTTGTAAATGGGAAAGGCTGTAAATGGGACGGGGGTGAATGGGACGGGTGTAAATGGGGCAGGTGTAAATAGGGTGGGGTGTAAATGGGACGGGTGTAACTGGGATGGGGTGCAAATGGGATGGGTGTCAATGTGGCAGGGTGTAAATGGGATGGGTGTAAATGGGACGGGGTGTAAATGGGACGGGTGTAAATGTGATGGGGTGTAAATGGGATGAGTGTAAATGGGACAGGGTGTAAATGGGATGGGTGTAAATGGGACGGGGTGTAAATGGGACGGGTGTAAATGTGATGGGTGTAAATGGGATGGGTGTAAATGGGACGGGGTATAAATGGGATGAGTGTAAATGGGACAGGTTTAAATGGGACGGGGTGTAAATGGGATGAGTGTAAATGGGACGGGGTGTAAATGGGGCAGGGTGTAAATGGGAGGAGTGTAAATGGGACGGGGTATAAATGGGACGGGGTGTAAATGGGGCAGGGTGTGAATAGGATGAGTGTAAATGGGACGGGGTGTAAATGGGACGGGGTGTAAATGGGACGGGTGCAAATGTGATGGGGTGTAAATGGGATGGGTGTAAATGGGATGAGTGTAAATGGGACGGGGTGTAAATGGGACAGGGTGTAAATGGGATGGGTGTAAATGGGACGGGGTATAAATGGGATGAGTGTAAATGGGACAGGTTTAAATGGGACGGGGTGTAAATGGGATGAGTGTAAATGGGACGGGGTGTAAATGGGGCAGGGTGTAAATGGGAGGAGTGTAAATGGGACGGGGTATAAATGGGACGGGGTGTAAATGGGGCAGGGTGTGAATAGGATGAGTGTAAATGGGACGGGGTGTAAATGGGACGGGGTGTAAATGGGGCAGGGTGTGAATAGGAGGAGTGTAAATGGGACGGGGTGTAAATGGGACGGGGTGTAAATGGGGCAGGGTGTAAATAGGAGGAGTGTAAATGGGACGGGGTGTAAATGTGACGGGGTGTAAATGGGATGGGTGTAAATGCGATGAGTGTAAATGGGACGGGTGTAAATGGGGCAGGGTGTAAATGGGGCGGGGTGTAAATGGGACAGGGTGTAAATGGGGCAGGGTGTAAATGGGTGGGGTGTAAATAGGGCGGGGTTTAAATGGGACGGGTGCAAATGGGACGTCGTGTAAATGGGACGGGGTGTAAATGGGGCGGGGTTTAAATGGGACGGGTGTAAATGGGACGAGTGTCAATGGGACGGGGTGTAAATGGGATGTCGTGTAAATGGGACGGGGTGTAAATAGTACGGGTGTAAATGGGACGGGGTGTAAATGGGGCACGGTGTAAATGGGACAGGATGTAAATGGGGCGGGGTGTAAATGGGGCAGGGTGTAAATGGGATGGGTGTAAATGGGATGGGTGTAAATGGGACAGGGTGTCAATGGGACAGGTTTAAATGGGACGGGGTGTAAATGGGATGAGTGTAAATGGGACGGGGTGTAAATGGGGCAGGGTGTGAATGGGATGAGTGTAAATGGGACGGGGTGTAAATGGGAGGAGTGTAAATGGGACGGGGTGTAAATGGGGCATGATGTAAATGGGACGGGTGTAAATGGGGTGGGGTGTAAATGGGACAGGGTGTAAATGGGCAGGGTGTAAATGGGACGAGTGTAAATGGGACGGGGTGTAAATGGGATAGGTGTAAATGGGACGGGGTGTAAATGGGGCATGGTGTAAATGGGATGAGTGTAAATGGGGTGGGGTGTAAATGGGATGAGTGTAAATGGGACAGGTGTAAATGGGACGGGGTGTAAATGGGATGAGTGTAAATGGGACGGGGTGTAAATGTGACGAGTGTAAATCGGACGGGGTGCAAATGGGGCGGGGTGTAAATGGGGCGGGGTGTAAATGGGACAGGTGTAAATGGGATGGGTGTAAATGCGACGGGTGTAAATGTGATGGGTGTAAATGGGACAGGTGTAAATGGGATGAGTGTAAATGGGGTGGGTGTAAATGGGATGGGTGTAAATGGGATGAGTGTAAATGGGACAGGTGTAAATGGGATGAGTGTAAATGGGATGAGTGTAAATGGGATGGGTGTAAATGGGACAGGTGTAAATGGGATGAGTGTAAATGGGACGGGGTGTAAATGGGATGAGTGTAAATGGGGTGGGTGTAAATGGGATGAGTGTAAATGGGACAGGTGTAAATGGGATGAGTGTAAATGGGACGGGGTGTAAATGGGACGGGTGTAAATGTGACGAGTGTAAATCGGACGGGGTGCAAATGGGGCGGGGTGTAAATGGGGCAGGGTGTAAATGGGATGGGTGTAAATGGGGCAGGGTGTAAATGGGGCAGGGTGTAAATGGGGCACGGTGTAAATGGGGCAGGATGTAAATGGGATGGGGTGCAAATGGGGCGGGGTGTAAATGGGACAGGTGTAAATGGGGCAGGGTGTAAATGGGACGGGTGTAAATGTGATGGGTGTAAATGGGACAGGTGTAAATGGGATGAGTGTAAATGGGACGGGGTGTAAATGGGGCAGGGTGTAAATGGGATGAGTGTAAATGGGACGGGGTGTAAATGGGATGAGTGTAAATGGGACGGGGTGTAAATGGGGCAGGGTGTAAATGGGATGAGTGTAAATGGGGCGGGGTGTAAATGGGATGGGTGTAAATGGGACGGGGTGTAAATGGGACGGGGTGTAAATGGGACGGGTGTAACTGGGATGGGGTGCAAATGGGATGGGTGTAAATGTGGCAGGGTGTAAATGGGATGGGTGTAAATGGGGCGGGGTGTAAATGGGATGGGTGTAAATGGGACGGGGTGTAAATGGGACGGGGTGTAAATGGGACGGGTGTAAATGAGATGGGGTGTAAATGGGATAGGTGTAAATGGGATGAGTGTAAATGGGACAGGGTGTAAATGGGATGGGTGTAAATGGGATGGGTGTAAATGGGACGGGGTATAAATGGGATGAGTGTAAATGGGACAGGTTTAAATGGGACGGGGTGTAAATGGGATGAGTGTAAATGGGACGGGGTGTAAATGGGGCAGGGTGTAAATGGGAGGAGTGTAAATGGGACGGGGTATAAATGGGACGGGGTGTAAATGGGGCAGGGTGTGAATAGGATGAGTGTAAATGGGACGGGGTGTAAATGGGGCAGGGTGTAAATAGGAGGAGTGTAAATGGGACGGGGTGTAAATGGGATGGGTGTAAATGCGATGAGTGTAAATGGGACGGGTGTAAATGGGACAGGGTGTAAATGGGGCGGGGTGTAAATGGGACAGGGTGTAAATGGGGCAGGGTGTAAATGGGTGGGGTGTAAATAGGGCGGGGTTTAAATGGGACGGGTGCAAATGGGACGTCGTGTAAATGGGACGGGGTGTAAATGGGGCGGGGTTTAAATGGGACGGGTGTAAATGGGACGAGTGTCAATGGGACGGGGTGTAAATGGGATGTCGTGTAAATGGGACGGGGTGTAAATAGTACGGGTGTAAATGGGACGGGGTGTAAATGGGGCACGGTGTAAATGGGACAGGGTGTAAATGGGGCAGGGTGTAAATGGGATGGGTGTAAATGGGACAGGTTTAAATGGGACGGGGTGTAAATGGGATGAGTGTAAATGGGACGGGGTGTCAATGGGGCAGGGTGTGAATGGGATGAGTGTAAATGGGACGAGGTGGAAATGGGAGGAGTGTAAATGGGACGGGGTGTAAATGGGGCATGATGTAAATGGGACGGGTGTAAATGGGGTGGGGTGTAAATGGGACAGGGTGTAAATGGGCAGGGTGTAAATGGGACGAGTGTAAATGGGACGGGGTGTAAATGGGATAGGTGTAAATGGGACGGGGTGTAAATGGGGCATGGTGTAAATGGGACGGGTGTAAATGGGGTGGGGTGTAAATGGGACAGGGTGTAAATGGGATGAGTGTAAATGGGATGAGTGTAAATGTGGCAGGGTGTAAATGGGATGGGTGTAAATGGGGCGGGGTGTAAATGGGATGGGTGTAAATGGGACGGGGTGTAAATGGGACGGGGTGTAAATGGGACGGGTGTAAATGAGATGGGGTGTAAATGGGATAGGTGTAAATGGGATGAGTGTAAATGGGATGGGTGTAAATGGGATGGGTGTAAATGGGATGAGTGTAAATGGGACGGGGTGTAAATGGGGCAGGGTGTAAATGGGATGAGTGTAAATGGGGCGGGGTGTAAATGGGATGGGTGTAAATGGGACGGGGTGTAAATGGGACGGGGTGTAAATGGGACGGGTGTAACTGGGATGGGGTGCAAATGGGATGGGTGTAAATGTGGCAGGGTGTAAATGGGATGGGTGTAAATGGGGCGGGGTGTAAATGGGATGGGTGTAAATGGGACGGGGTGTAAATGGGACGGGGTGTAAATGGGACGGGTGTAAATGAGATGGGGTGTAAATGGGATAGGTGTAAATGGGATGAGTGTAAATGGGACAGGGTGTAAATGGGATGGGTGTAAATGGGATGGGTGTAAATGGGACGGGGTATAAATGGGATGAGTGTAAATGGGACAGGTTTAAATGGGACGGGGTGTAAATGGGATGAGTGTAAATGGGACGGGGTGTAAATGGGGCAGGGTGTAAATGGGAGGAGTGTAAATGGGACGGGGTATAAATGGGACGGGGTGTAAATGGGGCAGGGTGTGAATAGGATGAGTGTAAATGGGACGGGGTGTAAATGGGGCAGGGTGTAAATAGGAGGAGTGTAAATGGGACGGGGTGTAAATGGGATGGGTGTAAATGCGATGAGTGTAAATGGGACGGGTGTAAATGGGACAGGGTGTAAATGGGGCGGGGTGTAAATGGGACAGGGTGTAAATGGGGCAGGGTGTAAATGGGTGGGGTGTAAATAGGGCGGGGTTTAAATGGGACGGGTGCAAATGGGACGTCGTGTAAATGGGACGGGGTGTAAATGGGGCGGGGTTTAAATGGGACGGGTGTAAATGGGACGAGTGTCAATGGGACGGGGTGTAAATGGGATGTCGTGTAAATGGGACGGGGTGTAAATAGTACGGGTGTAAATGGGACGGGGTGTAAATGGGGCACGGTGTAAATGGGACAGGGTGTAAATGGGGCAGGGTGTAAATGGGATGGGTGTAAATGGGACAGGTTTAAATGGGACGGGGTGTAAATGGGATGAGTGTAAATGGGACGGGGTGTCAATGGGGCAGGGTGTGAATGGGATGAGTGTAAATGGGACGAGGTGGAAATGGGAGGAGTGTAAATGGGACGGGGTGTAAATGGGGCATGATGTAAATGGGACGGGTGTAAATGGGGTGGGGTGTAAATGGGACAGGGTGTAAATGGGCAGGGTGTAAATGGGACGAGTGTAAATGGGACGGGGTGTAAATGGGATAGGTGTAAATGGGACGGGGTGTAAATGGGGCATGGTGTAAATGGGACGGGTGTAAATGGGGTGGGGTGTAAATGGGACAGGGTGTAAATGGGATGAGTGTAAATGGGATGAGTGTAAATGGGGCAGGTTGTAAATGGGATGAGTGTAAATGGGGCGGGGTGTAAATGGGCAGGGTGTAAATGGGATGAGTGTAAATGGGCAGGGTGTAAATGGGATGAGTGTAAATGGGACGGGTGTAAATGGGACGGGGTGTAAATGGGATGAGTGTAAATGGGACGGGGTGTAAATGGGACGGGTGTAAATGTGACGAGTGTAAATCGGACGGGGTGCAAATGGGGCGGGGTGTAAATGGGGCGGGGTGTAAATGGGATGGATGTAAATGGGGCAGGGGCACGGTGTAAATAGGGCAGGATGTAAATGGGGCAGGATGTAAATGGGATGGGGTGCAAATGGGGCGGGGTGTAAATGGGGCAGGGTGTAAGTGGGACGGGTGAAAATGGGACTGGGGTAAATGGGGCAGGGTGTAAATGGGACGGGTGTAAATGTGATGGGGTGTAAATGGGATGAGTGTAAATGGGGCGGGGTGTAAATGGGACAGGGTGTAAATGGGATGGGTGTAAATGGGAAAGGCTGTAAATGGGACGGGGGTGAATGGGACGGGTGTGAATGGGGCGGGTGTAAATGGGGCGGGTGTAAATAGGGTGGGGTGTAAATGGGACGGGTGTAAATGGGACGGGTGTAACTGGGATGGGGTGCAAATGGGATGGGTGTAAATGTGGCAGGGTGTAAATGGGGCGGGGTGTAAATGGGGCGGGGTGTAAATGGGACGGGGTGTAAATGAGACGGGGTGTAAATGGGACGGGGTGTAAATGTGATGGGGTGTAAATGGGACGGGGTGTAAATGGGACGGGGTGTAAATGGGATGGGTGTAAATGTGATGAGTGTAAATGGGACAGGGTGTAAATGGGATGGGTGTAAATGGGACAGGTTTAAATGGGACGGGGTGTAAATGGGATGAGTGTAAATGGGACGGGGTGTAAATGGGGCAGGGTGTAAATGGGAGGAGTGTAAATGGGACGGGGTGTAAATGGGACGGGGTATAAATGGGACGGGGTGTAAATGGGGCAGGGTGTGAATAGGATGAGTGTAAATGGGACGGGGTGTAAATGGGACGGGGTGTAAATGGGGCAGGGTGTGAATAGGATGAGTGTAAATGGGACGGGGTGTAAATGGGGCAGGGTGTAAATAGGAGGAGTGTAAATGGGACGGGGTGTAAATGGGACGGGTGTAAATGGGGCAGGGTGTAAATGGGACAGGGTGTAAATGGGTGGGGTGTAAATAGGGCGGGGTTTAAATGGGACGGGTGCAAATGGGACGTCGTGTAAATGGGACGGGGTGTAAATGGGGCGGGGTTTAAATGGGACGGGTGTAAATGGGACGAGTGTCAATGGGACGGGGTGTAAATGGGATGTGTAAATGGGACGGGGTGTAAATAGTACGGGTGTAAATGGGACGGGGTGTAAATGGGGCACGGTGTAAATGGGACAGGGTGTAAATGGGGCGGGGTGTAAATGGGGCAGGGTGTAAATGGGATGGGTGTAAATGGGATGGGTGTAAATGGGACAGGGTGTAAATGGGACAGGTTTAAATGGGACGGGGTGTAAATGGGATGAGTGTAAATGGGACGGGGTGTAAATGGGGCAGGGTGTGAATGGGATGAGTGTAAATGGGACGGGGTGTAAATGGGAGGAGTGTAAATGGGACGGGGTGTAAATGGGGCAGGGTGTGAATGGGATGAGTGTAAATGGGACGGGTGTAAATGGGGTGGGGTGTAAATGGGACAGGGTGTAAATGGGCAGGGTGTAAATGGGACGAGTGTAAATGGGACGGGGTGTAAATGGGATAGGTGTAAATGGGACGGGGTGTAAATGGGGCATGGTGTCAATGGGACGGGTGTAAATGGGGTGGGGTGTAAATGGGACAGGGTGTAAATGGGATGAGTGTAAATGGGATGAGTGTAAATGGGGCAGGGTGTAAATGGGATGAGTGTAAATGGGGCGGGGTGTAAATGGGCAGGGTGTAAATGGGATGAGTGTAAATGGGGTGGGGTGTAAATGGGATGAGTGTAAATGGGACTGGTGTAAATGGGACGGGGTGTAAATGGGATGAGTGTAAATCGGACGGGGTGCAAATGGGGCGGGGTGTCAATGGGGCGGGGTGTAAATGGGACGGGTGAAAATGGGACTGGGGTAAATGGGGCAGGTGTAAATGGGGCAGGGTGTAAATGGGATGGGTGTAAATGGGACGGGTGTAAATGTGATGGGGTGTAAATGGGATGAGTGTAAATGGGGCGGGGTGTAAATGGGGCAGGGTGTGAATAGGATGAGTGTAAATGGGACGGGGTGTAAATGGGGCAGGGT
This sequence comes from Heptranchias perlo, assembly GCF_035084215.1. NCBI lineage: Eukaryota > Metazoa > Chordata > Chondrichthyes > Hexanchiformes > Hexanchidae > Heptranchias > Heptranchias perlo. The sequence continues at coordinate 46,968,470 of NC_090348.1, read as the reverse complement.
GTGAATAGGATGAGTGTAAATGGGACGGGGTGTAAATGGGACGGGGTGTAAATGGGGCAGGGTGTGAATAGGATGAGTGTAAATGGGACGGGGTGTAAATGGGACGGGGTGTAAATGGGACGAGTGTCAATGGGACGGGGAGTAATTGGGAAAGGCTGTAAATGGGATGAGTGTAAATGTGATGGGTGTAAATGAGACGGGGTGTAAATGGGATGTCGTGTAAATGGGACGGGGTGTAAATAGTACGGGTGTAAATGGGACGGGGTGTAAATGGGGCACGGTGTAAATGGGACGGGTGTAAATGGGACAGGGTGTAAATGGGATGAGTGTAAATGGGACGGGGTGTAAATGGGGCGGGGTTTAAATGGGATGGGTGTAAATGGGATGTCGTGTAAATGGGACGGGGTGTAAATAGTACGGGTGTAAATGGGACGGGGTGTAAATGGGGCACGGTGTAAATGGGACGGGTGTAAATGGGACAGGGTGTAAATGGGATGAGTGTAAATGGGACGGGGTGTAAATGGGGCAGGGTGTGAATGGGCTGAGTGTAAATGGGACGGGGTGTAAATGGGACGGGTGTAAATGGGACGGGGTGTAAATGGGACAGGGTGTAAATGGGATGAGTGTAAATGGGACGGGGAGTAATTGGGAAAGGCTGTAAATGGGATGAGTGTAAATGGGACGGGTGTAAATGGGATGAGTGTAAATGGGACGGGTGTAAATGGGACGTGATGTAAATGGGATGAGTGTAAATGGGACAGGTGTAAATTGGACGGGGTGTTAATGGGGCAGAGTGTAAATGGGACGGGTGTAAATGGGACGGGGTGTAAATGGGGCAGGGTGTAAATGGGATGGGGTGTTAATGGGGCAGAGTGTAAATGGGACAGGTGTAAATGGGACGGGGTGTTAATGGGGCAGAGTGTAAATGGGACGGGTGTAAATGGGACGGGGTGTCAATGGGATGAGTGTAAATGGTGCGGGTGTGAATGGGACAGGGTGAAAATTGGGTGGAGTGTAAATGGGACAGGGTGAAAATGGGGTGGGTGTAAATGGGACGGGTGTAAATGGGACGGGGTGTAAACGGGGCGAGTGTAAATGGGGCGGGGTGTAAATGGGACGGGGTGTAAATTGGGCGGGGTGTGAATGGGGCAGCCAATTCGCTATTGCCTGTTTTGCACGACTGTCAAAGACTGATTTCACCCTCCTCCAACCCCGGCTGGCGTTCCCGATCTGTAGACTGCGGGTCACATCCCAGCGACTCTGCAGGGTCTTTTGGTGCAATGGTTAAACATCCATATTAACTTCTTCTCTGAGCTACTTACCGATTAAAAGTTCTGAATTAAGAACTGCGTTAATGTGATATTGGCGTTAACGAGAACAGTTAACCAGTGCCCCAAATGATGCCCAGGAATATTTCCCCATGTGCTCCAGGGAATGGAGAGGAGAACGGGCAGCAAGTCGGAGGTGGAGGCTCTCTCCATTCACTGCTCCAATTCCGGAACGGCTGGTTAGTTTCTTGGGGAGAGGCTGTTGGAACGAGGCTGTGCAAAAAACAAGCAGAACGATGTGTTTTCAAATTTTTACCAAAAAAATCCCTGCCTTTATTTTCTTTTTTCTTAATTTACGCAGATTTGAATTGTAAATCTTGCTTCAGGCTTCACAGGAGCCTGTGCACTCTCACCCTGTCCCCCAGACACTCTCACCCTGTCCCCCACAGACACTCTCACCCTGTCCCCCAGACACTCTCACCCTGTGCCCCCCAGACACTCTCACCCTGTCCCCCACAGACACTCTCACCCTGTCCCCCACAGACACTCTCACCCTGTCCCCAGACACTCTCACCCTGTCCCCCAGACACTCTCACCCTGTCCCCCACAGACACTCTCACCCTGTCCCCCCACAGACACTCTCACCCTGTCCCCCACAGACACTCTCACCCTGTCCCCAGACACTCTCACCCTGTCCCCCAGACACTCTCACCCTGTCCCCCACAGACACTCTCACCCTGTCCCCCACAGACACTCTCACCCTGTCCCCCACAGACACTCTCACCCTGTCCCCCCACAGACACTCTCACCCTGTCCCCAGACACTCTCACCCTGTGCCCCCCAGACACTCTCACCCTGTCCCCCAGACACTCTCACCCTGTCCCCCACAGACACTCTCACCCTGTCCCCAGACACTCTCACCCTGTGCCCCCCAGACACTCTCACCCTGTCCCCCAGACACTCTCACCCTGTCCCCCACAGACACTCTCACCCTGTCCCCCAGACACTCTCACCCTGTCCCCCAGACACTCTCACCCTGTCCCCCACAGACACTCTCACCCTGTCCCCAGACACTCTCACCCTGTGCCCCCCAGACACTCTCACCCTGTCCCCCACAGACACTCTCACCCTGTCCCCAGACACTCTCACCCTGTCCCCCACAGACACTCTCACCCTGTCCCCCACAGACACTCTCACCCTGTCCCATGCACCCCATCCTCCTCCCTCGCAGTCTCCATGTCTCTCCCTCCCTGCACAACATCTTCTCAATGCCCCAGCCCCGTGCTCAGTGTCCACCTTTCTCTCATTCCACCTCAGTGAAGTGCCTTGGGACATTTGTTTTCTGCATAAATGCAAATTGCTCTTGTAGTTTGGAGAGGTTTTGAATTGGCCTGGGTGTTAGCGGCCTGTCAGACGCACAGAGGACCAAAAATAAAGACTTTTTTCAACTGTGCAATTTTTTCCCTGATTCTTACCCTTTTTTTTAAAAGATGTGAAATAAATGTTGAAAAAAATTTCCAGGAATTTTTTTTAAAATCTGAAAACTCAGAGCTCTAAAATAAAAACTTATGCAGTGTATGTTGTTTATTTGATATGACCCAAACTGCTCTTAAACACCCGACTATCTGTCTCCGCCACAAAACATGGACTGTTCCTCCTAAATCTGGAATGGATGGGAAAACATGGAATGGAGCCTCCACAAACTGGAATGGAGGAGAAACATAAAACATGGAACTGCAGCACAGGATCTGAGGCTCCATTGGTATCATAGGCTGACTGACTGTGGTACTTTTCAGGCCCTGTTGCATTATTATGTAATTAGCAAAATATGACGATAGCATCACGGTTTTGAATACCTTGGCGGATTTTACTTGCAGGGGTATTTTGGAAAACGGACTGGGAAATGTCTGACAATTTACAAGGAAATTATCCTCCCTCCCGCCCCCCGCAAGGACCATGATCTGGGAGTGCTGTGTTTAGAAGTGGGGTCACCAACACGGCCTATTCTGCAAACGCCCAGTAGTAGCCCAGTGTCAGAGGAGCGCAGGGTGCGTATGGGCATGGAGGGATTTGAGACGAGGGCACGGATATCATTCAGCCCGGAAGCCCCTGTGAGATTGTTTCCCCAGCTCTTCCTGGTTTTCCGATTATCAAAGTTGAACCTTGATATGACCGTGTCAAAATGAGTTGGGCTTTCAATTGGCTGAATGACCAGTTTTGGAGACAGTTTTTAGAAGTTGCTTTCATCTCCAAAATGGATGATGGGAGCCAGGAGGAATTTAAAAAACACAAACAGGAAAGGAAAATATTTTAATGTTCATTTGGAAATGGCTTTGGTCAGATTATACAGGAAAAAAATGTAAAATTAATTTACAAAAAATGGGGACGGACAATGGGAATGAAGAGGGAATGGGAGGGAAGTGAGGCCAGTACAAAGCAGATACCAACATGGAACCTCACTCACTCGGTACGAGCTTGGGTCGCAGAATGGGGCTCTGGTGTTCCAACCCTTTCTGTGATCCACACACCTATCTAAATATTAGCCCTTAAGTATTTAATTCTTCTCTAAAGTTGTGTCTTTGGGTGCTTGTTACTATTGCAGGGAAAAGGTAGTTCCGATATTTGAGTAGATTTATTACTGTAATATTAATGTTTGTTTCAGTGGTACAGTGTACAATCTTACAAAACTGTCTAGCTCAAGTGAACTGCCAGTTGCATGGATCGACCGCCGTCTAAGGGTTAAATCTATGAGCTACACCGAGTTGATTTCAGCCAGAACATCAGCTGAGACGCTGCAACTGGCTTCAGCAACCCAGGGCAACGGTCGGAGAGGAGAAACGGAAAATCGGCCTAACGGGTAATTTCTGGTCTTAATTTGTGAGCACATTCCACAGTTTGTGTTGAGCGAGCTGATCTCGGCCAGGACAGCAGCTGGAGGCATTGCAATTGGCTTCATAGAATCTTACAGCACTGGAGGAGACCATTCGGCCCCTCATGCCTGTGCCAGCTCTTTGAAAGAGCTATCCAATTTGTCCCACTCCCCTGCTTTTTCCCCATAGCCCTACAGATTTCTCTTTTTCAAGTATTTATCCAATTCTTTTTTGAAAGTTATTATTGAATCTGCTTCCACCGCCCTTTCAGGCAGTACATTCCTGATCATAAGAGCTCGCTGCGTAAAAAATATTTCTCTTCATCTCCTCCCTGGCCCTTTTGCCAGAATCCTGGTTTACAGAAGAGGGAAACAAACAGCTGGGAATTCCATTTTTAGTTGTTTTTAGTGAGAGCTGCTAGTAAAGGTGCTTGAGCGAACATCAAATGAGTCCAGGATTGGGCCTGGCTGTGATACTCTTGTGGTAAAAAAAACCTGCCTGCACTCACTGATGGCAATAAGGCGGACGATGGGGCAGTTGGGGTTACTGCTTGTAATGAAGCAGCGACAGGTGCCTCTGGAGAATGCCGCAAGAAGCACAGTGGGTAGCTGTGGGATTATCCAAGGGGGATTCATGCCTGGGACGGAGGCAGGAGGGTAGGAAGGGAGAGTAGTAGTGATGGACTAGGATAGGGATTTGGGGGTGTGGGGGAGTAGCCAAGAGGGGAGAAATGACAGGCAGCATGACTGGGTGACAGGAAGGGGAGGGGACTGGAGAGAAGGTCTCGAGAGGGGCCAAGAGAGAAACAAGAAAGGGGGATAGAAAGCCTTGAGTGAGAAGCAGCAGCTAAATGTGAATGGACACAGGGGGAATTCAGCTTACATAGACACGGTAGCAATTAGGAGAGACATATCCTGGTCGTAAGCAGAGGGCGGGGAGTAGAGAATATGAGAGAGTCCAAAATTAAAGTCCACAATCCTGTGATGGAATTAAGTTGATTTGTGGGCAGAGAGGAGTCAGCTTTATAAGTACATGGTGAGCACTGCATAGATTAATTAATCAACTGCTTTAAACTGTGCGGTACGAGTAAGTTATACAATCGAGGCATTAGTGCGGCAATCAGTTCCCCCCCCTCCATTTAGTAAAGCATGTGCCCACCAGGATTGGATCTCAGGCTGCATTACTATCCTCTATTGCAGTCACCGATTAGCCTACTCAGGTTAAATTTGATTTACCTGCGAACTGGCTAATTTACTTTATCTCAGGAAGTGACATTGAGATTTTAGCTCCTTATCTAGAGCTAAACATAAAAAACGATAAATATTTGAATTCTGAACTTAATAGGTAGAAAAGCAAAGGATAATCAAATATCTTTGATCCAATATTAAGTCTGTAATTTATACCTACATCACTACCTCTCAATCATTAAATAATTGAGAACATGACTTTTCTTTTATTCGTTCATGGGATGTGGGCGTCGCTGGCGAGGCCGGCATTTATTGCCTATCCCTAATTGCCCTTGAGAAGGTGGTGGTGAGCCGCCTTCTTGAACCGCTGCAGTCCGTGTGGTGAAGGTTCTCCCACAGTGCTGTTTGGAAGGGAGTTCCAGGATTTTGACCCAGTGACGATGAAGGAACGACGCTATATTTCCAAGTCAGGATGGTGTGTGACTTGGAGGGGAACGTGCAGGTGGTGTTGTTCCCATGTGCCTGCTGCCCTTGTCCTTCTAGGTGGTAGAGGTCGCTGGTTTGGGAGGTGCTGTCGAAGACTTCATAGGAACAAGTAATAAACTGTACCTCACTTAATATGACTAATTCAACAAAGCTTTTCTGAACAAGGGCAAGAGAATCCAAAATCATTTACAGTATTTCTGGAATACTGTAACTCAAAATGTTGGAGTTGGTCGAATTGTGGAGATCAGCCCAGCTGAAAGGAAGTCAAAATAGATTCTTTTTTTATTTAAAAGATTGTTGTAATTAATATTTTACTGAAGTTGCAGATTTTTTAAAGTTCTCTAATTACAGGTCCTGTACCTGAAGACTGAAGGAATTCATAAAAGGAGTGAAACCAATTCCTGGAACTTATAAACCAATTTTCCGTTTTTAGCTCCTGCTGTTGGATTTTATGGGGTCAATTTTCAATGTGCGGTCGAGTGTTAAACTGCCGCTGTGGATTGCCTGCCCGTTGTACAAACCCTCTCGTTCTCATTTGGTTCACCACACAAGGTAAATATCCCACTGTCTTTTTGAAATGATTTCAGGCCGTCCATGAACTGCAGATGTTTTTACATTAAGTCTTTTTCCAAAAGATATAGAGCCAATAATTAATTAACATACTCCAAACGCAGCAAAAAATGATGAACAAAGAACATATCATTCAGGAAGGAAAAGAGCAACTGCTGCCGATAGCCCGTCCCATCCAGACACTGGGTTATCTTTGCGCTCCTGAATGATCAGAGAGTTGGTGGCATCGCGATGGGTGTGGTCCAAGCCAGACCTAGCGATGGGCGGCTCAGGCAGGTTCACTTACATTTGTGCCCCTCGAACTCAAGAGAGCAAAGAGGGGACCTACCTGTACCAGGGGAATGACAGGGATGGTGGAAAGTGAAGGTTTTCCTGGTGATACAAACATTGAAAGTAGAGGTGAGGGAGTGATTGAGCAAATCAACACAGGAGTATTGTGAGAATGGTAGGCTAAAGACTAGGCAGCTGGGAGTCTAAAAGGTCACTTTATCTCATTCTTTCACCCAACATTACTCTTACTTCATCACACTCTATCTCCCTCACTCTCACAATCTCTCTCCCTCTCACAATCTCTATAAATCTCAATCACACATTCACTCCCTATCTCCATCACTCATTCTCTCTATCACTCACAGCATAACTCTTACTATCACTAACTCTCCATCATTGACTATCACTCTATAACTCTCTACTATTCTTACTTTATCACTCTACATTACTTTTGCTCTCTTATCACTCACTCTCTGTTTCTCCACCACTCTCTCATAGCTATCACTCTCCCTCCCTATTACTCATTATCTATCACTCACCATTTCTCTTTCCATTAATCTCATTCTATCACTCACTTTCTAGTGTATCGCTCTGTATCACTCTCACTCTATTTCTCACAATATTACTCTCACTGTAACACAGCTCTATCACTTTCACCCTCTTTATTACTATCATTCTCTCTCTTTATTACTATCGTTCTCCCTCTTTATTACTATCATTCTCCCTCTACTACTTTCATTCTATCACTCTAGCCCCCTCAATGTGTTAATGTCCTTCTCACACACGCTCTATTTTATTGACTCGTCCTCTATTACTATCTTTCCTCTATATTATTGTCTTTCTCTCTATTTCTTTCACTTTATTACTGTCCCCTTCTATTACTCTCCCACACTCTGTTAATCTCACTTTCTATTACTCTCTCACTCATTGATTCAATGTCTGTGTTACAATCACTTGCACTATAACTCTATCACACTATTACTGTTTCTCATCCTACTACAATCTCTCATTCACTTTCCCACTTTATTACTGTTTCTCACTCAATTTGTATTACTGTCTCTTTTGATTGCTCTCACTCCATTATTTCCTATTACTCTCCCTTTCCATTACTCTTCCTCACTATAGCTTAATGTTAATCTCTCACTCTATTTTATTGATTCTGTGCCTGTTATTATCTCTCCCTATTACTCTCTCTCTTCCTCCCTCCAATACTGTCACTCTGCATTACTCTCCCACTCTCCCCATTACTCCATCACTCTATTGTTCTCCCTATTATTCTCTCACTCTCCCTATTACTCGCCTTATTACATTGATTGGGTCTCTATGTTATGGTTACTTTCACTAACCCTTTAATCTTTCTATTTTATTGATTTGGCCTCTTATTATAATACTCACTCTTCCTATTCTTTATTACTCCCTCTCTCTGTTACTTCCTCAAGCTCCCTATTATTCCATCCCACTGTTTTATTGATTGAATCTCTGTTACTATCCCACTTTCTCTATTACTCCCTCACTCTCCCTTTTATTGAGTGGTCTAAGCCAGTATTTATGCTCCACACGAGCCTCCTCCCTCCCTACTTCATCTAATCCTATCAACATATCCTTCTATTCCTTTCTCCCTCATGCGCTTATCTAGCTTCCTTTATTACTCATTCCAATACTCTCCCTATTACTCCCACTCGCTTCATTACTCTCACAGTCTATTACTCTCAATCGCTATTACTCCCCCTCCCTGTTGTTCTCCCATTACTCCCCCTGTATTACTCCCTGTTCCTCCCCCTCTATTACTACCTGTTTCTCCCCCCCTCCTCTATTACTCTCTGTTCCCCCCTCCTCTATTACTCTCTGTTCCCCCCCTCCTCTATTACTCTCTGTTCCCCCCCCCTCCTCTATTACTCTCTGTTCCCCCCCCTCCTCTATTACTCTCTGTTCCCCCCCTCCTCTATTACTCTCTGTTCCCCCCCTCTATTATTCTCTGTTCCCCCCCCTCCTCTATTACTCTCTGTTCCCCCCCTCCTCTATTACTCTCTGTTCCCCCCCCTCCTCTATTACTCTCTGTTCCCCCCCCTCCTCTATTACTCTCTGTTCCCCCCCCTCCTCTATTACTCTCTGTTCCCCCCCCTCCTCTATTACTCTCTGTTCCCCCCCCCTCCTCTATTACTCTCTGTTCCCCCCCCTCCTCTATTACTCTCTGTTCCCCCCCCCTCCTCTATTACTCTCTGTTCCCCCCCTCCTCTATTACTCTCTGTTCCCCCCCCTCCTCTATTACTCTCTGTTCCCCCCCTCCTCTATTACTCTCTGTTCCCCCCCCTCCTCTATTACTCTCTGTTCCCCCCCCCTCCTCTATTACTCTCTGTTCCCCCCCCTCCTCTATTACTCTCTGTTTCTCCCCCCTCCTCTATTACTCTCTGTTTCTCCCCCCCCTCCTCTATTACTCTCTGTTCCCCCCCCCTCCTCTATTACTCTCTGTTCCCCCCCCCTCCTCTATTACTCTCTGTTCCCCCCCTCCTCTATTACTCTCTGTTCCCCCCCCTCCTCTATTACTCTCTGTTCCCCCCCCTCCTCTATTACTCTCTGTTTCTCCCCCCCCCACCCTCCTCCTCTATTACTCTCTGTTCCCCCCCCTCCTCTATTACTCTCTGTTCCCCCCCCTCCTCTATTACTCTCTGTTCCCCCCCCTCCTCTATTACTCCCTGTTCCCCTCCCTCTCTCTATTACTCCCTGTTACTCCTCCCTCTCTCTATTACTGACTGGGTTTGTGTTGCTGTATTTTCACCCCATGGCGCCGCTCTGCCCGCTGCTGCTGGCGGCCCTGAGCCTGGGCCTGGGCCTGGGTCTGGCCGCCGCCGCCAGCCCCGGGGTGGTGCTGCTCCTGGCCGATGACCTCGGGTACGGGGACCTGGGCTGCTTCGGGCACCCGAGCTCCCGGACACCGAACCTGGACCGGCTGGCGGCGGCGGGCCGGAGATTCAGCGACTTCTACAGCGCGGCCAGCGTCTGCAGCCCGTCCCGGTGAGCGGGGGCCCGGGGCCGGGGAGTGGGACAGGCCGGGGACTGGGGCCTGGGCCCGGGGAGCGGGACAGGCCGGGGACTGGGGTCTGGGCCCGGGGAGCGGGACAGGCCGGGGTCTGGGGCCTGGGCCCGGGGAGCGGGACAGGCCGGGGACTGGGGTCTGGGGCCGGGGAGCGGGACAGGCCGGGGCCTGGGGTCTGGGCCCGGGGAGCGGGACAGGCCGGGGACTGGGGTCTGGGGCCGGGGAGCGGGACAGGCCGGGGCCTGGGGTCTGGGCCCGGGGAGCGGGACAGGCCGGGGACTGGGGCCTGGGGCCGGGGAGCGGGACAGGCCGGGGTCTGGGGCCGGGGAGCGGGACAGGCCGGGGCCTGGGGTCTGGGCCCGGGGAGCGGGACAGGCCGGGGACTGGGGCCTGGGGCCGGGGAGCGGGACAGGCCGGGGTCTGGGGCCGGGGAGCGGGACAGGCCGGGGCCTGGGGTCTGGGGCCGGGGAGCGGGACAGGCCGGGGACTGGGGTCTGGGGCCGGGGAGTGGGGCCCGGGTCCGGGGAGCGGGCGGAGCGGAGCTCAGATCTGCCCGCGATCCGGAATAATCTGCACTGATTAAAATGCAGTTTTCTGCAATAATGTGAAAGATTTGCATTTCTATATCGCCTGTCACAACCTCAGGATGACCCAAAACACTTTACAGCCAATTAAATACTTTGGAAGTTTAGTCACTGTTGTAACTTGGGGAAACGCAGCAGCCAATTTGCGCACAGCAAGATCCCACAAACAGCAATGTGATAAATGACCAGATAATCCAGTTGAGGGATAAACGCTGGCCGGGATACCGGGAGAACTCCCCCCCCACGGTCGTCTTCGAGTCTATGGAATCGTTTACACCCACCCGAGAGGGCAGACGGGGCCTCGGTTTAACGTCTCATCTGAAAGGCGGCACCTCCGACAGTGCAGCACTCCCTCCGTACTACAGGGGAATGTAATGATCTGCAATGGTTAATGTGCAATAATCTATATCAGCATCTTTAGAGACTGCAGGAGAGCGAAAGAGGCAAATGAGAGTTTCAGATCTTTTGAGGACCAGGCTTAAGGGGCAGAGGGGATGGGCATGAAAAGGACTGGAGACAGGAGGAGGATTCTAGTATCTTCACTCTCTTCCCTTGGAGAACAGTGTGAAGATTCACAGGCTGATAGGCCATGACGTGAAGGCTCTTTCCATGACCGTAACCATCTTTAAACCGGCCCATAGGGTGTTTAGTCCTATAAAGCTGGAGGGTTTTCCGGCCTCCCACAACCCATACAATGAGGGGAGGAGGGCCACCCACACCCACAGGGGTCCCACTGGGTGTCAACCCAGAATTTAGAGCCGGAGCTCCGGTCTCCGCTCCCCGGGACCGTCTGGAGCTCCGGTCTCCGCTCCCCGGGACCGTCTGGAGCTCCGGTCTCCGCTCCCCGGGACCGTCTGGAGCTCCGGTCTCCGCTCCCCGGGACCGTCTGGAGCTCCGGTCTCCGCTCCCCGGGACCGTCTGGAGCTCCGGTCTCCGCTCCCCGGGACCGTCTGGAGCTCCGGTCTCCGCTCCCCGGGACTGTCTGGAGTGGAGTTTGAACCCTGCACCTTTCTGACTCCAAGGCAGGAATGCTGTCACTGAGCCAGAGGTTCGCTCCAAGAACCAGATGTTGAGGCATGACCAGACGCTCCTAGTGGATCAAAAATTGCCACTTAGCATCACTCAGTCACTGCTACTTAAACAACCTCCTTTCCTCTCTTACACTGTTCACTGTTACTGGTGACCTGCACTGTGGGTCTAAACCTGGGTTCTCAATATTTTAAAATAAGAGTCTAGTGTGGGTAATTATTTTTACATTGGTCAGTAATCTTCAAGTTTGCTTCTCCCTCTTAGGGCAGCTTTGCTCACAGGCCGTTACGCCACTCGATCGGGGGTTTACCCAGGAGTCTTCTACCCTGGGTCAAGGGGTGGGCTCCCTCTGAATGAAACCACCGTGGCGGAGCTCCTTAAAAGGCGAGGATACGTCACAGCGATGCTGGGCAAGTGGCACCTGGGCTACGGCCCCAACGGGAGCTACCTACCCATTCACCAGGGCTTCGATGAATTCTTGGGAGTCCCGTACTCCCACGACCAGGGGCCCTGTCAGAACCTGACGTGTTTCCCACCGGACACCAAGTGCTACGGAAAGTGCGACCAAGGTGTGGTCCTCTTGCCCCTGCTCAAGAATAACAAGATTATCCAGCAGCCGGTCGACTTTCCCTCGCTCACTCCGATGTACGATCGCTTTGCGAGAGACTTCATTCTGAGAGCAGCGAAGCAGCACAGGCCATTCCTCCTTTACTACGCCTCACACGTGAGTACAGCCTCTCGGTCCTTTCGTTTGCCAAAATTTCAATTGGGGCTGACCTACATTGGCTCCCGGAACATCAACACCTCAAAGTTAAAATTCTCCATTCGAGTTTAAATCCCACCGTGGCCTCGCCCCTCCTGTTTTCTGTAACCTCCCCCAGTCCTTCAACCCTCTGCGATCTCTGCCTTCCTCCGATTCTGGCCTCTTGTGCATCCCCCACTCCCTTCGCCCCACCATTGGCGGCCGTGCCTTCAGCCATCTAGGCCCTGAGCTCTGGAATTCCCTCCCTAAACCTCTCCGCCTCTCTCTCCTCCTTTAAAACCCTCCTTAAAATCTACCTCTTTCACCAAAGTCACTCGTGCTAAAGTCTCCTTCTTTGGCTTGGTGTCAGTTTTTGTCTGCTTACGTTCCTGTGAAGCACCTTGGGATGTTTTACTACATTAAAGACCCTATACGAACGCAAGTTGGTGATATTAAAAGTTTGGAATGAGGTCTGGGATGTCCATTTGGTTCGACACTGACCACTGGGGCCATGACACAACACTGTCCCTAATGTGGCACAAATTTATCATTCTCCATTGACGTACCCAGTGTGGAAATGGCACACCGCTGTGGTTAAGTGTTTCCTTCTGAGGTTGGGCTGAGGGATAATGATGGGTCAGTGTCGAGGGATATTTAGCGCAGGTGACCAGTGTTCTACCTGACGCTACGTGCACTAACATCCCGCACACGAGACCAAATTCAGAAATCCAAATCCTGCAGTAATTTGTACCTTTGAAGACACCAATCACGATAAAATTTTGACACATCTCTCCGTAACGCTCTGACAGGCTCCGCACCCCTCACTGTATTCTTTGATGTGTATCGTGCATCGCCCTCTCTAATAGCAGTACATGTCCCCCTCGAATAGAGGCACAGCGCCCTCTCCGATGGAGGCACAGCGCCCTCTCCGATGGAGGCACAGCGCCCTCTCCGATGGAGGCACAGCGCCCTCTCCGATGGAGACACAGCGCCCTCTGCCATGCCCATTGCTGTACAATTAGCAGGCGGAGAATCACGCCAAGCACCCAGCGACTTGCCGATAGGCTCTCCCGACGGGCGAGGCTCCTCACAGGGAGTGCGCACTGGTAATATTTACCACAGCGCCCGTGACTGCAATCCTAATGTTCTGTCCCTGTGTTTGCAGCACACCCACTATCCACAGTTTGCTAGTGTGGATTTCACAGGGAAGTCCAAGAGGGGCCCTGTGGGGGACGCACTGATGGAATTCGATGGTTCAGTGGGGGTGATAATGAAGGCTTTACAAGACGCCGGAGTGGAGAATAACACTCTAGTCTTCTTCACCAGTGACAACGGGTATGTTGCATTAGAGATACCGTGATATACGGATTCTGTTCGTTATCTGTGACTGAGATTTGTTCGGATATGAAAGTTTTAAAGGGTTCGAACCCTCACCTTCTGACTTAGAGGCAGGAATTCTACCACTCAGACAAAGGCTCACTCCATGTGTTAGAAATCCACCGATGTAAATTCCTCCCCCGCCCCCCACCTGGTGGGACAGTGTGGAGGGAGCTTCACTCTGTATCTAACCCGTGCTGTACCTGCCCTGGGAGTGTTTGATGGGACAGTGTAGAGGGAGCTTTACTCTGTATCTAACCCGTGCTGTACCTGCCCTGGGAGTGTTTGATGGGACAGTGTAGAGGGAGCTTTACTCTGTATCTAACCCTGTACCTGCCCTGGGAGTGTTTGATGGGACAGTGTAGAGGGAGCTTTACTCTGTATCTAACCCTGTACCTGCCCTGAACGTGTTTGATGGGACAGTGTGGAGGGAGCTTTACTCTGTATCTAACCCTGTACCTGCCCTGAACGTGTTTGATGGGACAGTGTAGAGGGAGCTTTACTCTGTATCTAACCCTGTACCTGCCCTGAACGTGTTTGATGGGACAGTGTGGAGGGAGCTTTACTCTGTATCTAACCCTGTACCTGCCCTGAACGTGTTTGATGGGACAGTGTGGAGGGAGCTTTACTCTGTATCTAACCCTGTACCTGCCCTGAACGTGTTTGATGGGACAGTGTAGAGGGAGCTTTACTCTGTATCTAACCCTGTACCTGCCCTGAACGTGTTTGATGGGACAGTGTGGAGGGAGCTTTACTCTGTATCTAACCCTGTACCTGCCCTGGGAGTGTTTGATGGGACAGTGTAGAGGGAGCTTTACTCTGTATCTAACCCGTGCTGTGTTTACCTGACAGCAACTGCAAAAACTGTGATAGCCCCGAGTTCCCCTGAACCGGGGCGTCCTATTTAATTAGTTATTGTAGCAGGTGAGACTCCATCTGTAACTGACTTTGTGTCGTGTTGAGCCCTGAGCTGATGCGGAGATCACGTGGTGGGAATGCGGGGCTGCTGAAGTGCGGCAAAGGCACCACATACGAAGGAGGAATGAGGGAGCCGGCAGTCGCCTCCTGGCCCGGCAAAATCGCACCAGGTTTGTGACCCTTAGCCGCCCGGTTGCTAAAATGTTTGTCGAGCTGCAAGCTGGAACGTGTAATTTTGCTGGTAAAAGCAGGCCAGAGCCCATTAAAATCACAGCCCAATCGGGATCCCACTCAACTGTTGAGTGGGCCGGTTGGCAAACCTTTGACCAAAGCACTGATACTCGGTCAGAGGCTGATCTGTACCTCAACCCCATTTACCCCACCTTGCTCCATAATCCTTGGTGCCCTCACCCAACAAAAATCTATTGATTTCAATTTCAATCGACCCCCAGCATCCACAGCCTCTCTTGGGGGAGAGAGTTCCAGATTTCCAACTCCCTTTTATGAAGAAATGCTTCCTGACATCACCCCGAACGGCCTGGCTCTAATTTTAAGGTTACGTCCCCTTGTTCTGGACTCCCCCCAACTAGAGGGAATAGTTTCTCTCTATCCACCCTATCAATTTGTTTTATTATTTTAAACACCTCGATCAGATCACCCCTTAATTTTATCTTCGGTTCTTTTGAAACATCTGTTTTTATTTATTTTCCCCGGCCGTGTTCCTCTACAAACAAACACACCTGCACTAAATCCCTTTCTGCTCACTTTGAGTGTAGATATTATCGAGATTGTTTTAAACGGGGAGGGTGGGAGTGTGTTGAACATTTCTACAGCAACAGCGCCGTCAGAAATGATACATTGCCCGTCACCTCTCAGATAATAACGGGTATTTTTGCTCTGTTTTCAGGTGTGACCCATGAGCTGGCCAGTACTTTGGACCTCTTACCAACAATTGCCAGTCTCTCGGGAGCTCAGCTCCCTCAAGTCCAACTAGACGGATATGACATGGGGGACGTCCTCTTCAATAATGGCAAGGTGTGGGTCCTCTCATCTCATATCTACCTCCCTCCCCCCACCTCCGTCCCCCCCACCTCTGTCCCCACCTCTCTCCCTACCTCCCCCCCACCTCCCTCCCCTCCTCCCTCCCTCCCCTACCTCCCTCCCCTACCTCCCTCCCCTACCTCCCTCCCCTACCTCCCTCCCCTACCTCCCTCCCCTACCTCCCTCCCCTACCTCCCTCCCCTACCTCCCTCCCCTACCTCCCTCCCCACCTCTCTCCCCATCTCCCTCCCTCCCCACCTCCCTCCCCTCCTACCTCCCTCCCCACCTCTCTCCCTCCCCACCTCTCTCCCTCCCCACCTCTCTCCCTCCCCTCCTCCGTCCCCACCTCCCTCCCCACCTCTCCCCACCTCCCTCTCTCCATCCTTCCCTCCCCCCTACCCCCTCCCTACCTCCCTCCCTCCCCCTACCCCCTCCCTACCCCCTCCCTCCCTCCCCACCTCCCTCCCCACCTCCCTCCCTCCCCTCCTCCCGCCCTACCTCCCTCTCTCCATCCCTCCCTCCCCCCTACCTCCCTCTCTCCCCCCACCTCCCTCTCTACCCCCCTCTCTACCTCCCTCCCCACCTCTCTCCCTTCCCCCTACCCCCCTCCCTACCTCTTGAGTATGGGGGGCACAATATCAACATTTGCAGATGGCAGAAAAATTAAGGAGTGTGATTAACTGAGCAGGACTGTGAGTGACTTCAGGAGGACAGAGACACGTCAGATGATATTTAATACAGAGAAATGGGAGGTGAAATATTTTGGGACGATGAATAAGGAGAGGAAATGTAAAGGCAGCTCTGACGGTGCCTTGTCTTTTTTTGCAAAGTATAGTGACAGCTTTCGTCGGCCCCATTACAGGACTTCATGCAAAAGGCCAAAGTGAACATGCCGGGGAGATCAACAGCTGGACGACGGAGCCGCCATTAAAGCACTGACTGCCATAGCTTCCCACGATCACCCACGTGGCAATGGCCAGTGGAGCTGCCTCTGCAGCTCTGGGTCATCAGGAAGACAATTACAGAGCTGTGCCAGCTGCTGCAGCCAGACCTGCAGCCAATCTCCAGCACAGAGGCAGCTCTGGCCCTGACGTTCAAAGGAACCGTGACCCACAACTTGGGGACTGAGTAAATGGGATTACTTCCCGTTTCTGGCTGGTGCCCTCTCTCGCCAACATCCTCTTGTGTCCATTCATGTTTTGCAGAGCAAGCGGGAGACCATGTTTTATTATCCGGTTGTCCCCAGCAAGAAGCTGGGAGTTTTCGCTGTTCGCTACAGGCAGTATAAGGCCCATTACTTCACCCAAGGTAAGGCAGCAGGTGACTGTGTCAGCACAGATTCACTTACCAGTCACTGTGTGTCAGAGAGTCAGAGGCTAACACAGGACTGGTTGTATGTGATACAAACTGGGGCAGTTGAATGTGCTCACCTGTGAGGGAGAGAGAGAGTGAGGGAGGGATTGAGAGAGAGTGAGTGAGTGAGAGGGAGAGTGAGAGTGAGGGAGTGAGAGAGACAGACAGTGTGAGGAAGTGAAAGAGTGAGACAGTGTGAGGGAGTGAGAGAGAGAGACACTGAGGGAATGAGAGAGAGAGAGACACTGAGGGAGTGAGAGAGAGAGAGAGAGAGAGAGGCACTGTGAGGGAGTGAGAGGGAGAGAGAGAAACACTGTAAGGGAGTGAGAGAGAGAGAAAGAGAGACACTGTGAGGGAGAGAGAGAGAGAGAAACACTGTGAGGGAGAGACACTGAGGGAGTGTGAGAGAAACACTGAGGGAGTGAGAGGAAGAGAGACTGTGAGGGAGTGAGTATGTGTGGCACACTGCAGGAGTGAGAGAGAGAGAGAAACACTGAGGGAATGAGAGAGGCACTGTGAGGGAGAGAGAGTGTGAGACCATGTGAGGGAGAGAGAGTGTGAGACCGTGTGAGGGAGAGAGAGTGTGAGACCGTGTGAGGGAGAGAGAGTGTGAGACCGTGTGAGGGAGAGAGAGTGTGAGACCCGGTGAGGGAGAGAGAGTGTGAGACCCGGTGAGGGAGAGAGAGTGTGAGACCGTGTGAGGGAGAGAGTGTGAGACCCTGTGAGGGAGAGAGAGTGTGAGACCCTGTGAGGGAGAGAGAGTGTGAGACCGTGTGAGGGAGAGAGAGTGTGAGACCGTGTGAGGGAGAGAGAGTGTGAGACCCTGTGAGGGAGAGAGAGTGTGAGACCGTGTGAGGGAGAGAGAGTGTGAGACCGTGTGAGGGAGAGAGAGTGTGAGACCGTGTGAGGGAGAGAGAGTGTGAGACCGTGTGAGGGAGAGAGAGTGTGAGACCGTGTGAGGGAGAGAGAGTGTGAGACCCGGTGAGGGAGAGAGAGGCTGCATGCTGTTTGTCCCTCTATAACCGTGTATGCGAGGGACATAGAGTGACACAGGCTGGCGTTAGTGTTTATAACGGGGTGGGACTGGCCTTCCAAGGCATCTATTTCAGTAACTGAAGGCAAGTTTTCACTGGTATTTTCATTCCTCCCCCTACCAGGCTCCACCCACAGTGACACCACCCCGGACCGTGACTGTCACTGGGACACCCTGCTCACTGCTCACAACCCTCCGCTGCTCTTTGATTTAGATGCAGATCCTTCCGAGAACTACCACCTCAGCAGCTCCGACATACCCAATTACAGCCAGATAATGGAGCAGATTGGCAACGAAAAGGTCAAGTTTGAGTTGGGAATGAAGTTTGGGGAGAGCCAAACGGAGAGGGGAGTTGACCCAGCTCTCGAACCCTGTGTGAAGCCCAGGTGCAGCCCGCGGCCCCAGTGCTGTTTTCAGACTTAGACTGGAAGCAGGAAGGAGGGCAAAATACAGCCTAACAAACGCTACCTAGAGACTGATGACCACTTCTCCTCAACCTTAAAGGACACGCTGACCTCATGCTGAGCCTCTCTGGGGAGGGGGGAGACGGGAGGGGAATGTCTCTCTCAGGGCAGCACTGGCAGAGTCCTGCCAAATGGCATCTGAGGTGCAGTCGGTGTGCAGTCTACAGGCTTTTAAAACCCAACGTTGGTGTCACCTAAACACTGCTTTGCCTCATCTTCCCTGTTTCTTCTAACCTTGATGTTCTTCTGCATTAACAAGAGCACTCCTGATTCTTTTTCAGTGGATGGAGGAGAAGATTATAGGAACAGGAGGAGGCCATTCAGCCCCTCGAGCCTGTTCTGTCATCCTATTAGATCATGGCTGATCTGTACCACAACTCCATTTACCCGCCTTTGCTCCATATCCTCCGATACCCTCACCCAACAAAAATCTATCAATTGCTGTCCTGAAAGCTCCAATTGGCCCCCAGCATCCACTGCCTTTTGGGGGGGGGAGAGTTCCAGATTTCCATCACCCTTTATGTGAAAAATTGCTTCCTGATTTCTCTCCTGAACGGCCTAGCTCTAATTTTAAGATTGTGCCCCCTTGTTCTGGATTCTCCCACCAGAGGGAATAGTTTCTCTCCATCTGCCCTGTCAAATCCTTTTTATCATTTTAAACTCAATTAGACATCCCTCCACCTTCTACAAACCAGAGGGTGTGATATTTTAGCACTGGATTGCCAGGAGAGTTTGTTAATGAGTTTGATGGCCTCTAAAAGGGAAACTGTTTGTAAAATTAACCGCCAGTGATTATATTGTTGTGATCAGCAAAGCTTCATATGTTTGAAGGGTGAATTAACCGCACTAATTAACGACAGTTACATGGGTAAGATGGGTATAGAGGGATATGGGCCAAGTGCAGGCAATTGGGACTAGCTTCGTGGTATAAACTGGGCGACATGGACATGTTGGGCCGAAGGGCCTGTTTCCATGTTGTAACTTCTATGATTCTATATGACTGATTGATTGTTTTGTACACTCGAGCTGTAATAATTAAATATCTGTCTCGTTGGAGAATTGGTTTACGAGTGGAAGAAACTGGCGGAATTCCCCCCCTCTCCGTATCTTGGAGTGATCCAAGAAGAAAGCACAGACTTCTTGGATATTGGGTGATTGGCCAAGCTTGGTGTCTCAGTGTCTCAGTCACTCCTGGCTGAAGGTCCGTTTCCCACCCCCGGAATCCCACCTGTTCCCAAGATTTCATCCTGAACTTATTGGGTTTGTCCATATCCCACATCTTCCCAGGTTTTCCTTCCCCACCCCCCCTATATTTCCTCAAGTCCTCTCTGCTCCCTCCTCGTCCTCCTCCTCGTCCTCCTCCTCCTCGTCCTCCCCCTCCTCCTCCTCTACTGAAGGCAGGACTGGGGTACGTTCCACAGGCCCCTCCACCTTCCTCTCCCATCGCCCCTCATTCAATGGCCAGCCTTGTCCATCGAATGGGAGAGAATCATACTGTAACCGAGTATTGTCTGTGCACTCAGCTGGTATGGACTGCCCCCCAACCAGAATGAACACAGATGTGGGAACAGGAGGAGGCCATTCAGCCCCTCGAGTCTGTTCCGCCAGTCAATTAGATCATGGCTAATCTGTATCTTAACTCCATTTACCCGCCTTGGTTCTGTGTCTCTTAATACTTTACCTAACAAAATATCAATCTCAGTTTTGAAATTTTCAATTGACCCCCAGTTTTTTGGGGGAGAGAGTTCCAGATTTCCACTCCCCTTTGTGTGAAGAAGTGCTTCCTGACATCACCCCTGAACGGCCTGGCTCTAATTTTAAGGTTATGCCCCCTTGTTCTGGACTCTCCCACCAGAGGAAATAGTTTCTATCGACCCTATCAACTCCTTTAATCATCTTAAACCCCTCAATCAGATCACCCCTCAATCTTCTATACTCGAGGGAATACAAGCCTAGTCTATGCAACCTGTCCTCGTAATTTAACCCTTTTAGCCCCGGTATCATTCTGGTGAATCTGCGCTGCACCCCCTCCAAGGCCAATATCTCCTTCCTGAGGTGCGGTGCCCAAAACTGAACCCAGTCTCCAGATGGGGTCTGACCAGAGCTCTGAACAGCTGGAACATCACTTCCACCCCTTTATATTCCAGCCCTCTTGAGATAAAGGCCAACATTCCATTAACCTTTCAATTATTTTTTGTACTTATCCACTGGCTTTTAGTGATTTCTGTACTTGGATCCATAAATCTCTCGGCTCCTCCACAGTTCCGAACTTCTCACCGTTTAGAAAATACTCTGATTTATCTTTCTTGGTCCAAAGTCGATGACCTCACACTTCCCCACATTGAACTCCATCTGCCACAGTTTTGCCCACTCAATTGATCTCTCAATGTCCCTTTGCAACTTTCTGCTCCCATCTACACTATTTACTGTGTCACCTATGTGGACACCATCATACACAGTGAATGAAACAAATGGAGAGATTTACAAGCGCCAATTAACCTCCCCTTGAGCTTGTCTCATGATCCATCAGTTTGAACAAATAACATGAGACCTGAACAAATAAATTGCACAGTTTCATTTCTTTAAAACTTTATTGACATAGAGGCTATCATCAAGGAAACCAGACAACAAAAGACATCTCTGTAGACCTGTTCATAGACTGTGTGCAGATCAGACGGGTGTCTAGATAAAGAGAGACACCAGACCGACCGCAGTGAGAAAGCCAGAAACTTGTGAACGGATGCCGCAGTTTTCCTTGTTTGATGGCGACGCCTTGCGAGCCCCGTCGGCCGCCATTTGCATTTGGCCAATCTTCGATGTCTTCCATTGGATCCATTCGATGTATTTGCGGACAGATGTGTAGATACCTGGGTGGTCCTTGACACCACAGCCCAAGCCCCAGTTGGTGATTCCGAGTTGATAGAATCTCCCTCCTCCGAGCACTTTACAGACCAGCGGGCCTCCGCTATCTGTCTGCAATAAAACAGAGGGAGAGTGATTGGAAGGCCAGTGTCTGTCCCACCCAACTCTTCCATTAGAGAGAGGACTATTCTCTCCATCTGGGCTGGATTTGAGCCCAGGTCCCAACGGTATAAGGCCTGTGTGAACCCCACCCAGTTTCCCCAAAACACTCACAAGTCTCGTTTCTATGTGTTCGGTGCATACCTGACATCTGTCCGGTCCAGCCCATTTAAATCCAGCACACAAGACTTGGTCAGATAGCGAGCCATTGTACCAGTCGCCTTGGTTACAGATAGCTGTCGGGATGATACTGACCTCTTGTTCCTGTAAAATATCCGTTCGTTTACCTAAGGCAAAGAAAACCAAGTAGTAAGGTCAGATCTTGTGTGTCGATTTCGTGGGTTTGAAACGAGGTCAGCCCGGGGATCTTTCCCAGCATGCTCTCCGCCTCACTCATCTACGAGTGGCTTTGGAAAGTCTTTTCCCGATGGATGTTCTCTGGCTCTCAGGATTGTTTACACCCGAAAACAACTTATCCCCCTCCCAGATTACAATCAAACCAACCCCAAGCTTTACCAACATCGAGCACAGCTGGAGAGTGTGTTCCTGCTTTAAATCTATAGATTGTGCAGTAAAACTTTCACACAACTTTATTGGGCTCTAGACAACAGCTGTAGCCATCATCAGAGAACAAACCCTCTTCAATCCCAATACCATGCCATTTAACACCGGTGAGAAGGAGATGGGAGGGTATCTACCCCCCAATCTGTCACTTAATTATTTCAGAATCTAACTTGTGCACAATGCAAATATCACACTGGTACAATCACACATACTTCTGACACTGGGGGTTCAGGCAGACCATTGAGCAGTGTAGAGGGAGTTTTACTCTGTATCTAACCCGTGCTGCACCTGCCCTGGGAGTGTTTGATGGGACAGTGCAGAGGGAGCTTTACTCTGTATCTAACCCGTGCTGTACCTGCCCTGGGAGTGTTTGATGGGACAGTGTAGAGGGAGCTTTACTCTGTATCTAACCCGTGCTGTACCTGCCCTGGGAGTGTTTGATGGGACAGTGTAGAGGGAGCTTTACTCTGTATCTAACCCGTGCTGTACCTGCCCTGGGAGTGTTTGATGGGACAGTGTAGAGGGAGCTTTACTCTGTATCTAACCCGTGCTGTTCCTGTCCTGGGAGTGTTTGATGGGACAGTGTAGAGGGAGCTTTACTCTGTATCTAACCCGTGCTGTTCCTGTCCTGGGAGTGTTTGATGGGACAGTGTAGAGGGAGCTTTACTCTGTATCTAACCCGTGCTGTACCTGCCCTGGGACTGTTTGATGGGACAGTGTAGAGGGAGCTTTACTCTGTATCTAACCCGTGCTGTTCCTGTCCTGGGAGTGTTTGATGGGACAGTGTAGAGGGAGCTTTACTCTGTATCTAACCCGTGCTGTACCTGCCCTGGGAGTGTTTGATGGGACAGTGTAGAGGGAGCTTTACTCTGTATCTAACCCGTGCTGTACCTGCCCTGAGAGTGTTTGATGGGACAGTGTAGAGGGAGCTTTACTCTGTATCTAACCCGTGCTGTACCTGCCCTGAGAGTGTTTGATGGGTCAGTGTAGAGGGCGGTTTATCCGGTATCTAAGTGTTGGGGGAGGAGGGCAGTGCGGACGTGTTTCACATTCGGTAAAATCAAAAACAATAAAATTAGTAAGTGACGTCATAGACCAGCAGGTAGGTGATTGGTTGGTGAGTATCACAGTTTTTTCTCTCTAAGTTAGGGCAGTGGGTTAAATTAACAGCTCAAATCAATAACTTAAAGTAGATAATTACTTAGTTAATAAAACTAAGAATAGCGAGTGATTAATATCTCGAATACAGTAAATAAATAAAACAAGGTTACAAAGGGATGGCCAGTTGGTGTCGTAACTGCAGCGTGTGGGAGTTGGTGGAGACCAGCGAGATCCCGAGCAACCACGTCTGCAGGAAGTGTCTGCAACTCGAGGAACTTCAGCTCAGGGTTGTTGAGCTGGAGTCCGAGCTGCAGACATTGCAATGCATCAGGGAGAGGGAGAGTTATCTGGACACCTTGATCTAGGAGGCAGTCACACCCCTTAGTTTAGGTAGTAGTTTAGATTCATTCAGTGGTCAGGGTCAGGAGGGTGTGACTGCGAGTCAGGCAGGTATGGGGACCCAGGATGTAGTAATGGAGGAGACTCAGCCTTTGACCTTGTCCAACAGGTACGAGGTATTTGCTACCTGTACGGATGAGAACAAGGACTGTAGGGAGGATGGGCAAACTGAGCACAGCACCGTGGTACAGGAGGCCATTCAAGTGGGGGGAGTAAAAAGGAATGTGATAGTGGTAGGGGATAGTATAGTCAGGGGGATAGACACCGCTCTCTGCAGCCGCGACCCAGAGTCCCGAAGGCTGTGTTGCCTGCCCGATGCCAGGGTTAAGGACATCTCCTCGTGGCTGGAGAAGAACTTGGAGCATGAGGGGGAGGACCCAATTCTCGTGGTCCACGTAGGGACCAACAACATAGGCAGAACTAAGAATGAGGTTCTGCTGAGACACTAAAATTAATAAGCAGAACCTCAAAGGTAATAATCTCTGGATTCCTACCTGAGCCACACGCAAATTGGCATTGGGTCAAACAGATCAGAGAGTTAAATGCGTGACTCAGAGTGATGTGGGAGACAGGGGTTTCGATTCACGGGGCACTGGCACCAGTACTGGGGAATAGAGGCAGCTGTTCCGTTGGGACGGGCTCCACTTAAACCGGGCTGGGACTGGTGTCCTGGTGAATCGAATGGATAGACTGGAAAAGCAGGGCTTGTTCTCCTTAAGGTAGAGAAGGTTGAGAGGAGATTTGATCGAGGTGTTCAAAATCATGGAGGGTCTGGACAAAGTAAATAAAGAAAAACTGTTCCCATTGGTGAAAAGGTCGCGAACCAGAGGACACAGGTTTTAGGTGATTGTAAAAGAACCAAAGGCGACATGAGGAAAATCTTTAACACAGCGAGTGATTGGGATCTGGAATGCACTGCTCGAGGGGATGGTGGAGGCAGATTCAATCATGGCCTTCAAAAGGGAATTAGATAGGTACCTGAAGGAGAAAAATTTGCAGGGCTACGGGGAAGAGCGGGGGAGTGGGACTGGCTGGATTGCTCTTGCAGAGAGCCGGTGCAGGCTCGATGGGCTGAATGGCCTCCTTCTGTGCCGTAACCATTCTATGATTCTATGACACAAAGAGTCTGCAAAGGGGTATAGACAGGTTAAGTGAGTGGGCAAGAAGGTGGCAGATGGAGTATAGTGTGGGGAAATGTGAGGTTATTCACTTTGGTAGGAAGAATAGAAAAACAATATTTTTTAAATGGTGAGAAACTATTAAATGTTGGTGTTCAGAGGGATTTGGGTGTGCTCAAACAAGAAACACAAAAAGTTAGTATGCATTTACAGCAAGCAATTAGGAAGGCAAATGCCATGTTGGCCTTTATTGCAAGCGGGTTGGAGTACAAGAGTAAGGAAGTCTGCAGTTGTACAGGGTTTTGGTGAGACCTCACTTGGAGTACTGTGTACAGTTTTGGTCTCCTTCCTTAAGGAAGGATATACTTGTCTTGGAGGCAGTACAACAAAAGTTCACTAGATTGATTCCTGGGATGAGAGGGTTGTCCTATGAGGAGAGATTGAGTAGAATGGGCCTATATTCTCTGGAGTTTAGAAGAATGAGAGGTGATCTAATTGAAACATAAAAGATTCTGAGGGGGCATGACAGGGTAAATGCTGAGAGGTTGTTTCCCCTAGCTGTAGAGTCTAGAACTAGGGGCATAGTCTCAGGATAAGGACGTTGGCCACTTAGGACTGAGATGAGGAGGATTTCTTTCACTCAGAGGATTGTGAATCTTCGGAATTCTCTACCCCTGCGGGCTGTGGAGGCTCAGTCGTTGAGTATATTCAAGACTGAGATCGATAGATTTTTGGACACTAAGGGAATCAAGGGATATGGGGATCGGGCGGGAAAGTGGAGTTGAGATCGAAGATCAGCCATGATCATATTTAATGGCAGAGCAGGCTCGAGGGGCCATATGGCCTACTCCTGCTCCTATTTCCTATGTTCTTATGTTCCAACCCGTGCTCTACCTGCCCTGGGAGTGTTTGATGGGACAGTGTAGAGGGAGCTTTACTCTGTATCTAACCCGTGCTGTACCTGCCCTGGGAGTGTTTGATGGGACAGTGTAGAGGGAGCTTTACTCTGTATCTAACCCGTGCTGTACCTGCCCTGGGAGTGTTTGATGGGACAGTGTAGAGGGAGCTTTACTCTGTATCTAACCCGTGCTGTACCTGCCCTGGGAGTGTTTGATGGGACAGTGTAGAGGGAGCTTTACTCTGTATCTAACCTGTGCTGTACCTGCCCTGGGAGTGTTTGATGGGACAGTGTAGAGGGAGCTTTACTCTGTATCTAGCCCTGTACCTGCCCTGGGAGTGTTTGATGGGACAGTGTAGAGGGAGCTTTACTCTGTATCTAACCTTGTACCTGTCCTGGGAGTGTTTGATGGGACAGTGTAGAGGGAGCTTTACTCTGTATCTAGCCCTGTACCTGCCCTGGGAGTGTTTGATGGGACAGTGTAGAGGGAGCTTTACTCTGTATCTAGCCCTGTACCTGCCCTGGGAGTGTTTGATGGGACAGTGTAGAGGGAGCTTTACTCTGTATCTAGCCCTGTACCTCCCCTGGGAGTGTTTGATGGGACAGTGTAGAGGGAGCTTTACTCTGTATCTAACCCTGTACCTGCCCTGGGAGTGTTTGATGGGACAGTGTAGAGGGAGCTTTACTCTGTATCTAGCCCTGTACCTGCCCTGGGAGTGTTTGATGGGACAGTGTAGAGGGAGCTTTACTCTGTATCTAGCCCTGTACCTCCCCTGGGAGTGTTTGATGGGACAGTGTAGAGGGAGCTTTACTCTGTATCTAACCCTGTACCTGCCCTGGGAGTGTTTGATGGGACAGTGTAGAGGGAGCTTTACTCTGTATCTAACCCTGTACCTGTCCTGGGAGTGTTTGATGGGACAGTGTAGAGGGAGCTTTACTCTGTATCTAGCCCTGTACCTGCCCTGGGAGTGTTTGATGGGACGGTGTAGAGGGAGCTTTACTCTGTATCTAACCCTGTCCCTGCCCTGGGAGTGTTTGATGGGACAGTGTAGAGGGAGCTTTACTCTGTATCTAACCTGAACCATTCCTGAGCTGGGTGTGTTTGAGGGGTAGTTTAGGAGGCGCTTTGCTCCACATCTAACCCACATTATAACTCAGTTGGAACAGCTCGAAGTGACTGGGCACGAGCAGTGGGGGATTATACTAACATCCCCTCCCCCTATCAGGTACCCAATGAACCTCGGTAAGGGATGGATGGGCAGTACAGCTCAGCACAGGAAAATACCACATGCTGTGTGGCCGGAATTGTCTCCACCTCACGGAACTGAATGTTAGATATAATGTAGCCACTCCCCGATCGCACAGCCAAATTAAATGGAATCATATCCCATCTTCAAACTGGGTTCTGCTTCGTTATTAACAAGTTGTTCGGAGTGTTCTGACGTTTGAGTTTTTTCTACTCTACACCAAAAGTTAGTTATCCCAAGCAAGACTTCTCGCTCTGTTTGGTTCACCTGCCCTGAAGCAATGAGTTGTCCGTGGCTGAGTCCGTCTCACCTCAGGGCTCAGCCTCTCGTTTCCCACCTCAATTTGGTGTGAAAGGGGGGCATTAAAAGTCAACAACACAGCGTGAGACTGGAGTGACATGTAGGCCAGACCAGAGCGGGCAGGAGGGGCAGGGTCCCTCCCCTTTGGTGCATTGGTGAACCAGTTGAGTTTTGAAGGCAGTTTCCATACTCATTTTTTCTAGTGCCTGTTCAGTTTACCTCGGTGGGATTTGATCTACTGGGTTGCTAGTCCAGTACCAGAACAAGTACATTACCATACCCACACCCATCTCTCAGGACCTTGAGCAAAGACCAAACACGGTTCTTTCCTTGTGCAGTTGGCAAGGAAGTGAGTGCTGCACAAACTGGTATCTTACCTTTTCCCTCAGCCATGCCCCATCCGGCAGTGACACATGGCTTGAGTTCAGCGATGTCGAGTCTCTGGTACTGAAGGCACACTGGCTGCACATAGTCGGTGAACACAATGGGGTCAGTGACCTTGATAAGGGCAATGTCATTAGACTCTGTGTCCGGATTGTAATTCTCGTGCTTGATGACCTCTGCAACTGGTCTGGCAAACGTGTCTTTGCTAAACCTCGAGAGCTGTTCTAATCCAAACACCAGCATAATTTTCTCGACGTTGCTTAAGGAGGATATAAGGAGATTTGTATTAATTAGAGGGACATATTTTGCCAAACTGAGGATAACTTGGACAGCTCCCTCACTCAATAACTCAACAGTGCTGAGCCCTAGAAGCTCCCATCGTTTGATTCTCAGTCTCTGCTAACTTAACTGATTCCAGTTAGGTTGGGGACATTACAGTTTGGGTCTCTGTGTTCCTGAGCTTGGGAGAGAGAGGATGGCAGAGGGGAGAATCAGCCTCTCGTTTGGTTCCTGGGGAGGGGACAAGAAAACTGGGTTAAAAAAGGTGGAGAGAGTAACCCGTACAATTGATGTACAGGACAACAGTCCAGCCTGCCGTGCTTTATCTTCCATTTGGCAAGATAGTACACAAGTGCACATTTTTGAAATGTGTTCAGGAGAACTTTCTTGACCAGTACGTTTCCGGCCCAACGAGGAAGGAGGCATTGCTGGATCTGGTTCTAGGGAATGAGACGGGCCAAGTGGAGCAAGTGTCAGTGGGAGAGCATTTAGGGAGCAGCGATCATAGTATCATAAGGTTTAGAATAGCAATGGAAAAGGACTCTGTCCACTCTAAAGTAAAAATACTCAATTGGAGGAGGGCCAATTTCAATGGGATGAGAACAGATCTGGCCCGGGTAAATTGGAATCAAAGATTGGCAGGCAAAACTGTAATTGAACAATGGGCGGGCCTTTAAAGAGGAGATGGTTCGGGTACAGTCTAGGCACATTCCCACCAGGGAGAAAGGTAGGGCAACTGAAGCCAGAGCTCCCTGGATGACAAAAGAGATAGAGAGTAAGATGAAGTGGAAAAAAGGGGCGTATGACAGATGTCAGGTTGATAACACAAGTGAGAACCAGGCTGAATATAGAAAGTTCATGGGGAAGTGAAAAAGGAAATAAGAGGGGCAAAGAGAGAGTATGAGAATAGACTGGCGGCCAACATAAAAGGGAATCCAGAAGTCTTCTACAGGCATGTTAAGAGTAAACGGGTAGTAAGAGGAGGGGTGGAGCCGATTAGTGACCATAAAGGAGATCTACTCATGGAGGCAGAGGGCATGGCCGAGGTACTAAATGAGTACTTTGCATCGGTCTTTACCAAGGAAGAAGATGCTGCCAGAGACTCGGTAAAGGAAGATATAGTTAAGATACTGGAGTGGCTAAAAATTGAGAAAGAAGAGGTACGAGAAAGGCTGGCTGTACTTAAAGTAGATAAGTCACCTGGTCCAGATGGGATGCACCCGAGGATACTGAGGGAAGTAAGGGGGGAAATTGCAGAGGTACTGTCCACAATCTTCCAAACATCTGTAGATATGGGGGTGGCGCCAGAGGACTGGAGAATTGCAAATGTTACACCCTTGTTCAAAAAAGGGTAAGGATAAACCCAGCAACTACAGGACAGTCAGTTTAACGTTGGTGATGGGGAAACTTTTGGAAACGATAATCTGGGATCGAATTAACAGTCACTTGGATGAGTGTGGATTGATTAGGGAAAGCCAGCGCGGATTTGTTAAAGGCAAATCGTGTTTAACCAACTTGATAGTTTTTTGATGAGGTAACAGAGAGGATAGATGAGAGCAATGCAGTTGATGTGATGTATATGGACTTTCAAAAAGCGTTTGATAAAACGCCACATGGCAGGTTTGCTATTAAGATTGCTGCCCATAGAATAAAGGGGGCAATAGCAACATGGATACAGAATTGGCTAAATGACAGGAAACAGAGAGTAGTGGTGAACGGTTGTTTTTCGGACTGGAGGGAGGTATACAGTGGTGTTCATAGAATCATAGAAGTTACAACATGGAAACAGGCCCTTCGGCCCAACATGTCCATGTCGCCCAGTTTATACCACTAAGCTAGTCCCAATTGCCTGCACTTGGCCCATATCCCTCGATACCCATCTTCCCCATGTAACTGTCCAAATGCTTTTTAAAAGACAAAATTGTACCCGCCTCTACTACTGCCTCTGGCAGCTCGTTCCAGACACTCACCACCCTTTGAGTGAAAAAATTGCCCCTCTGGATCCTTTTGTATCTCTCCCCTCTCACCTTAAATCTGTGCCCCCTCGTTATAGACTCCCCTACCTTTGGGAAAAGATTTTGACTATCGACCTTATCTATGCCCCTCATTATTTTATAGACTTCTATAAGATCACCCCTTAACCTCCTACTCTCCAGGGAAAAAAGTCCCAGTCTGTCTAACCTCTCCCTGTAAGTCAAACCATCAAGTCCCGGTAGCATCCTAGTAAATCTTTTCTGCACTCTTTCTAGTTTAATAATATCCTTTCTATAATAGGGTGACCAGAACTGTACACAGTACTCCAAGTGTGGCCTCACCAATGCCCTGTACAACTTCAACAAGACATCCCAACTCCTGCATTCAATGTTCTGACCAATGAAACCAAGCATGCTGAATGCCTTCTTCACCACCCTATCCACCTGTGACTCCACTTTCAAGGAGCTATGAACCTGTACTCCTAGATCTCTTTGTTCTATAACTCTCCCCAACGCCCTACCATTAACGGAGTAGGTCCTGGCCCGATTCGATCTACCAAAATGCATCACCTCACATTTATCTAAATTAAACTCCATCTGCCATTCATCGGCCCACTGGCCCAATTTATCAAGATCCCGTTGCAATCCTAGATAACCTTCTTCACTGTCCACAATGCCACCAATCTTGGTGTCATCTGCAAACTTACTAACCATGCCTCCTAAATTCTCATCCAAATCATTAATATAAATAACAAATAACAGCGGACCCAGCACCGATCCCTGAGGCACACCGCTGGACACAGGCATCCAGTTTGAAAAACAACCCTCGACAACCACCCTCTGTCTTCTGTCGTCAAGCCAATTTTGTATCCAATTGGCTACCTCACCTTGGATCCCATGAGATTTAACCTTATGTAACAACCTACCATGCGGTACCTTGTCAAATGCTTTGCTGAAGTCCATGTAGACCACGTCTACTGCACAGCCCTCATCTATCTTCTTGGTTACCCCTTCAAAAAACTCAATCAAATTCGTGAGACATGATTTTCCTCTCACAAAACCATGCTGACTGTTCCTAATTAGTCCCTGCCTCTCCAAATGCCTGTAGATCCTGTCCCTCAGAATACCCTCTAACAACTTACCCACTACAGATGTCAGGCTCACTGGTCTGTAGTTCCCAGGCTTTTCCCTGCCGCCCTTCTTAAACAAAGGCACAACATTTGCTACCCTCCAATCTTCAGGCACCTCACCTGTAGCGGTGGATGATTCAAATATCTCTGCTAGGGGACCCGCAATTTCCTCCCTAACCTCCCTTAACGTCCTGGGATACATTTCATCAGGTCCCGGAGATTTATCTACCTTGATGCGCGTTAAGACTTCCAGCACCTCCCTCTCTGTAATATGTACACTCCTCAAGACATCACTATTTATTTCCCCAAGTTCCCTAACATCCATGCCTTTCTCAACCGTAAATACCGATGTGAAATATTCGTTCAGGATCTCACCCATCTCTTGTGGTTCCGCACATAGATGACCTTGTTGATCCTTAAGGTGTTCCCCAGGGGTCGGTGCTGTGACCACGGCTTTTCTTGATATATATTAATGACTTGGACTTGGGTGTACAGGGCACAATTTCAAAATTTGCAGATGACACAAAACTTGGAAGGGTAGTGAACAGTGAGGAGGATAGTGATAGACTTCAAGAGGACATAGACACACTGGTGGCATGGGCGGAGAGGTGGCAGATGAAGTTTAACGCAGAAAAATGCGAGGTGATGCATTTCAGTAGGAAAAATGAGGAGAGGCAATATAAACTAGAGGACACAATTCTAAAAGGGATGGATGAACAGAGGGATCTAGGGGTATATGTGCACAAATTGATGAAGGTGGCAGGGCAGGTTGAGAAAGCGGTTAAAAAAGCATACAGAATCCTGGGCTTTATAAATGGAGGCATAGAGTACAAAAGCAAGGAAGTCATGATGAACCTTTATAAAACACTGGTTCGGCCACAACTGGAGTATTATGTCCAGTTCTGGGCACCGCACTTTAGGAAGGA
Source organism: Heptranchias perlo (assembly GCF_035084215.1). Lineage (NCBI taxonomy): Eukaryota > Metazoa > Chordata > Chondrichthyes > Hexanchiformes > Hexanchidae > Heptranchias > Heptranchias perlo. The sequence continues at coordinate 46,936,904 of NC_090348.1, read as the reverse complement.
TGTGAAAGCCTTAGAGAGGGTGCAGAGGACATTTACTAGAATGATTCCAGGGATGAGGGACTTAAATTACGTGGATAGACTGGAGAAGCTGGGATTGTTCTCCTTGAAACAGAGAAGGTTGTGAGGAGATTTGATAGAGGTATTCAAAATCATGAAGGGTTTAGACAGAGTGGATAGAGAGAAACTGTTCCCATTGGCAGAAGGGTCAAGAACCAGAGGGCATAGATTTACAGTGATTGGCAAAAGAACCAAAGGTAACATGAGGAAAAACTTTTTTACACAGCGAGTGTTTAGGATCTGGAATGCGCTGCCTGAGGGGGTGGTGGAGGCAGATTCAATCATGGCCTTCAAAAGGGAACTGAATAAGTACTTGAAACGAAAAAATGTGCAGGGCTACAGGGATAGGGCGGGGGAGTGGGACTAGCTGGATTGCTCTTGCATAGAGCCAGCGTGGACTCGATGGGCCGAATGGCCTCCTTCCTTGCTGAAACCTTTCTATGATTCTATAAGTGGTCCACTGTAAATACTGAACCACTTCTTAAAGCAGGAGTATCCAAGCTTTTATTTTTACAAACCATGGGTCACACATGAAGGTTAAATCTGAACCCCCCTCCCATAATTGTCACACCCCTCGAGCTGCTGACACTAACCGATCTCAGTGCTCTGATTTCTGACTTATCCACCAGTGAGGCAACAGACCGTTCCAAACATCCCAGCCTACCAAGTCCAAACAGGACTTGACATCACTGCAACATACTGTTGTATTGTACATTGCCTTCCATTTACCTCCATCTGCCCATCTTTAGCCCATCCACTTAATGCCTTTATTTGTTTACTTATGTTTTGTCCAGTCAGGTTCTGACGCGCGTGGAGGCCAATCCCCAGGCTGGAGTCTCGAATCCCCGCTCCTGAGAAATCCGCATAGCTGGAATATCTACGTGGAGTGTGCACGGTCTCCCTGTCCCAGGGGAGAAGTCCCAGGTCTAAAGAGCTTTGGTGCAGGTTGGCAGGGACAAGGCTTTGGGACTTTCCGAGAGTGCACAGGCATAGTGCTGGAGAGTAGCCGGCACACAGCACAGGTGGCTTCCCAACGCTCATCCAGCATGGACCCCCTACCCATTAAGGCAGGGCTTGTAGACCTACCTAGAGCTGAGTGGGAAGTATCCCAACTCCTAGGTCCACTTAATTGATCCAGATTCCCTTGAATAGAACAATGTCCCTCCACCACGTAGTTTGATGTCATTAGCACAATATTACAAGGAGCGAGTTACACTGACACGAGTTGGGATGGGCTGATGTCCGTTACGCTTGTAAGGTTATTAGGTGCTCGAGTTTGTTTCTGGACTTCTCTCAGCCAAGGGGTTCTGTAGTTAGGCCTAGAACAGCTTAGGCAGGCTCACGGCCCGTACTGTTGCTGTGGCGATGGGAAGTCCAAGTCATGCATCCTTCGAACTGTTACTGGAAGCCATTGCCCCTTCAGCGTAACGGAAGAAGTCCTTTGTATTCTGGAGGCACGGGGCATCAGCAAGTGGCACAGTGCCATGTCCATAGACCAGTTCAAGGTCTGGCTTATGTGGAATTAGATGTGCTTTGTCCTTTAACCTTGCGGTGGCACCAGTGGTAACACACGATCCAACACAAAGGCAGCCTGCTGGCGCACTCCGGGGGGGAAGGAGACGAGGGTGGTGGGAGCCCATAAAACGCTCCCGCCGTATAGGACTAAACACCCTATGGGCTGGTATAAAGAAGGTCACTGCCATGGAAAGAGCCTTCACATCACGGAGTGCGAAGATACGAAAACAACGTGCAAACTGAGCTCACCTGAGTGGTGGAACAATGGGCGCCAATATTAGCAAGGGAGTCAGGAAGGGGGTTTCTGGACATGTGACGGTGTCGGTGTTGGGTGAGGACAGCATCTAGATGCTCACTTCCTCGGCTCATACCTGGAGTGAGGCATCCGAAGGGTGGGCTGGGGCTTATGGCAGCTCCATACTGCAGGGAGAGTCAGCACCCTCAGGGGAGGGGAGAGGAGAGGAGAAACCTGCAGAGAAATGAGGGAGGGAAAAGGCAGGTACAGGTACAAGACCTGTACAGGTGTGGGTCCTGGAGCAGGATACAGGTACAGGGCCTGTACAGGTGTGTGTACTGGGACAGGGTACAGGTACAAGGCCTGTACAGGTGTGTGTACTGGGACAGGGTACAGGTACAAGACCTGTACAGGTGTGGGTCCTGGGGGCAGGATACAGGTACAAGGCCTGTACAGCTGTGTGTACTGGGGCAGGGTACAGGTACAAGGCCTGTACAGGTGTGTGTACTGGGGTAGGGTACAGGTACAAGGCCTATACAGATGTGGGTCCTGGGGGCAGGGTACAGATACAAGACCTGTACAGGTGTGTGCACTGGGGCAGGGTACAGGTACAAGGCCTGTATAGGTGTGTGTACTGGGGCAGGGTACAGGTACAAGGCCTGTATAGGTGTGTGTACTGGGGCAGGGTACAGATACAAGACCTGTACAGGTGTGTGTACTGGGGCAGGGTACAGGTACAAGGCCTGTATAGGTGTGTGTACTGGGGCAGGGTACAGGTACAAGGCCTGTACAGCTGTGTGTACTGGGGCAGGGTACAGGTACAGGGCCTGTACAGGTGTGTGTACTGGGGCAGAGTACAGGTACAAGACCTGTACAGGTGTGGGTTCTGGAGCAGGTAACAGGTACAAGACCTGTACAGGTGTGTGTACTGGGGCAGGGTACAGGTACAAGGCCTGTACAGCTGTGTGTACTGGGGCAGGGTACATGTACAAGACCTGACAGGTGTGGGTCCTGGGGGAAGGATACAGGTACAAGACCTGACAGGTGTGTGTCCTGGGAGCAGGGTACAGGTACAAGGCCTGACAGGTGTGGGTCCTGGGAGCAGGATACAGGTACAAGGCCTGACAGGTGTGTGTCCTGGGAGCAGGGTACAGGTACAAGGCCTGTACAGGTGTGTGTCCTGGGAGCAGGATACAGGTACAAGGCCTGTACAGGTGTATGTCCTGGGAGCAGGGTACAGGTACAAGGCCTGTACAGGTGTGTGTCCTGGGAGCAGGGTACATGTACAAGACCTGTACAGGTGTGGGTCCTGGGAGCAGGGTACATGTACAAGACCTGTACAGGTGTGGGTCCTGGGGGCAGGGTACAGGTACAAGGCCTGTACAGGTGTGGGTCCTGGGAGCAGGGTACAGGTAATGGTAACCAGTAGCAGTCCCAAATTCGTTCACAGACCAGAGGCTGATGTAGGGGTTCAGTCTAGGGCTGGTTGGTGGGGATTGTACTGTCTGGTTACACAAGTCACTGAGTTAATTTGTAATTAGTATCACTGTAACTGATTAACCACAGATGGGCTCCTTACTTGGCTACTTTGGCCTTGAAGCAGTGAGCTGCCGTCAGCACCCAGTAGTTGTCGATGACGGATCCTCCGCAGGTGTGACTGTACGTCCCGTCCTTGGATGCGATCTGTACACTGACCAGCCACGGCCAAGCCCCAGGGTCCGCATCGTGACTCCCCAGAGTCTCCGAACTCAGGTCTTCTTCTTCTTCGTTCACCGCTGGTCGGCGGCTGCATTCTACAAAAGGGAAAGGACAACCTTATCTCAGAGGGAGCAGCTGCCGCCATCACGGAGGGCAGTTGGCCAAACACCTCCGCTCTCCACAGGCGGCAGGGACCTTCATCAACCAGCTGCTCACGGTGTCAGCCGTGGCTCAGTGGGCAGCACTTCTCTCCCCTGAATCAGCAGGTCGTGGGTTCAAGTCCCACTCCAGAGACTTGAGCTATAAAAAAAGCCGACACTCCCAGCGCAGTACTGAGGGAGTGCTGCACTGCCGGAGGTGCCATCTTTCGAATGAAACATTAAACCGAGGCCCTGTCTGCCCTCTCAGGTGGACATAAAAGATCCCACTATTTGAAGAAGAGCAGGGGAGTTTTCCCAAGTGTCCTGGAGAATATTTATCCCTGAACCAACATTATCACATTGTTGTTTTTGGGATCTTGCTGTGCAAATTGGCAGCCTGATTCCCTACATTACAACAGTGACTACACTTCAAAAGTATTTCATTGGCTGTAAATTGCTTTGAGATGTCCTGAGGTTGTGAAAGGTGCAGTGAGCAGTGACAGGTTTAAGTATAAGGAGCATCACAGCCAAGTCCAAACTAGTCCTCAGTTGACAGTCAGACATAACCACATTGCTGGGTCTCAGAGTGCAGCGATCAGGTCTCCACTGTTGCTGACGAGGAGTCTGTGGGTTGACTCTCCCCACATTGTGTCCCTGACAGACTATCGTGGGGTTGCCTTCAGCCAGACACCAGTACAGTACCCAGCCAGTCAGTGCTGTCATTGGGTCACGTTGCCTCCTTTTGCACAAGTACAGGTGCAAGACATCAGGTAAGGCGAGCACCAATGCAATGAGCTGTGACCCATCCTCTCGTCCCTCTGCATGTGGAGTGACTGATCTCCAATCTAACCTGCAAAGTACCTACAGGCTGAGTGGCAGGTTCCAGGATTGATGGCTCCACTCTACCCAATTTCACCCATGCCTTCTGCGGGAAGATGCCGAGGGCTGGGTGAGCATCTTTATGTTGGGTATGAAGGACAGAGTGGGCACCTCTCGGGTATGAAGGACAGGGTGGGCACCTCTCGGGTATGAAGGACAGGGTGGGCACCTCTCGGGTATGAAGGACAGGGTGGGCACCTCTCGGGTATGAAGGACAGGGTGGGCACCTCTCGGGTATGAAGGACAGGGTGGGCACCTCCCTGTTGGGAATGAAGGACAGGGTGGGCACCTCCCTGTTGGGAATGAAGGACAGGGTGGGCGCCTCCCTGTTGGGAATGAAGGACAGGTAGATGGAGACTGCTCACAGTTGCTCCCATGAACATCCTGGCCAAGGGTGGTGTTGGAGAAGACCTGTGATAGGCCACCTGATCCTTTCCTTTGTAGTGAGGCTGATGTGCAGCCTCTGGGAGCACCAGTAAAGGACGAAATCAGTGGTAAGAAGAATGTAACACCCTCAGTGGCGGCTACATCCCACTAAACTAGATAGAAGACCTTAAGAGTGAGCATCCAGAGAGCATGGGGAAATAATTAACTCACCCTGTCCGGCCTCCAACTGCAGTTCCTGCCCTCTTAATGTCCCACTCCACTACCTTACCTGGTCAATTACTTCAAGTGTTTACCACCCTTTGAGTAAAGAAAGATCTGTTTTGAATTTACCTTTCACTGATATCAATGTATCTCCACAGTTCGTACTGACCCTGCAATGGTATCCTTGGTTCCCCTTATCGATCTCATTTAATATTTTGTTTCCTTCAATCACGTCACCCCTGCAACACCTTATCTCCATCTGTAGAGTTTGAGTCTCTCTAAACTTCCCTCTCAGCTCATCCTTTACGCCTGAGATCAGTCTTGTTGCCCTGCTCTGTACCCCCTTCAAAGCGTCTACATCCATATTGGTACCAACGACATAGGTAAAAGAAAGGGATGAGGTCCTGCAAGGTGAATTTAAGGAGTTAGGAGATAAATTAAAAAGCAGGACCTCAGAGGTAGTGATCTCAGGATTACTACCAGTGCCACATGCTAGTGAGTATAGGAACAGGAGAATAGACAGGATGAATGCGTGGCTGCAGGGATGGTGTAGGAGGGAGGGATTTAGATTCCTGGGACAATGGGACCGGTTCTGGGGAAGGTGGGACCTGTACAAGCGGGACGGGTTACACCCGAGCAGGACCGGGACCGATGTCCTCGTGGGGGTGTTTGCTAGTGCTGTTGGGGAAGGTTTAAACTAGAATGGCAGGAGGATGGGAACCTGAGCAGGGAGACAGAGGAGGGGGAAACAAGGATTGAAACAAAAGACAGAAAGGGAAGAAGCAATAGTGGAAGGCAGAGAAAACAAGGGCGAAAAACAAATAGGGCCACAGTGCAAAATAAAACTAAGATGACTAGCAATCTTAAAAAGACAAGTCTAAAGGCATTGTGTCTTTATGCGCGGAGCATTCACAATAAGGTAGATGAATTAACAGCGCAGATAGATATTAACAGTTATGATATAGTTGTGATTACGGAGACTTGGCTGCAGGGTGACCAAGGATGGGAACTGAACATTCAGGGGTATTCAATATTTAGGAAGGACAGGAAAAAAGGGAAAGGAGGTGGGGTAGTGTTGTTAGTAAAGGAGGAAATCAATGCAATAGTGAGGAGGGATATTGGCTCGGAAAATCACGATGTGGAATCTGTATGGGTGGAGCTAAGAAACACCAAGGGGCAGAAAACGTTGGTGGGGGTTGTCCATAGGCCCCCAAACAGTAGTGGAGATGTAGGGGAGGGCATTAAACAGGAAATTAGAGACGCATGCAAGAAGGGTACAACTATAATCATGGGTGACTTTAATCTACATATAGATTGGTCAAACCAAATTAGCAATAATACTGTGGGGGAGGAATTCCTGGAGTGTGTACATGATGGTTTTCTAGACCAATACGTTGAGGAACCAACTAGAGAACAGGCGATCCGAGACTGGATATTGTGCAATGAGAAAGGATTAATTAACAATCTTGTTGTGCAGGGTCCCTAAGGGAAGAGCGACCATAACATGATAGAATTCCTCATTAAGATGGAGAGTGAAGTAGTTGAATCCGAAACTAGGGTCCTGAATCTAAATAAAGGAAATTACGAAAGTATGAGGTGCGAGTTGGCGATGATAGATTGGGGAACTTTACTAAAAGGGATGACGGTGGATAGGCAATGGCTAATATTTAAAGAACGTGTGCAGGAATTACAACAATTATTCATTCCTGTCTGGCGCAAAAATAAAACAGGGAAGGTGGCTCAACCGTGGCTTACAAAAGAAATTAGGGATAGTATTAGATCCAAAGAGGAGACATATAAAATTGCCAGAAAAAGCGGCAAGCCTGAGGATTGGGAGCAGTTCAGAATTCAGCAAAGGAGGACAAAGAGATTGATTAAGAGGGGAAAAATAGAGTATGAGAGTAAACTAGCAGGGAACATAAAAACTGACTGTAAAAGCTTCTATAAATATGTCAAGAGAAAAAGATTAGTGAAGACAAATGTAGGTCCCTTACAGTCAGAAATGGGGGAAATTATAATGGGGAACAAAGAAATGGCAGAACAATTAAACACATACTTTGGTTCTGCCTTCACAAAGGACACAAATAACCTGCCAGAAATGTTAGGGAACCAAGGGTCTAGTGAGATGGAGGAACTGAAGGAAACCAGTATTAGTAAAAAAATAGCGCTAGGGAAATTAATGGGGCTAAAGGCTGTCAGATCCCCAGGGCCTGATAATCTACATCCCAGAGTAATAAAGGAAGTGGCTCTGGAAATAATGGATGCATTGGTGATCATCTTCCAAAATTCTATAGACTCCGGAACAGTTCCCACAGATTGGAGGGTGGCAAATGTAACCCCACTATTTAAAAAAGGAGGTAGAGAAAAAACAGGGAATTACAGACCAGTTAGCCTAACATCAGTAGTGGGGAAAATGCTAAAGTCGATTATAAAAGATGTGATAACAGAACACTTGGAAGGCATTAACGGGATGTGGACAATGTCAGCATGGGTTTATGAAAGGGAAATCATGCTTAACAAATCTACTGTAGTTTTTTGAGGATGTAACTAGTAGAATAGGTAGGGGAGAACCAGTGGATGTGGTGTATTTGGATTTTCAGAAGGCTTTTGATAAGATCCCACACAAGAGGTTAGTGTACAAAATTAAAGCACATGGAATTGGGGGGAATATACTGGCATGGATTGAGAATTGGTGTTGACAGACAGGAAACAGAGAGTGGGAATAAACGGGTCTTTTTCCGGGTGGCAGGCAGTGACTAGTGGGGTACCGCAGGGATCAGTGCTTGGGCCCCAGCTATTCACAATATATATCAATGATTTGGATGAGGGAACGGAATGTAATATTTCCAAGTTTGCAGACGACACAAAGCTGGGGTGGAATGTGAGCTGTGAGGAGGATGCAAAAAGGCTCCAATGTGATTTAGACAAGTTGGGTGAGTGGGCAAGAACATGGCAGATGCATTATAACGTGGATAAATGTGAGGTTATCCACTTTGGTTGTAAAAACAGAAAGGCAGATTATTATCTGAATGGTGATAGATTGGGAAAAGGGGAGATGCAACGAGACCTGGGTGTCCTTGTACACCAGTCGCTGAAAGTGAGCACTCAGGTGTGGCAAGCAGTTAGGAAGGCAAATGGTATGTTGGCCTTCATTGCAAAAGGATTTGAGTACAGGAGCAGGGATGTCTTACTGCAGTTATACAGGGCCTTGGTGAGACCACATCTGGAGTATTGTGTGCAGTTTTGGTCTCCTTATCTGAGGAAGGGTGTCCTTGCCATGGAGGGAGTGCAACGAAGGTTTACCAGACTGATTCCTGGGATGGCAGGACTGACGAATGAGGAGAGATTGGGTCGACTAGGCCTATATTCACTAGAGTTTAGAAGAATGAGAGGTGATCTCATCGAAACATATAAAATTCTAACAGGACTAGACAGACTAGATGCAGGGAGGATGTTCCCGATGGCTGGGGAGTCCAGAACCAGGGGTCACAGTCTCAAGATACGGGGTATACCATTTAGAACCGAGATGAGGAGAAATGTCTTCACTCAGAGGGTGGTGAACCTGTGGAATTCTCTACCACAGAAGGCAGTGGAGGCCAAGTCATTAGATGTATTCAAGAAGGAGATAGATATATTTCTTAATGCTAAAGGGATCAAGGGATATGGGGAAAAAGCGGGAACCGGGTACTGAGTTAGACGATCAGCCATGATCATTTTGAATGGTGGAGCAGGCCCGAAGGGCCGAATGGCCTACTCTTGCTCTTATTTTCTATGTTTCTATGTTTCTACCTCTTTTGAAGTGTGATACCAAAACTTCACATAGTATCCAAATGAGATCTGCCCAGTAAAACTCAGCAGCTCTCCTGTTCTAAGTATCCCAGTATTCTAGTACAATAACTGTCCCATCGAAGCCCATCCCTCTCGTATAATAACTCTCCCATCGAAGCCCATCTCTCTAGAACAATAACTCTCCCATCGAAGCCCATCCCTCTCGTATAATAACTCTCCCATCGAAGCCCATCCCTCTCGTACAATAACTGTCCCATCGAAGCCCATCCCTCTCGTACAATAACTGTCCCATCGAAGCCAATTCTTCTCGTACAATAACTCTCCCATTAAAGCCCATCTCTCCAGTACCCTAACTCTCCCATTAAAGCCCATCTCTCCAGTACCCTAACTCTCCCATTAAAGCCCATCTCTCCAGTACCCTAACTCTCCCATTAAAGCCCATCTCTCCAGTACCCTAACTCTCCCATTAAAGCCCATCTCTCCAGTACCCTAACTCTCCCATTAAAGCCCATCTCTCCAGTACCCTAACTCTCCCATTAAAGCCCATCTCTCCAGTACCCTAACTCTCCCATTAAAGCCCATCTCTCCAGTACCCTAACTCTCCCATTAAAGCCCATCTCTCCAGTACCCTAACTCTCCCATTAAAGCCCATCTCTCCGGTACCCTAACTCTCCCAACCTAGCCTATCCCTCTAGAACCCTAACTCCCATCGAAGCCCATACACCTTGTACCTCCAGCCCATGGGATTAAAAGCAGAGAGTAGTGAACGGCTGTTTTTCAGACTGGAGGGAAGTATACAGTGGTGTTCCCCAGGGGTCAGTATTAGGACCACTGCTCTTTTTGATATATATTAGTGACCTGGACTTCGGTGTACAGGGCATAATTTCAAAGTTTGCAGATGACACAACACTTGGAAATGCAGTGAGAGAGGAGTATAGTAGCAGACATCAGGTGGATATAGACAGATTGGTGAAATGGGCAGACACATGGCAGATGAAATTTAATGCAACAAAGTGAAAAGTGATTCATTTTCATAGGAAGAATGAGGAGAGGCAATATAAACTAAATGGTACAATTTTAAAGGGGGTGCAGGAACAGAGAGACCTGGGGCTGAATGTACATAAATCTTTGAAGGTGGCAGGACACATTGAGAAAGCTGTTAAAAAGCATACGGGATCCTGGGCTTTTTAAATAAAGGCATAGAGTACAAAAGCTAAACCTTTATAAATCACTGGTTAGGTCTCAGCTGAAATATTGTGTTCAATTGTGGGCACCGCACTTTAGGAAGGATGTCAAGGCCTTAGAGAGGGTGCAGAGGAGATTTACTAGAACGGTACCAGGGATGAGGGACTTCAGTTATGTGGAGAGACTGGAGAAACTGGGTTTGTTCTCCTTAGAACAGAGAAGATTAAGGGGAGATTTAATAGAGGTGTTCAAGACCATGAAGGGTTTTGATAGAGTAAATAAGGAGAAACTGTTTCCAGTGGCAGGAGGGTCGGTAACCAGGGGACACAGATTTAAGGTGATCAGCAAAAGAACCAGAGGGGAGATGAGGAGAATTGATTTTACGCAGCGAGTTGTGATGATCTGGAATTCACTGCCTGAAAGGGCGGTGGAAGCAGATTCAATAATAACTTTCAAAAGGGAATTGGATAAATACTTGAAGGGGGGAAATGTACAGGGCTATGGGGAAAGAGCAGGGGAGTGGGACTAATTGGATAGCTCTTTCAAAGAGCCGGCACAGACACGATGGGCTGAATGGCCTCCTACTGTATCATTCTATGATTCTATGAACATAGCACCAGTATTAGAGCAGACACTGTAAACACTAACAGATCAGTTATATATCCATAGGCAGCACACTCTCAGAGTTAAACTTGTTACAACTCCTCACGGCCCAGACAGTTGCTCCTTCAGGAAGCATCTGCCCTGGTAAAGAATCAGAATTTTTGTTTGATCGGAGAAGAGTTTTAAAAAACAGACTCGGTGATCAGAAGCTTAGTCATTGCCATTTCACGACTGAGACTTGGCTTCATATCCAGCCCAGTGAGCACGGTGTCCTCTCTCTGTTGGGGGACGAGTTGGTACAATGGGACAGTCACCGTTAACCCACATCCCTGAGCTCGTTCAGTGCATACAGAGATGATGAAGGTCTCCGCTCCCTGGTAGCAGGAATAGTCCCAGAGAAATGGGTTTGTGTAGTCTCAGTTCAGCTGGTGTGGGAAATAAAAATCTCTTAACAGTGGGGCTGAGGTCTGTTTCTAACCCGTGCTGTACCTGCCCTGAGAGTGTTTGATGGGACAGTGTAGAGGGAGCTTTATTCTGTATCTAACCCGTGCTGTACCTGCCCTGAGAGTGTTTGATGGGACAGTGTAGAGGGAGCTTTACTCTGTTTCTAACCCGTGCTGTACCTGCCCTGAGAGTGTTTGATGGGACAGTGTAGAGGGAGCTTTACTCTGTTTCTAACCCTGTACCTGCCCTGGGAGTGTTTGATGGGACAGTGTAGAGGGGGCTTTACTCTGTATCTAACCCGTGCTGTACCTGCCCTGGGAGTGTTTGATGGGACAGTGTAGAGGGAGCTTTACTCTGTATCTAACCCGTGCTGTACCTGCCCTCGGAGTGCGTGGTGTAAATAACCATAAACCTTGGCCCCTGTATCTTTCAGTGCTACCAATTTGCACGACTTTCATGTTCACTTTGATCCAGTTGAGTTGTTCACCGTGGGAATTTTGAGAGATCCTTCGGGTGAAGGCCAGTGGAGAGAGTTTCAGGGGGTTCGTGTGTGGACAGGATGTCATAGAATGTTACAGCACAGAAGGAGGCCATTTGGCCCATCGTGCCCATGCCGGCTCTTTGAAAGAGCTATCCAATCAGTCCCACTCCCCTGCTCTTTCCCCGTTTCCCTGCACATTTTTCCCCTTCATGTATTTATCCAATTCCCTTTTGAAAGTTATTATTGAATCTGCTTCCACCGCCCTTTCAGGCAGCGCATTCCAGATCATCACAACTCGCTGCGTAAAATCAATTCTCCTCATCTCCCCTCTGGTTCTTTTGTCGATCACCTTAAATCTGTGTCCTCTGGTTACTGAATCTTCTGCCACTGGAAACAGTTTCTCCTTATTTGCTCTATCAAAACCCTTCATGATTTTGAACACCTCTATTAAATCTCCCCTTAATCTTCTCTGTTCTAAGTAGAACAACTCCAGCATCTCCAGTCTCTGCACATAACTGAAATCCCTCATCCCTGGAACCATTCTAGTAAATCTCCTCTGCACCCTCTCCAAGGCCTTGACATCCTTCCTAAAGTGCGGTGCCCAGAATTGGACACAGCACTCCAGCTGGGACCTAACTGATATCGGTCCTGAACTCCTTTGCCAGTTTGTCTCCTATGTCTTACAATCATGGTTTATCCTGAAACAATGCTGCCTTTCCTGTTCCAGCTAATATATCTATCCCTCTCCAACATCCCCATCTCATTCTCTTTTCAAGGCTGGAGAGTCCAAATTTTCCTCTCATATAAAAGGTATAAACCCAACCTGCCAACACAATCCAATTCATTGCACAAAAACCTCATTTACAATAAAGTCCAGAGTGGGACAAGTTCCCTCTCCAGCCCTGATCTCCAACAACGCTTCATTCAAACTTTCAAAGTCTTCAGTTAAAGTTTATTCTTAAAACATAAAGAATTCCCTATCCTAAAATTGCAATAATTTATTCTCAATACCCGTAGCCCCAGTGAGATACAGTGGGAACCCCGTTACAGAACAACAAACTCTGAATACAACATCTTGCCCCGTGGAGTGAGAGTCATTGAACACAGAGTCAGCTACACCTCTATCTTAGTGTTGAGTAAATAAGCAGTGCCTCTGCCTCTCCCGCTATGGCCTGGCGCCATGCCCAGTGTTTGATGCCGACACTGTGCGGTTGAAATGGTAAGTGTCCCATTCCCTCACACGGCCCCTCAATCTTGACCTGCACAGAAATCAAGAAATAAAAATAAAATCCACTGCAAAGTCCCTGACCAGTAAATCCCGATCCCGTCCCCCCTCTCCCCGCCCCCAGTATTACACTCTTCCTGCAGCCTCTTACCAGAGTCTACTTGCTCAGACACAGTGATGGTGCAGCACAAAGCCAGAATGAAGAGGTGGAAGATGGCAGGTTTCAATAATTGCATCCTTTCGATTTCTTACTGAAACTCAGAGGCCCACCCAACTGGGCTTTATCGCTGTGACTCACAGACAGGTATTGTCCACCTGGGCAAAGGACTTCCTCCCCAAGCTCATGGTTACATTCAGTGATGTCACAGCCGCCATTGTTACACCGGGTGACATCATAGGTAGCCATCGCTGCTGGGATGATGTCACAGCCCCAGACTGACGAATTATGTCATGCACAGAGATTACCGTATGGGTGAAAAGTGATGGGATAATGGCAGACTGGCTTCAAATCTAGCCTGGACTGGAGGAACGAAAGACTCCTCTCTCTGGTGGTCACATGGTTCCAATGAGTCTTCATCCAGCTGCTAATGAGCACAGGCCTACAGTATAAGCCTTCTCCAGCAGCACCTCCCAAACCTGCGACCTCCACCACCTAGAAGGACAAGGGCAGCAGATCCATGGGAACACCACCACCTCCAAGTTCCTCTCCAAGTCACACACCATCCTGACTTGGAAATATATCAGCTGCTGGGTCAAAATCCTGGAACTCACTCCCTAACAGCACTGTGGGAGAACCTTCACCACAGGGACTGCAGTGGTTCAAGAAGAAGGCGGCTCACCACCACCTTCTCAAGGGCAATGAGGGATGGGCAATAAATGCCGGCCTTCCAGTGACGCCCACATCCCGAGGATAAACTTTTTTAAAAGACCACAGGATGGAATATGTAGAATTGCCACAAAGGTGCTTTAGTGGGCTGACAGCAGGTGTTGGAAATTACTCTGCTGTGTGAATATCCCTTACCTTGATGACCGAAAAATTCACCAAAAAAAGTTTAAATTGTGGCAGATTTGGAGAGCCGGTGAGAGTGATCAGCAAGATGGGAAGATCACATCCATGATAACAGTTACCTGGTTCATGTTGGTTAATGGATCCCTAGTGGGCAAGAGCCAATGGCACAGGAGTGCGGCCTAGGTTGCTCAAGGTGTCAACCGTGGCTCAGTGGGTAACATTCTCAACTTCTGAGTCCAAAGGTCATGGGTTCAAATCCCACTCCAAAGACTTGAGCACAAAATCTAACATAACAATCCCAGTGCATTACTGAGGGAGTGCTGCACTGTTGGAGGTGCCATCTTTCAGATTAGATGTTAAACTGAGACCCTGTCTGCCCTCTCTGGTGGATGTAATAGATCCCATGGCACTATTTCAAAGAAGAGCAGGTGAGTTCTCCCCGGTGTCCTGGGCCAATATGCATCCCTCAATATTGGGATCTTGCTGTGCACAAATTGGCTGCCATGTCTCCTACATTACAACAGTGGCTACACTTCAAAATTACTTCATTGGTTGTAAAGCACTTTGGGGATGTCCTGAGGTCGTGAAAGGTGCTATATAAATGCAAGTCTTTCGTTACTTTTTAAGTTGGTGCTCTACTTGAGAGAGGCCACAGGATGCATCAGACAGCCCACTCCATATATCCAAATGTGAACAAGGACCATTTTTGTAAAATCCAGAGTTGGACAAATAGAATTTTCTGTCTGGCTTCTAATTACTGGACTGTCCGGTTCTAGGCAAGTAGTTACCCAACTAGCAGACAGTGCTCAAGGTGTCTCCACTGTTCGTAGCCCCTCACAGCGGGCCTGAGAATTCAACCACTATGTTGAGACTCAGAGCTCTGGGCCTGAATCACGAGGACCAACAAAGGCCCATCTCCAGGAACAGGTCAGCACAGGACTATCTGGAATCATCCATACAAATTATCTCCAGTAATATGGAGGGTATAGTAAGGCTAAACTCCAGACAAGCCAGGAATATCCCAGGTTCCATTCATGGGAATATTAGAAACAGGAGGAAGCCATTCAGCCCCTTGAACCTGCTGTACCATTCAATAAAATCATGACTTATCTATACTTCAACCCCATTTACCTGCCTTTGCTCCATATCTCCCGATACCCTTTTCAAAAATCTATCGATTTCAGTCTTGAAAGCTCCAATCGATCCACAGCCTTTTTGGGGGAAGAGAGTTCCAGATTTCCACTACTCTGTGTGAAGAAATGCTTCCTGATTTCACTCCTGAATGGCCCAACTCTAATTTCAAGATTATGCCCCCTTGTTCTAGATTCCACCAGAAGAAATAGTTTCTCTCGACCCTATCGAATCCTTCTGTCATTTTAAACCGATTGATTAGATCATCTCCCAGTCGTCTAGATTCAAGGGAATACTGGCCCACTTTATGTGACTCGGCCTCATAATTTAACCCTTTAAGCCCCGGTATCAGTCTGGTGAATCTGCGCTGCACCCCCTCCAAGGCCAATATCTCCTTCCTGAGGTGCGGTGCCCAGAACTGAACCCAGTCTCCAGATGTGTTCTGACCAGAGCTCTGAACAGCTGGAACATCACTTCCACCCCTTTATATTCCAGCCCCCTCGAGATAAAGGCCAACATTCCATTAGCCTTTTGATTACTTTTTGTTCCTGTGCCTTTAGTTGATTTGTGTACATGGACTCCTAAATCCTTTTCCTTCTCCACAGCTCCGAGTTTCTCACCATTTGGAAAATTTGTCTTTCTTGGATCCAAAGTGGAAGGCTTCTTGGCTAGAGCAGAGTTAGCTGATCTCAGGTGGAGTGTTGCTCAGTGATCGTAGGATAATCTCTGTCACTGGTACCGTGCCTGAGACGACCCTGCAGGACAGTGTGGCCAATTGGGAGGGTTCACACTGCTGCCCCAGTCGACTCAGAACACACCACTTGGGACATTATGGTCTGTACCGGGCAACACACTGAGACATCGGGAGAGTCTCCCTGGGACGAAGACGTTGTAAATGTGACCCTCAGTGTGCGGGGAGTTTATAGTTTGCAAATCAGTGCCTGTAATATTGGGCACATCTCACACATGGACTGTCCACATGGGGTGTCCATTCCAGCCAAAAGTATCAATCTGGTTAAAAGTTTACAGGCCACACGATATGGCCCAGAGGCATTAATATAGTCCTCTTCCCTCCTTTCTATCCCTTTTACCCTCTTCTTTCCTTTTCTCCCATTTGGCTGTATTTGAAGAGCAAGAGGCAGCAATGGAGATCGGGATATCCCAGCATTCTTATCAATAATGACGTTCCTCTATTGAAACTACAGCCAAAATGCTGAAGCTGTGTTTGGGGCTGGAGAGTGAGGATACTCTGTGACACGCTGCTAATTTACTCCGACTGCATTGACCCAACTCATCGACTTCATTTACCATAATACAAACCAATACTAAGGCTGGTTTCAGGAGTTACCGGATGTGGCTCAGGGCGTCGCCTCGAAGTCGAGAATATCAGAAGGTTCAAGTCCCCACTCCAGAGACTTGAGCACAAAATTAGGTTTGACAATTCAGTGCAGTACTGAGGGAGCGCTGCACTGTCGGAGGGTCAGTACTGAGGGAGCGCTGCACTGTCGGAGGGTCAGTACTGAGGGAGCCTGCACTGTCGGAGGGTCAGTACTGAGGGAGCGCTGCACTGTCGGAGGGTCAGTACTGAGGGAGCGCTGCACTGTCGGAGGGTCAGTACTGAGGGAGTGCTGCACTGTCGGAGGGTCAGTACTGAGGGAGCGCTGCACTGTCGGAGGGTCAGTACTGAGGGAGCCTGCACTGTCGGAGGGTCAGTACTGAGGGAGCGCTGCACTGTCGGAGGGTCAGTACTGAGGGAGCGCTGCACTGTCGGAGGGTCAGTACTGAGGGAGCGCTGCACTGTCGGAGGGTCAGTACTGAGGGAGCCTGCACTGTCGGAGGGTCAGTACTGAGGGAGCCTGCACTGTCGGAGGGTCAGTACTGAGGGAGCCTGCACTGTCGGAGGGTCAGTACTGAGGGAGTGCTGCACTGTCGGAGGGTCAGTACTGAGGGAGCCTGCACTGTCGGAGGGTCAGTACTGAGGGAGCGCTGCACTGTAGGAGGGTCAGTACTGAGGGAGCGCTGCACTGTCGGAGGGTCAGTACTGAGGGAGCCTGCACTGTCAGAGGGTCAGTACTGAGGGAGCGCTGCACTGTCGGAGGGTCAGGACTGAGGGAGCGCTGCACTGTCGGAGGGTCAGGACTGAGGGAGTCCTGCACTGAGGGAGCGCTGCACTGTCGGAGGGTCAGTACTGAGGGAATGCTGCACTGTCGGAGGGGCAGAACTGAGGGAGTGCTGCACTGAGGGAGCGCTGCACTGTTGGAGGGTCAGTACTGGGGGAGCGCTGCACTGTCGGAGGGGCAGTACTGAGGGAGTGCTGCACTGAGGGAGCGCCGCACTGTCGGAGGGTCAGTACTGAGGGAGCGCTGCACTGTCGGAGGGTCAGTACTGAGGGAGTGCTGCACTGTCGGAGGGTCAGTACTGAGGGAGTGCTGCACTGTTGGAGGGTCAGTACTGAGGGAGCGCTGCACTGTCGGAGGGGCAGTACTGAGGGAGTGCTGCACTAAGGGAGCGCCGCACTGTCGGAGGGTCAGTACTGAGGGAGCCTGCACTGTCGGAGGGTCAGTACTGAGGGAGCCTGCACTGTCGGAGGGGCAGAACTGAGGGAGTGCTGCACTGAGGGAGCGCTGCACTGTTGGAGGGTCAGTACTGGGGGAGCGCTGCACTGTCGGAGGGGCAGTACTGTGGGAGTGCTGCACTGAGGAAGCGCCGCACTGTCGGAGGGTCAGTACTGAGGGAGCGCTGCACTGTCGGAGGGTCAGTACTGAGGGAGTGCTGCACTGTCGGAGGGTCAGTACTGAGGGAGTGCTGCACTGTCGGAGGGTCAGTACTGAGGGAGCGCTGCACTGTCGGAGGGGCAGTACTGAGGGAGTTCTGCACTGAGGGAGCGCCGCACTGTCGGAGGGTCAGTACTGAGGGAGCCTGCACTGTCGGAGGGTCAGTACTGAGGGAGCCTGCACTGTCGGAGGGTCAGTACTGAGGGAGCGCTGCACTGTCGGAGGGTCAATACTGAGGGAGTGCTGCACTGTCGGAGGGTCAGTACTGAGGGAGCGCTGCACTGTCGGAGGGTCAGTACTGAGGGAGCGCTGCACTGTCGGAGGGTCAGTACTGAGGGAGTGCTGCACTGTCGGAGGGTCAGTACCGAGGGAGCGCTGCACTGTCGGAGGGTCAGTACTGAGGGAGTGCTGCACTGTCGGAGGGTCAGTACCGAGGGAGCGCTGCACTGTTGGAGGGTCAGTACCGAGGGAGCGCTGCACTGTTGGAGGTGCCACCTTTCGGATGAGTTGTTAAACTGAGGCCCCATCTGTCCTCTCATTGGATGTAAAAGATCCTATGGCACTATATTGAAGAAGAGCAAGGGAGTTCTCCCAGGTGTCCTGGGGCCAATATTTATCCCTTAACCAACATCACTAAAACAGATTATCTGGTCATTATCACACTACTGTGTGCAAATTGGCTGCTGCATTTCTTACATTTCAACAGTGACCACACTCCCGGGTATCTGTTATTCTGTATATAAACCCCCTGAACCCCTCGATTAGATTCCAGCCTGTAACTCACTCCCGGGTATCTGTTATTCTATATATAAACCCCCCGAACCCATCGATTAGATTCCAGCCTGTAACTCACTCCTGGGTATCTGTTATTCTATATATAAACCCCCCGAACCCATCGATCAGATCCCAGCCTGTAACTCACTCCCGAGTATCTGTTATTCTATATATAAACACCCCGAACCCCTCGATTAGATTCCAGTCTGTAACTCACTCCTGGGTATCTGTTATTCTATATATAAACCCCCCGAACCCATCGATTAGATTCCAGCCTGTAACTCACTCCTGGGTATCTGTTATTCTATATATAAACCCCCCGAACCCCTCGATTAGATTCCAGCCTGTAACTCTCCTTTCATCTAGAATTCTCAATTATATATTAGAGACCGTGAGAATATTGAAAAGTCAATTGTATTCATTCTAAAGTAACAGCCAAAAGTGTGATTTTTGATGGCTGTATTTTGTTGTTTATTGTATGGGTTGTGTTTAATCATTGACTGCGATTTTCTGCATTGATTAGTGGCCTGTCATTCACAAACCTGCTGATTGGCCAGAAGCAGGAAAGTGCGGCACACAGCAGTGTACTGATCAGATTGAGAGACCACGCGCTCTCCATCAGAGGGAAGAGCTCCGCGATAACTCTCCTCATCGAAATCTCAATCAGCACATGCTCGGTTTCTGTGGCGGGATCCTTAGTGTCATCTTCCTCATACTCTTCACTCACTCTCCTGGCATCATCTTCCTCATACTCTTCACTCACTCTCCTGGCATCATCTTCCTCATACTCTTCACTCACTCTCCTGGCATCATCTTCCTCATACTCTTCACTCACTCTCCTGGCATCATCTTCCTCATACTCTTCACTCACTCTCCTGGCATCATCTTCCTCATACTCTTCACTCACTCTCCTGGCATCATCTTCCTCATACTCTTCACTCACTCTCCTGGCATCATCTTCCTCATACTCTTCACTCACTCTCATACTCCTGATGTTGCCGCTGTTCTTCTCTTCACTCAGTCTCGTACTCTCCCGAACACCCACTCCCAGTTCCATGTTGCTCCTTCCCTTTTTTTAACCCACGCTGTGATGTCGCCTGACAGTGACGTCTCCTTCATTTCACTCCCTAATGGGCAGCAGCCAATGTGGGCACTGAGCCCGGGCACAAGACCTGTCCTCAAACAGTGACTCCGAATACAACGATCTTCTTCAAGTCTTCGTCTCCGAGCTTCTGTGGGCCCCACTGATCACCTGAAACAACAAGAGTTTAAGGCTTAATACCAACACTGGCTACAATTATACCCAAATTCCGACAGTGGGGTTACTGTTAGCAAATAGAGACAACACAACGAAAATACCTCCGTTCCATTCAGGGATTGGTGAACTATAAATTAACTCTTTCAGGCTGTGGAACTTCAGGGAAATCTGCGATCCCTGGTTCAGCCATTTTCAATTATCGCTATGAGCTCCTTACTATGTTATAAATCCCCCAAAGTGACAGCAAGAATGCCAGGCCCCTAATTTTCTCTCTCCTGCAGTTACTAATTTGATAATTAATTACCACAGGGCACATTTTCCCAATTCATGCTCCTTGGACAGTGCTCCAACAGTGCAAGAACATAACGGGAATTGGAGGTCAATGGGCCTGGAGCACGAGGCCACAGAGTTTATCTTTATATTTAAAACGTTAGACACCTTCACCAGGGACTGGATAGCCCAGTGGGTTAGCCCACTATCCTCTTATATCTGAGGCCTCAGTTTAAAATTAGTCCACACTGATTGGAATCTGAGGTTGTTTCAATCCAGTTCATTTCGGTCAAGACTCCACAGCATAAAATGGGCAGCGACCAGCACTAAGATCAGTCTCACTCTGAGAGCTCGCAAGGCTGGTGTGAGGAGTGAAAATCTCATCGTGCTGCAGGAGGAGGCACTTTTCTGAGGGGCTGGGGCGAAGATACATCAATGGGACAGTGCAGAGGGAGCGTTACTCTGTATCTAACCCTGTACCTGCCCTGGGAGTGTTTGATGGAACAGTGTAGAGGGAGCTTTACTCTGTATCTAACCCGTGCTGTTCCTGTCCTGGGAGTGTTTGATGGGACAGTGTAGAGGGAGCTTTACTCTGTATCTAACCCGTGCTGTTCCTGTCCTGGGAGTGTTTGATGGGACAGTGTAGAGGGAGCTTTACTCTGTATCTAACCCGTGCTGTACCTGCACACCACCAGAGAAAGAAAATGTTCAACCATCTGGGCTCAATTTGAACCTGGGTGAAAGGACAGTGTCTAACCCACAACAATTACTTATCGTTATTTCAGTCTTACACAACAAACTCTTACCTGTAGGCAATGCAGCTGCTGTCAGTAATGATGATGGAGAACAGCACCAGTCCAAGCAGTGTGCGAGGAGGTTCTGTTCATCCTTCGCTCCGATGTCCTAGTTCATTGTCTGAGTGAGTCACAGCAGTAAATCAGTTCATGGCTGGCAACCTTTGTGATATCGTCAACAACATCCAACCATCACAATGAGATGGCATAAGTCGTCATGTGTTACCGGGTATAACACTCCTGTATATTTAATATAGTAACACACCGTGTGTTACTGGGTATAGCACTCCTGTATATTTAATATAATAACCCACCATGTGTTACTGGGTATAACACTCCTGTATATATATATTATATAATAACACACCATGTGTTACTGGGTATAACACTCCTGTATATATATTATATAATAACACACCGAGTGTTACTGGGTATAACACTCCTGTATATATATTATATAATAACCCACCGTGTGTTACTGGGTATAACACTCCTGTATATATATTATATAATAACCCACCGTGTGTTACTGGGTATAACACTCCTGTATATATATTATATAATAACCCACCGTGTGTTACTGGGTATAACACTCCTGTATATATATTATATAATAACCCACCGTGTGTTACTGGGTATAACACTCCTGTATATATATTAAATAATAACACACCATGTGTTACTGGGTATAACACTCCTGTATATATTATATAACAACACACCGTGTGTTACTGGGTATAACACTCCTGTATATATATTATATAATAACACACCGTGTGTTACTGGGTATAACACTCCTGTATATATATTATATAATAACACACCGTGTGTTACTGGGTATAACACTCCTGTATATATATTATATAATAACCCACCATGTATTACTGGGGAAACACTCCTGTATATATATTATATAATAACTCACCGTGTGTTACTGGGCATAACACTCCTGTATATATATTATATAATAACTCACCGTGTGTTACTGGGTATAACACTCCTGTATATATATTATATAATAACTCACCGAGTGTTACTGGGTATAACACTCCTGTATATATATTATATAATAACACACCGTGCGTTACTGGGTATAACACTCCTGTATATATATTATATAATAATACAACGTGTGTTACTGGGTATAACACTCCTGTATATATATTATATAATAACACACCGTGTATTACTGGGGAAACACTCCTGTATATATATTATATAATAACTCACCGAGTGTTACTGGGTATAACACTCCTGTATATATATTATATAATAACCCAACATGTATTACTGGGGAAACACTCCTGTATATATATTATATAATAACTCACCGAGTGTTACTGGGTATAACACTCCTGTATATATATTATATAATAACCCACCATGTATTACTGGGGAAACACTCCTGTATATATATTATATAATAACCCACCGTGTGTTACTGGGTATAACACTCCTGTATATATATTATATAATAACTCACCGAGTGTTACTGGGTATAACACTCCTGTATATATATTATATAATAACCCAATGTGTGTTACTGGGCATAACACTCCTGTATATATATTATATAATAACCCACCGTGTGTTACTGGGTATAACACTCCTGTATATGTATTATATAATAACCCAATGTGTGTTACTGGGCATAACACTCCTGTATATATATTATATAATAACACACCGTGTGTTACTGGGTATAACACTCCTGTATATTTAATAGAATAACACACGTGTTTTACTGGGTATAACACTCCTGTGTATATATTACATAATAACACACCGTGTGTTACTGGGTATAACACTCCTGTATATATATTATATAATAACCCACCGTGTGTTACTGGGT
Source organism: Heptranchias perlo (assembly GCF_035084215.1). Lineage (NCBI taxonomy): Eukaryota > Metazoa > Chordata > Chondrichthyes > Hexanchiformes > Hexanchidae > Heptranchias > Heptranchias perlo. Next base: position 46,914,203 of record NC_090348.1, on the reverse strand, counting down.
ATAACACTCCTGTATATATATTATATAATAACCCACCATGTATTACTGGGGAAACACTCCTGTATATATTATATACTAACACACCGTGTGTTACTGGGTATAACACTCCTGTATAAATATTATACAATAACACACCGTGCGTTACCGGGTATAACACTCCTGTATATATTATATAATAACACACCGTGTGTTACTGGGAATAACACTCCTGTATATATATTATATAATAACACACCCTGTGTTACTGGGTATAACACTCCTGTATATATATTATATAATAACCCACCGTGTGTTACCGGGTATAACACTCCTGTGTATATATTATATAATAACACACCGTGCGTTACCGGGTATAACACTCCTGTATATATATTATATAATAACCCACCGTGTGTTACTGGGTATAACACTCCTGTATATATTATATAATAACCCACCGTGTGATACCGGGTATAACACTCCTGTATATATATTATATAATAACACACCGTGCGTTACCGGGTATAACACTCCTGTATATATTATATAATAACTCACCGTGCGTTACCGGGTATAACACTCCTGTATATATTATATAATAACACACCGTGCGTTACTGGGTATAATGCTCCTATATATATATTATATAATAACACACCGTGTGTTACTGGGTATAACACTCGTTTATATATTTTATATAACACACCATGTGTTACTGGGTATAACGCTCCTGTATATATATTATATAATAACACACCGTGTGTTACTGGGTATAACACTCCTGTATATATTATATAATAACACACCATGTATTACTGGGTATAACACTCCTGTATATATATTATATAATAACACACCGTGCGTTACTGGGTATAACACTCCTGTATATATTATATAATAACACACCATGTATTACTGGGTATAACACTCCTGTATATATATTATATAATAACACACCGTGTGTTACTGGGTATAACACTCCTGTATATATTATATAATAACACACCGTGCGTTACTGGGTATAACACTCCTGTATATATTATATAATAACACACCATGTATTACTGGGTATAACACTCCTGTATATATATTATATAATAACACACCGTGTGTTACTGGGTATAACACTCCTGTATATATTATATAATAACACACCGTGCGTTACTGGGTATAACACTCCTGTATATATTATATAATAACACACCGTGTGTTACTGGGTATAACACTCCTGTATATATATTATATAACAACACACCGTGTGTTACTGGGTATAACACTCGTTTATATATATTATATAACACACCATGCGTTACCGGGTATAACACTCCTGTATATATTATATAATAACACACCGTGCGTTACCGGGTATGACACTCCTGTATATATTATATAATAGCACACCGTGCGTTACTGGGTATAACACTCCTGTATATATATTATATAATAACACACCGTGCGTTACCGGGTATAACACTCCTGTATATATAATATAATAACACACCGTGTGTTACTGGGTATAACACTCCTGTATATATATTATATAATAACACACCGTGTGTTACTGGGTATAACACTCCTGTATATATATTATATAATAACACACCGTGCGTTACCGGGTATAACACTCCTGTATATATAATATAATAACACACCGTGTGTTACTGGGTATAACACTCCTGTATATATATTATATAATAACACACCGTGTGTTACTGGGTATAACGCTCCTGTATATATATTATGTAATAACACACCGTGTGTTACCGGGTATAACACTCCTGTATATATATTATATAATAACCCACCGTGTGTTACTGGGTATAACACTCCAGTATATATTATATGATAACCCACCGTGTGTTACCGGGTATAACACTCCTGTGTATATATTATATAATAACACACCGTGCGTTACCGAGTATAACACTCCTGTATATATATTATATAATAACCCACCGTGTGTTACTGGGTATAACACTCCTGTATATATTATATAATAACCCACCATGTGATACCGGGTATAACACTCCTGTATATATATTATATAATAACACACCGTGCGTTACCGGGTATAACACTCCTGTATATATTATATAATAACCCACCGTGTGTTACCGGGTATAACACTCCTGTATATATATTATATAATAACACACCGTGCGTTACCGCGTATAACACTCCTGTATATATTATATAATAACCCACCGTGTGATACCGGGTATAACACTCCTGTATATATTATATAATAACTCACCGTGCGTTACCGGGTGTAACACTCCTGTATATATTATATAATAACACACCGTGCGTTACTGGGTATAACACTCCTGTATATATTATATAATAACACACCATGTGTTACTGGGTATAACACTCCTGTATATATATTATATAATAACACACCGTGTGTTACTGGGTACAACACTCCTGTATATACATTATATAATAACCCACCATGTGTTACTGCGGAAACACTCCTGTATATATTATATAATAACACGCCGTGCGTTACTGGGTATAACACTCCTGTATATATATTATATAATAACACACCGTGTGTTACTGGGTATAACGCTCCTATATATATATTATATAACAACACACCGTGTGTTACTGGGTATAACACTCGTTTATATATTTTATATAACACACCATGTGTTACTGGGTATAACGCTCCTGTATATATATTATATAATAACACACCGTGTGTTACTGGGTATGACACTCCTGTATATATTATATAATAACACACCGTGCGTTACTGGGTATAACACTCCTGTATATATTATATAATAACACACCATGTATTACTGGGTATAACACTCCTGTATATATATTATATAATAACACACCGTGTGTTACTGGGTATAACACTCCTGTATATATTATATAATAACACACCGTGCGTTACTGGGTATAACACTCCTGTATTTCTATTAGATAACAACACACCGTGTGTTACTGGGTATAACACTCGTTTATATATATTATATAACACACCATGCGTTACCGGGTATAACACTCCTGTATATATTATATAATAACACACCGTGCGTTACCGGGTATGACACTCCTGTATATATTATATAATAGCACACCGTGCGTTACTGGGTATAACACTCCTGTATATATATTATATAATAACACACCGTGCGTTACCGGGTATAACACTCCTGTATATATTATATAATAACACACCGTGCGTTACTGGGTATAACACTCCTGTATATATTATATAATAACACACCGTGTGTTACTGGGTATAACACTCATGTATATATATTATATAATAACACACCGTGCGTTACTGGGTATAACACTCCTGTATATATTATATAATAACACACCGTGCGTTACTGGGTATAACACTCCTGTATATATATTATATAATAACACACCGTGTGTTACTGGGTGTAACACTCCTGTATATATTATATAATAACACACCGTGTGTTACTGGGTATAACACTCCTGTATATATTATATAATAACACACCGTGTGTTACTGGGTATAACACTCCTGTATATATATTATATAATAACACACCGTGTGTTACTGGGTATAACACTCCTGTATATATTATATAATAACACACCGTGTGTTACTGGGTGTAACACTCCTGTATATATATTATTTAATAACACACCGTGTGTTAGTGGGTATAACACTCCTGTATATATATTATATAATAACTCACCGAGTGTTACTGGGTATAACACTCCTGTATATATATTATATAACAACACACCGTGTGTTACTGGGTATAACACTCCTGTATATATATTATATAATAACACACCATGCGTTACCGGGTATAACACTCCTGTATATATTATATAATAACACACCGTGCGTTACCGGGTATAACACTCCTGTATATATTATATAATAACACACCATGTGTTACTGGGTATAACACTCCTGTATATATATTATATAATAACACACCATGTGTTACTGGGTATAACACTCCTGTATATATATTATATAATAACACACCGTGCGTTACTGGGTATAACACTCCTGTATATATTATATAATAGCACACCATGCGTTACTGGGTATAACACTCCTGTATCTATATTATATAATAACACACCATGTGTTACTGGGTATAACACTCCTGTATATATATTATATAATAACACACCGTGCGTTACCGGGTATAACACTCCTCTATATATATTATATCATAACACACCGTGCGTTACCGGGTATAACACTCCTGTATATATATTATATAATAACACACCGTGCGTTACCGGGTATAACACTCCTGTATATATATTATATAACACACAGTGCGTTACCGGGTATAACACTCCTGTATATATATTATATAACACACTGTGTGTTACTGGGTGTAACACTCCTGTATGTATATTATATAATAACATGCCGTGTGTTACTGCGTATAACACTCCTGTATATATATTATATAAGAACACACCGTGTGTTACTGGGTATAACACTCCTGTATGTATATTATATAATAACACACTGTGTGTTACTGGGTATAACACTCCTGTATGTATATTATATAATAACACACTGTGTGTTACTGGGTATAACACTCCTGTATGTATATTATATAATAACACACCGTGTGTTACCGGGTATAACACTCCTGTATATATATTATATAATAATACAACGTGTGTTACTGGGTATAACACTCCTGTATATATTATATAATAACACACCGTGCGTTACTGGGTATAACACTCCTGCATATATTATATAATAACACACCGTGCGTTACTGGGTATAACACTCCTGTATATATTATATAATAACACACCGTGTGTTACTGGGTGTAACACTCCTGTATATATTATATAATAACACACCGTGCGTTACTGGGTATAACACTCCTGTATATATTATATAATAACACACCGTGCGTTACTGGGTATAACACTCCTGTATATATTATATAATAACACACCGTGTGTTACTGGCTGTAACACTCCTGTATATATATTATATAATAACACACCGTGTGTTACTGGGTATAACACTCCTGTATATATATTATATAATAACACACCGTGTGTTACTGGGTGTAACACTCCTGTATATATATTATATAATAACACACCGTGCGTTACTGGGTATAACACTCCTGTATATATTATATAATAACACACCGTGCGTTACTGGGTATACCACTCCTGTATATATTATATAATAACACACCGTGTGTTACCGGGTATAACACTCCTGTATATATATTATATAATAATACAACGTGTGTTACTGGGTATAACACTCCTGTATATATTATATAATAACACACCGTGCGTTACTGGGTATAACACTCCTGTATATATTATATAATAACACACCGTGCGTTACTGGGTATAAAACTCCTGTATATATTATATAATAACACACCGTGTGTTACTGGGTGTAACACTCCTGTATATATATTATATAATAACACACCGTGTGTTACTGGGTATAACACTCCTGTATATATTATATAATAACACACCGTGCGTTACTGGGTATAACACTCCTGTATATATTATATAATAACACACCGTGCGTTACTGGGTATAACACTCCTGTATATATTATATAATAACACACCGTGCGTTACTGGGTATAACACTCCTGTATATATTATATAATAACACACCATGCGTTACTGGGTATAACACTCCTGTATATATTATATAATAACACACCGTGTGTTACTGGGTGTAACACTCCTGTATATATATTATATAATAACACACCATGTGTTACTGGGTATAACGCTCCTGTATATATATTATATAACACACCGTGTGTTACTGGGTATAACGCTCCTGTATATATTATATAATAACACTCCTTTATATATTATATAATAATACAACGTGTGTTACTGGGCATAACACTCCTGTATATATTATATAATAACACACCGTGCGTTACTGGGTATAACACTCCTGTATATATTATATAATAACACACCATGTATTACTGGGTATAACACTCCTGTATATATATTATATAATAACACACCGTGTGTTACTGGGTATAACACTCCTGTATATATTATATAATAACACACCGTGCGTTACTGGGTATAACACTCCTGTATATATTATATAATAACACACCATGTATTACTGGGTATAACACTCCTGTATATATATTATATAATAACACACCGTGTGTTACTGGGTATAACACTCCTGTATATATTATATAATAACACACCGTGCGTTACTGGGTATAACACTCCTGTATATATTATATAATAACACACCGTGTGTTACTGGGTATAACACTCCTGTATATATATTATATAACAACACACCGTGTGTTACTGGGTATAACACTCGTTTATATATATTATATAACAAACCATGCGTTACCGGGTATAACACTCCTGTATATATTATATAATAACACACCGTGCGTTACCGGGTATGACACTCCTGTATATATTATATAATAGCACACCGTGCGTTACTGGGTATAACACTCCTGTATATATATTAAATAATAACACACCGTGCGTTACCGGGTATAACACTCCTGTATATATAATATAATAACACACCGTGTGTTACTGGGTATAACACTCCTGTATATATATTATATAATAACACACCGTGTGTTACTGGGTATAACACTCCTGTATATATATTATATAATAACACACCGTGCGTTACCGGGTATAACACTCCTGTATATATAATATAATAACACACCGTGTGTTACTGGGTATAACACTCCTGTATATATATTATATAATAACACACCGTGTGTTACTGGGTATAACGCTCCTGTATATATATTATGTAATAACACACCGTGTGTTACCGGGTATAACACTCCTGTATATATATTATATAATAACCCACCGTGTGTTACTGGGTATAACACTCCAGTATATATTATATGATAACCCACCGTGTGTTACCGGGTATAACACTCCTGTGTATATATTATATAATAACACATGGTGCGTTACCGGGTATAACACTCCTGTATATATATTATATAATAACCCACCGTGTGTTACTGGGTATAACACTCCTGTATATATTATATAATAACCCACCATGTGATACCGGGTATAACACTCCTGTATATATATTATATAATAACACACCGTGCGTTACCGGGTATAACACTCCTGTATATATTATATAATAACCCACCGTGTGTTACCGGGTATAACACTCCTGTATATATATTATATAATAACACACCGTGCGTTACCGCGTATAACACTCCTGTATATATTATATAATAACCCACCGTGTGATACCGGGTATAACACTCCTGTATATATTATATAATAACTCACCGTGCGTTACCGGGTATAACACTCCTGTATATATTATATAATAACACACCGTGCGTTACTGGGTATAACACTCCTGTATATATTATATAATAACACACCATGTGTTACTGGGTATAACACTCCTGTATATATATTATATAATAACACACCGTGTGTTACTGGGTACAACACTCCTGTATATACATTATATAATAACCCACCATGTGTTACTGCGGAAACACTCCTGTATATATTATATAATAACACGCCGTGCGTTACTGGGTATAACACTCCTGTATATATATTATATAATAACACACCGTGTGTTACTGGGTATAACGCTCCTATATATATATTATATAACAACACACCGTGTGTTACTGGGTATAACACTCGTTTATATATTTTATATAACACACCATGTGTTACTGGGTATAACGCTCCTGTATATATATTATATAATAACACACCGTGTGTTACTGGGTATAACACTCCTGTATATATTATATAATAACACACCGTGCGTTACTGGGTATAACACTCCTGTATATATTATATAATAACACACCATGTATTACTGGGTATAACACTCCTGTATATATATTATATAATAACACACCGTGTGTTACTGGGTATAACACTCCTGTATATATTATATAATAACACACCGTGCGTTACTGGGTATAACACTCCTGTATATATATTATATAACAACACACCGTGTGTTACTGGGTATAACACTCGTTTATATATATTATATAACACACCATGCGTTACCGGGTATAACACTCCTGTATATATTATATAATAACACACCGTGCGTTACCGGGTATGACACTCCTGTATATATTATATAATAGCACACCGTGCGTTACTGGGTATAACACTCCTGTATATATATTATATAATAACACACCGTGTGTTACTGGGTATAACACTCCTGTATATATTATATAATAACACACCGTGTGTTACTGGGTATAACACTCATGTATATATATTATATAATAACACACCGTGCGTTACTGGGTATAACACTCCTGTATATATTATATAATAACACACCGTGCGTTACTGGGTATAACACTCCTGTATATATATTATATAATAACACACCGTGTGTTACTGGGTGTAACACTCCTGTATATATTATATAATAACACACCGTGTGTTACTGGGTATAACACTCCTGTATATATTATATAATAACACACCGTGTGTTACTGGGTATAACACTCCTGTATATATATTATATAATAACACACCGTGTGTTACTGGGTATAACACTCCTGTATATATTATATAATAACACACCGTGTGTTACTGGGTGTAACACTCCTGTATATATATTATTTAATAACACACCGTGTGTTAGTGGGTATAACACTCCTGTATATATATTATATAATAACTCACCGAGTGTTACTGGGTATAACACTCCTGTATATATATTATATAACAACACACCGTGTGTTACTGGGTATAACACTCCTGTATATATATTATATAATAACACACCATGCGTTACCGGGTATAACACTCCTGTATATATTATATAATAACACACCGTGCGTTACCGGGTATAACACTCCTGTATATATTATATAATAACACACCATGTGTTACTGGGTATAACACTCCTGTATATATATTATATAATAACACACCATGTGTTACTGGGTATAACACTCCTGTATATATATTATATCATAACACACCGTGCGTTACCGGGTATAACACTCCTGTATATATATTATATAATAACACACCGTGCGTTACCGGGTATAACACTCCTGTATATATATTATATAACACACAGTGCGTTACCGGGTATAACACTCCTGTATATATATTATATAACACACTGTGTGTTACTGGGTGTAACACTCCTGTATGTATATTATATAATAACATGCCGTGTGTTACTGCGTATAACACTCCTGTATATATATTATATAAGAACACACCGGGTGTTACTGGGTATAACACTCCTGTATGTATATTATATAATAACACACTGTGTGTTACTGGGTATAACACTCCTGTATGTATATTATATAATAACACACTGTGTGTTACTGGGTATAACACTCCTGTATGTATATTATATAATAACACACCGTGTGTTACCGGGTATAACACTCCTGTATATATATTATATAATAATACAACGTGTGTTACTGGGTATAACACTCCTGTATATATTATATAATAACACACCGTGCGTTACTGGGTATAACACTCCTGCATATATTATATAATAACACACCGTGCGTTACTGGGTATAACACTCCTGTATATATTATATAATAACACACCGTGTGTTACTGGGTGTAACACTCCTGTATATATTATATAATAACACACCGTGCGTTACTGGGTATAACACTCCTGTATATATTATATAATAACACACCGTGCGTTACTGGGTATAACACTCCTGTATATATTATATAATAACACACCGTGTGTTACTGGCTGTAACACTCCTGTATATATATTATATAATAACACACCGTGTGTTACTGGGTATAACACTCCTGTATATATATTATATAATAACACACCGTGTGTTACTGGGTGTAACACTCCTGTATATATATTATATAATAACACACCGTGCGTTACTGGGTATAACACTCCTGTATATATTATATAATAACACACCGTGCGTTACTGGGTATACCACTCCTGTATATATTATATAATAACACACCGTGTGTTACCGGGTATAACACTCCTGTATATATATTATATAATAATACAACGTGTGTTACTGGGTATAACACTCCTGTATATATTATATAATAACACACCGTGCGTTACTGGGTATAACACTCCTGTATATATTATATAATAACACACCGTGCGTTACTGGGTATAAAACTCCTGTATATATTATATAATAACACACCGTGTGTTACTGGGTGTAACACTCCTGTATATATATTATATAATAACACACCGTGTGTTACTGGGTATAACACTCCTGTATATATTATATAATAACACACCGTGCGTTACTGGGTATAACACTCCTGTATATATTATATAATAACACACCGTGCGTTACTGGGTATAACACTCCTGTATATATTATATAATAACACACCGTGCGTTACTGGGTATAACACTCCTGTATATATTATATAATAACACACCATGCGTTACTGGGTATAACACTCCTGTATATATTATATAATAACACACCGTGTGTTACTGGGTGTAACACTCCTGTATATATATTATATAATAACACACCATGTGTTACTGGGTATAACGCTCCTGTATATATATTATATAACACACCGTGTGTTACTGGGTATAACGCTCCTGTATATATTATATAATAACACTCCTTTATATATTATATAATAATACAACGTGTGTTACTGGGCATAACACTCCTGTATATATTATATAATAACACACCGTGCGTTACTGGGTATAACACTCCTGTATATATTATATAATAACACACCATGTATTACTGGGTATAACACTCCTGTATATATATTATATAATAACACACCGTGTGTTACTGGGTATAACACTCCTGTATATATTATATAATAACACACCGTGCGTTACTGGGTATAACACTCCTGTATATATTATATAATAACACACCATGTATTACTGGGTATAACACTCCTGTATATATATTATATAATAACACACCGTGTGTTACTGGGTATAACACTCCTGTATATATTATATAATAACACACCGTGCGTTACTGGGTATAACACTCCTGTATATATTATATAATAACACACCGTGTGTTACTGGGTATAACACTCCTGTATATATATTATATAACAACACACCGTGTGTTACTGGGTATAACACTCGTTTATATATATTATATAACAAACCATGCGTTACCGGGTATAACACTCCTGTATATATTATATAATAACACACCGTGCGTTACCGGGTATGACACTCCTGTATATATTATATAATAGCACACCGTGCGTTACTGGGTATAACACTCCTGTATATATATTAAATAATAACACACCGTGCGTTACCGGGTATAACACTCCTGTATATATAATATAATAACACACCGTGTGTTACTGGGTATAACACTCCTGTATATATATTATATAATAACACACCGTGTGTTACTGGGTATAACACTCCTGTATATATATTATATAATAACACACCGTGCGTTACCGGGTATAACACTCCTGTATATATAATATAATAACACACCGTGTGTTACTGGGTATAACACTCCTGTATATATATTATATAATAACACACCGTGTGTTACTGGGTATAACGCTCCTGTATATATATTATGTAATAACACACCGTGTGTTACCGGGTATAACACTCCTGTATATATATTATATAATAACCCACCGTGTGTTACTGGGTATAACACTCCAGTATATATTATATGATAACCCACCGTGTGTTACCGGGTATAACACTCCTGTGTATATATTATATAATAACACATGGTGCGTTACCGGGTATAACACTCCTGTATATATATTATATAATAACCCACCGTGTGTTACTGGGTATAACACTCCTGTATATATTATATAATAACCCACCATGTGATACCGGGTATAACACTCCTGTATATATATTATATAATAACACACCGTGCGTTACCGGGTATAACACTCCTGTATATATTATATAATAACCCACCGTGTGTTACCGGGTATAACACTCCTGTATATATATTATATAATAACACACCGTGCGTTACCGCGTATAACACTCCTGTATATATTATATAATAACCCACCGTGTGATACCGGGTATAACACTCCTGTATATATTATATAATAACTCACCGTGCGTTACCGGGTATAACACTCCTGTATATATTATATAATAACACACCGTGCGTTACTGGGTATAACACTCCTGTATATATTATATAATAACACACCATGTGTTACTGGGTATAACACTCCTGTATATATATTATATAATAACACACCGTGTGTTACTGGGTACAACACTCCTGTATATACATTATATAATAACCCACCATGTGTTACTGCGGAAACACTCCTGTATATATTATATAATAACACGCCGTGCGTTACTGGGTATAACACTCCTGTATATATATTATATAATAACACACCGTGTGTTACTGGGTATAACGCTCCTATATATATATTATATAACAACACACCGTGTGTTACTGGGTATAACACTCGTTTATATATTTTATATAACACACCATGTGTTACTGGGTATAACGCTCCTGTATATATATTATATAATAACACACCGTGTGTTACTGGGTATAACACTCCTGTATATATTATATAATAACACACCGTGCGTTACTGGGTATAACACTCCTGTATATATTATATAATAACACACCATGTATTACTGGGTATAACACTCCTGTATATATATTATATAATAACACACCGTGTGTTACTGGGTATAACACTCCTGTATATATTATATAATAACACACCGTGCGTTACTGGGTATAACACTCCTGTATATATATTATATAACAACACACCGTGTGTTACTGGGTATAACACTCGTTTATATATATTATATAACACACCATGCGTTACCGGGTATAACACTCCTGTATATATTATATAATAACACACCGTGCGTTACCGGGTATGACACTCCTGTATATATTATATAATAGCACACCGTGCGTTACTGGGTATAACACTCCTGTATATATATTATATAATAACACACCGTGTGTTACTGGGTATAACACTCCTGTATATATTATATAATAACACACCGTGTGTTACTGGGTATAACACTGATGTATATATATTATATAATAACACACCGTGCGTTACTGGGTATAACACTCCTGTATATATTATATAATAACACACCGTGCGTTACTGGGTATAACACTCCTGTATATATATTATATAATAACACACCGTGTGTTACTGGGTGTAACACTCCTGTATATATTATATAATAACACACCGTGTGTTACTGGGTATAACACTCCTGTATATATTATATAATAACACACCGTGTGTTACTGGGTATAACACTCCTGTATATATATTATATAATAACACACCGTGTGTTACTGGGTATAACACTCCTGTATATATTATATAATAACACACCGTGTGTTACTGGGTGTAACACTCCTGTATATATATTATTTAATAACACACCGTGTGTTAGTGGGTATAACACTCCTGTATATATATTATATAATAACTCACCGAGTGTTACTGGGTATAACACTCCTGTATATATATTATATAACAACACACCGTGTGTTACTGGGTATAACACTCCTGTATATATATTATATAATAACACACCATGCGTTACCGGGTATAACACTCCTGTATATATTATATAATAACACACCGTGCGTTACCGGGTATAACACTCCTGTATATATTATATAATAACACACCATGTGTTACTGGGTATAACACTCCTGTATATATATTATATAATAACACACCATGTGTTACTGGGTATAACACTCCTGTATATATATTATATAATAACACACCGTGCGTTACTGGGTATAACACTCCTGTATATATTATATAATAGCACACCATGCGTTACTGGGTATAACACTCCTGTATCTATATTATATAATAACACACCATGTGTTACTGGGTATAACACTCCTGTATATATATTATATAATAACACACCGTGCGTTACCGGGTATAACACTCCTCTATATATATTATATCATAACACACCGTGCGTTACCGGGTATAACACTCCTGTATATATATTATATAATAACACACCGTGCGTTACCGGGTATAACACTCCTGTATATATATTATATAACACACAGTGCGTTACCGGGTATAACACTCCTGTATATATATTATATAACACACTGTGTGTTACTGGGTGTAACACTCCTGTATGTATATTATATAATAACATGCCGTGTGTTACTGCGTATAACACTCCTGTATATATATTATATAAGAACACACCGTGTGTTACTGGGTATAACACTCCTGTATGTATATTATATAATAACACACTGTGTGTTACTGGGTATAACACTCCTGTATGTATATTATATAATAACACACTGTGTGTTACTGGGTATAACACTCCTGTATGTGTATTATATAATAACACACCGTGTGTTACTGGGTATAACACTCCTGTATATATATTATATAATAACTCACTGTGTGTTACTGGGTATAACACTCCTGTATGTATATTATATAATAGCTCACCGTGTGTTACTGGGTGTAACACTCCTGTATATATATTATATAATAACTCACCGTGTGTTACTGGGTGTAGCACTCCTGTATATATATTATATAATAACACACCGTGTGTTACTGGGTATAACACTCCTGTATATATATTATATAATAACTCACCGTGTGTTACTGGGTATAACACTCCTGTATATATATTATATAATAACTCACCGTGTGTTACCGGGTATAACACTCCTGTATATATATTATATAATAACACACTGTGTGTTACTGGGTATAACACTCCTGTATATATATTATATAATAACACACCGAGTGTTACTGGGTATAACACTCCTGTATATATATTATATAATAACACACCCTGTGTTACTGGGTATAACACTCCTGTATATATATTATATAATAACACACCCTGTGTTACTGGGTATAACACTCCTGTATATATATTATATAATAACACACCGAGTGTTACTGGGTATAACACTCCTGTATATATATTATATAATAGCTCACCATGTGTTACTGGATATAACACTCCTGTACACAGATTTTACTGTACTTGCAAATTCATGTTTCAAGCCAAGCTTCTGTGCTTTAATAAATCCCTCTCCACTTAGAGGGGATTAAGTTTACAAGGTAATTGCACCTTATCGCTGTGTGAACTCGTCACTGAACACCTGTCTCTGCCCGAAATACCTGGTGCGGTTATAACATACTGTGAGCGGTGACTTTGGAATTCACAATAATGGTGACAGAAATTGGTTTAAGCTAATTGCCCGATTGAAAGGTTTAAGTGGGTGGGGGCCGATGGATGGGTTGTAATTGGCTTCAAAAATTAGCTGTTTTTAAAAAAAATTGAACTAACATCAAGCGGAGAAAGAGAAAAGGCTGGAAATTAGACCTCACTGTGACCGTTTTATGGGTGAAAAGTGGGGGCACAGATCTCCAGTTTAGGGGGCCCACCTTCCACACGCACAAACTACCACCCCCCCCTTCCCGTGCATCTTCTGCGTCCCCCCACCCCCCCAAAAAAACTTACCTGAGGGCCACTGCCCTCACTGCAAGTGGCTCGAATTGACCAAGGCTTCACCAGCAAACTGCGCGGGGCCTGCGGACGGCCATCGGCAATAAAATAAAGCCCGAGGATCAATATCGATCTGTGTGGGCCGACCTGTGTGGGCCGACCTGTGTGGGCCATCACGGATCATTCCCTCCACCCACTTCACACCAGCCGAGCGGCACTCATAAATTCCAACCCGAAATTTCTCTCAGCCGAATCTCTCTCTCTCACTACCTCTCTCTCTCTCTCTCTCTCACTACCTCTCTCTCTCTCTCTCTCACTACCTCTCTCTCTCACTACCTCTCTCTCTCTCTCTCTCACTACCTCTCTCTCTCTCTCTCTCACTACCACTTGGAGAAGCAAGGATTAATCAGGGATAGTCAACATGGCTTTGTCAAGGGAAGATCATGTCTGACTAATTTGATTGAATTTTTTGAGGGGGTGACTAGGCGTGTGGATGAGGGTAACGCAGTGGATGTGGTATACATGGATTTCAGTAAGGCCTTCGATAAAGTCCCCCACAGGAGACTGGTCAAGAAGGTACGAGCCCATGGATTCCAGGGTGCCTTGGCACTTTGGATACAAAACTGGCTTAGTGGCAGAAGGCAGAGGGTGATGGTCGAAGGTTGTTTTTGTGACTGGAAGCCTGTGGCCAGTGGGGTACCACAGGGATCGGTGCTGGGTCCCTTGCTGTTTGTGGTCTACATTAACGACTTGGATATGAATGTAAAAGGTATGATCAGTAAGTTCACTGATGATACAAAAATTGGTAGGGTGGTAAATAGCGAGGAGGATAGCCTCAGTCTGCAGGACGATATAGATGGGTTGGTCAGATGGGCGGAACAGTGGCAAATGGAATTTAACCCGGAAAAGTGCGAGGTGATGCACTTTGGAGGGACTAACAAGGCAAGGGAATACACAATGAATGGGAGGACCCTAGGCAAGACAGAGGGTCAGAGGGATCTTGGTGTGCAAGTTCACAGATCCCTGAAGGCGGCGGAACAGGTAGATAAGGTGGTAAAG
The DNA here is from genome assembly GCF_035084215.1 of Heptranchias perlo. Classification (NCBI taxonomy): domain Eukaryota; kingdom Metazoa; phylum Chordata; class Chondrichthyes; order Hexanchiformes; family Hexanchidae; genus Heptranchias; species Heptranchias perlo. The sequence goes on along the minus strand of NC_090348.1, from coordinate 46,897,620 downwards.
AAGGCATATGGGATACTTGCCTTTATTAGCCGAGGCATAGAATACAAGAGCAAGGAGGTTATGATGGAGCTGTATAAAACACTGGTTAGGCCACAGCTGGAGTACTGTGTGCAGTTCTGGTCGCCACACTACAGGAAGGATGTGATCGCTTTGGAGAGGGTGCAGAGGAGATTCACCAGGATGTTACCAGGGCTGGAGCGCTTCAGCTATGAAGAGAGACTGGGAAGATTGGGTTTGTTTTCCTTGGAGCAGAGGAGGCTGAGGGGGGACATGATTGAGGTGTACAAAATTATGAGGGGCACAGATAGGATGGATACTAAGGAGCTTTTTCCCTTCGTTGAGGGTTCTATAACAAGGGGACATAGATTCAAGGTAAAAGGCGGGAGGTTTAGAGGGGATTTGAGAAAGAACTTTTTCACCCAGAGGGTGGTTGGAGTCTGGAACTCACTGCCTGAAAGGGTTGTGGAGGCAGGAACCCTCACAACATTCAAGAAGCATTTGGATGAGCACTTGAAATGCCATAGCATACAAGGCTACGGACCAAATGCTGGAATATGGGATTAGAGTAGACAGGGCTGATGGCCGGCGCGGACACGATGGGCCGAAGGGCCTCTATCCGTGCTGTATAACTCTATGACTCTATGACTCTCTCTCTCTCTCTCACTACCTCTCTCTCTCACTACCCCTCTCTCTCTCTCTCTCTCACTACCTCTCTCTCACTACCTCTCTCTCTCTCTCACTACCTCTCTCTCTCTCTCTCTCACTACCTCTCTCTCTCTCTCTCTCTCACTACCTCTCTCTCTCTCTCACTACCTCTCTCTCTCTCTCTCACTACCTCTCTCTCTCTCTCACTACCTCTCTCCCTCTCTCTCTCTCACTACCTCTCTCTCTCTCACTCTCACTACCTCTCTCTCTCTATTTCTCTCTCTCCCTCTCACTACCTCTCTCTCTCTCCCTCTCACTATCTCTCTCTCACTACCTCTCTCTCTCTATCTCTCTCTCTCCCTCTCTCACTCAGCTTAATACACTTTCTAACATTATAGAGCACCAAACAAATATTACAACAGGTGGATAATCGGAACAGTCTCATTTTTTCTCTCAGACACAGTGAGTGATTAAAAAAAACACTCAATATAAATTTTAACCTCATTAAGGTTTTGAAATTTGTCCTCGAGTTTTTAAAATTATTTGATGAAAATCTACAGAGCAAAAAGTGATGGAAGCTCAAGAGAAATATTTCATCAGGTCAGCTGATTGTGTTAAAGAATCTTCCCTCATCTCCCTGCTGACATCATGCAAATTAATTTTACAATCTGAGCTTTACTGTTTCTTGTTCAAACAGCACTTCCTGCAGCTTCCTTAAATGGCAGTGTCACTCACAATCTTTATCTGTCATTTCCTGCCCTTATCCCTGGCCTAACAATGACCCTTGGAATTAAATAAGATTCCCATTGCATCATCAGTAATATCACACACTAAACCAGAGTTATACAGGATAAAACGATTCATCACATTTATTTACATTTAAATAATATACAGAAGCAAAGATATTAGACATTTCCTATACAGTACAAGGCAGTGTCTTAAAAATACACAAATTTAGGAGGTCCATTTAAAGAAGTATTTGCTCTCTTGGTTCCTTCTTACAGTGTCTTGGGATGAAACAGTCACTTGCCATAAGAATGGTCTCACACCTTAACCCTCAGGTAGGAGACTTTACCTGAATACACCATCCCCACTGAGATTTCGAGCCTGAATAACCTTCAGGAATTCAGCAAGAGTTAAGGAACCACAAAACTGTCCTGATTTTTGTCCCCTTCATTTCTTTGAAGAAAGCACTTTCATTTTATGTGGAAATCATGACCCCTCTTGCCCCTCTTGTAATAAAGTGGCAACTCATTTTTCTTGTAGATTCAGAAGCAGCACTTTCACATATTACCATTTTAACATCATAATCACAACACGCCTCATACACTGCAAGATTGTGGAACTGAATGGATCCAGCAATGAAAATTTCACCAAACACTTGGCTAAGGATCACTCACTGTAACTGTACAGAGTCCCTGTTTATTCAGGGTGAGGGTCACTCACTAACTGTACAGAGTCCCTGTTTATTCAGGGTGAGGGTCACTCACTAACTGTACAGAGTCCCTGTTTATTCAGGGTGAGGGTCACTCACTATAACTGTACAGAGTCCCTGTTTATTCAGGGTAAGGGTCACTCACTAACTGTACAGAGTCCCTGTTTATTCAGGGTGAGGGTCACTCACTAACTGTACAGAGTCCCTGTTTATTCAGGGTGAGGGTCACTCACTGTGTAACTGTACAGAGTCCCTGTTTATTCAGGGTGAGGGTCACTCACTAACTGTACAGAGTCCCTGTTTATTCAGGGTGAGGGTCACTCACTATAACTGTACAGAGTCCCTGTTTATTCAGGGTAAGGGTCACTCACTAACTGTACAGAGTCCCTGTTTATTCAGGGTGAGGGTCACTCACTAACTGTACAGAGTCCCTGTTTATTCAGGGTGAGGGTCACTCACTAACTGTACAGAGTCCCTGTTTATTCAGGGTGAGGGTCACTCACTATAACTGTACAGAGTCCCTGTTTATTCAGGGTAAGGGTCACTCACTAACTGTACAGAGTCCCTGTTTATTCAGGGTGAGGGTCACTCACTAACTGTACAGAGTCCCTGTTTATTCAGGGTAAGGGTCACTCACTAACTGTACAGAGTCCCTGTTTATTCAGGGTAAGGGTCACTCACTGTAACTGTACAGAGTCCCTGTTTATTCAGGGTGAGGGTCACTCACTGTGTAACTGTACAGAGTCCCTGTTTATTCAGGGTAAGGGTCACTCACTGTGTAACTGTACAGAGTCACTGTTTATTCAGGGTAAGGGTCACTCACTGTAACTGTACAGAGTCCCTGTTTATTCAGGGTAAGGGTCACTCTCTGTGTAACTATTTATTCAGGGTAAGGGTCACTCTCTGTGTAACTATTTATTCAGGGTAAGGGTCACTCTCTGTGTAACTATTTATTCAGGGTAAGGGTCACTCTCTGTGTAACTATTTATTCAGGGTAAGGGTCACTCTCTGTGTAACTATTTATTCAGGGTAAGGGTCACTCTCTGTGTAACTATTTATTCAGGGTAAGGGTCACTCTCTGTGTAACTATTTATTCAGGGTAAGGGTTATTCACCTACGCTCGCCCGGTTCCATTCTTATCCCCCCCTGTGCTCACTGACCGACATTAGCTCTCGGCCCGGGAACATCACAATTTAAAACTTCTCATCCTTGTTTTCAAATCCCTCCATGGCCTCTCCCCTCCCTATCTCTGTAACCTCCTCCAGCCCTACAACCCTCCGAGATCTCTGCGCTCCTCCAATTCTTGCCTCTTGCGCATCCCCGATTTTAATCACTCCACCATTGGCGGCCGTGCCTTCAGCTGCCTGGGCCCTAGGCTCCCTCCCTAAACCTCTCCGCCTCTGTCTCCTCCTTTAAGACGCTCCTTAAAACCTACCTCTTTGACCAAGGTTTTTGTCACCTGTCCTAATATCTCCTTATGTGGCTCGGTGTCTGATTTACGCTCCTGTGAAGCGCCTTGGGATGTTTTACTCCGTTAAAGGCGATATATAAATGCAGGTTGTTGTGGTGGTGGAACTGTTTATTCAGCAGGATGAGGATTAACTGAACTGGTTTCACTTACTGTGGACGTGAGGCAGTGACAGATTTGTTTGACTTTATTCCTTTAAAATAACTTGATAAATTACAACTCAGGTAGAATTTATAACATGCCCTTGATGGCTCAGGTATGTCATTAAAGACTGCAGCAAATTCATATAAAAACTGGTAATGTAGCACTCTCACCGTTACCTCAGTAAAGGATGTCATCAGTATCCAGCACTCCCAGGGCAGGTACAGGGTTAGATACAGAGTAAAGCTCCCTCTACACTGTCCCATCAAACACTCCCAGGGCAGGTACAGCACGGGTTAGATACAGAGTAAAGCTCCCTCTACACTGTCCCATCAAACACTCCCAGGGCAGGTACAGCACGGGTTAGATACAGAGTAAAGCTCCCTCTACACTGTCCCATCAAACACTCCCAGGGCAGGTACAGGGTTAGATATAGAGTAAAGCTCCCTCTACACTGTCCCATCAAACACTCCCAGGGCAGGTACAGCACGGGTTAGATACAGAGTAAAGCTCCCTCTACACTGTCCCATCAAACACTCCCAGAGCAGGTACAGGGTTAGATACAGAGTAAAGCTCCCTCTACACTGTCCCATCAAACACTCCCAGGGCAGGTACAGCACGGGTTAGATACAGAGTAAAGCTCCCTCTACACTGTCCCATCAAACACTCCCAGGGCAGGTACAGGGTTAGATATAGAGTAAAGCTCCCTCTACACTGTCCCATCAAACACTCCCAGGGCAGGTACAGGGTTAGATATAGAGTAAAGCTCCCTCTACACTGTCCCATCAAACACTCCCAGGGCAGGTACAGGGTTAGATATAGAGTAAAGCTCCCTCTACACTGTCCCATCAAACACTCCCAGGGCAGGTACAGGGTTAGATACAGAGTAAAGCTCCCTCTACACTGTCCCATCAAACACTCCCAGGGCAGGTACAGGGTTAGATACAGAGCAAAGCTCCCTCTACACTGTCCCATCAAACACTCCCAGGGCAGGTACAGTACGGGTTAGATACAGAGTAAAGCTCCCTCCACACTGTCCCATCAAACACTCCCAGGGCAGGTACAGCACGGGTTAGATACAGAGTAAAGCTCCCTCCACACTGTCCCATCAAACACTCCCAGGGCAGGTACAGCACGGGTTAGATACAGAGTAAAGCTCCCTCCGCACTGTCCCATCAAACACTCCCAGGGCAGGTACAGCACGGATTAGATACAGAGTAAAGCTCCCTCTACACTGTCCCATCAAACACTCCCACGGCAGGTACAGCACGGATTAGATACAGAGTAAAGCTCCCTCTACACTGTCCCATCAAACACTCCCAGGGCATTACAGCACGGGTTAGATACAGAGTAAAGCTCCCTCTACACTGTCCCATCAAACACTCCCACGGCAGGTACAGCACGGGTTAGATACAGAGTAAAGCTCCCTCTACACTGTCCCATCAAACACTCCCAGGGCAGGTACAGCACGGGTTAGATACAGGGTAAAGCTCCCTCCACACTGTCCCATCAAACACTCCCAGGGCAGGTACAGCACGGGTTAGATACAGAGTAAAGCTCCCTCTACACTGTCCCATCAAACACTCCCACGGCAGGTACAGCACGGGTTAGATACAGAGTAAAGCTCCCTCCACACTGTCCCATCAAACACTCCCAGGGCAGGTACAGCACGGGTTAGATACAGAGTAAAGCTCCCTCTACACTGTCCCATCAAACACTCCCAGGGCATTACAGCACGGGTTAGATACAGAGTAAAGCTCCCTCTACACTGTCCCATCAAACACTCCCACGGCAGGTACAGCACGGGTTAGATACAGAGTAAAGCTCCCTCTACACTGTCCCATCAAACACTCCCAGGGCAGGTACAGCATGGGTTAGATACAGGGTAAAGCTCCCTCCACACTGTCCCATCAAACACTCCCAGGGCAGGTACAGCACGGGTTAGATACAGAGTAAAGCTCCCTCTACACTGTCCCATCAAACACTCCCACGGCAGGTACAGCACGGGTTAGATACAGAGTAAAGCTCCCTCTACACTGTCCCATCAAACACTCCCAGGGCAGGGACAGCACGGGTTAGATACAGAGTAAAGCTCCCTCTACACTGTCCCATCAAACACTCCCAGGGCAGGTACAGCATGGGTTAGATACAGCGTAAAGCTCCCTCTACACTGTCCCATCAAACGCTCCCAGGGCAGGTACAGGGTCAGATACAGAGTAAAGCTCCCTCTATACTGTCCCATCAAACACTCCCAGGGCAGGTACAGCACGGGTTAGATACAGAGTAAAGCTCCCTCTACAGTGTGATATTTCTCCAATTTTCATACCATCCAAGAACTCGCAGGCTGATTAACAGACGAGATCACTCCTTCTATGGCCATAACCATTCTTGTGTGGTGTTTAGTCCTATAAAGTAGGAGGGTTTTCTGGGCTCCCATAATCCATATGGTCAGGGGGGGACCACCCGCACCCACTGGACGTGAGTATCCCTCTGGATGTTGACCCAGAATTCAGAGCTGGATCTCCAGACTCTAGGACTGTCTGGAATGGGGTTCAAACTCTGCACCTTCTGATTCCAAGGCGGGAATACTATCAATGAACCAAAGGCTCGCCCCTTATGGGGGCAAGATTACGTTGCTAGTTTAGAGGGATGAACCCATAATGGCCAAAAGTCCTTCCTTATCTGAGCCTATCCTGGGCTATGTCCTGGGGTGGGGGGTGGGGGGCGGGGAGGGTCAGGGAAACATAGTGACCCCTCACTGAGTGTTGGCTGTGCTCCTTCTATAACCCCCTCCTCCACCACCTACAGATCATCCCTTTCAAAACCTGCCCCGGGAGGTTCACGGCCTCATTTCAGTGGACAACTATCTCTGGCTACTCTCTACCCACGTTCCCTCCCCGACCCCCACACACCCTACATACACCAAGCATCCCCACCATTTGGCAGCAAGTGGGAAGATTTATGGGGGTTTCAAACCGGAGAATTTTGTTTTCATTTGCTCTTCCCGTGCGAGGATATCTTCACCAATGTTGTTGTTTTCACCAGGCCTCTGGAGAAGAGAAAATGTGCCCGTTTTTCCCTGATGATCGATTTCAGTTTCTGCGACAAAGCAGCGAAATCCATCAGGTCCTCTTGGTCACTCTGTGACAATAAGGAAAAGTCAGTAACATCCCATGTTTACATTAATATAGGGGAAAGGTCAAGGGCTATAATGAAGGACACCAGGTGAAAGGTCAAGGACTATAATGAAGGACACCAGGTGAAAGGTCAAGGGCTATAATGAAGGACACCAGGTGAAAGGTCAAGGACTATAATGAAGGACACCAGGTGAAAGGTCAAGGTCTATAATGAAGGACACCAAGTGAAAGGTCAAGGTCTATAATGTAGGACACCAGGTGAAAGGTCAAGGTCTATAATGAAGGACACCAGGTGAAAGGTCAAGGTCCATAGTGCAGGGCACTACCATGGTCAAACAGTAGGAGAGAAAGCGAGATAAATCAAGAAGTAGTTTGATTGTGTCAAATTTGGATTTTAAAATCCTGCGGTTTGTAGGAGGAAGGGGCAAAGTAGGGGAGACGAGGAATTCCACAGTCCTGTGGACCTGGGCAAGAATGAGTTAGAGTAGGAGATTTTTTTTATTCGTTCATGGGATGTGGGCGTCGCTGGCGAGGCCGGCATTCGTTGCCCATCCCTAATTGCCCTTGAGAAGGTGGTGGTGAGCCGCCTTCTTGAACCGCTGCAGTCCGTGTGGTGAAGGTTATCCCACAGTGCTGTTAGGAAGGGAGTTCCAGGATTTTGACCCAGTGACGATGAAGGAACGGCGATATATTTCCAAGTCGGGATGGTGTGTGATTTGGAGGGGAACGTGCAGGTGGTGTTGTTCCCATGTGCCTGCTGCTCTTGTCCTTCTAGGTGGTAGAGGTCGTGGGTTTGGGAGGTGCTGTCGAAGAAGCCTTGGCGAGTTGCTGCAGTACATCCTGTGGATGGTACACACTGCAGCCACGGTGCGCCGGTGGTGAAGGGAGTGAATGTTTAGGGTGGTGGATGGGGTGCCAATCAAGCGGGCTGCTTCGTCCTGAATGGTGGTGAGCTTCTTGAGTGTTGTTGGAGCTGCACTCATCCAGGCAAGTGGAGAGTATTCCATCACACTCCTGACTTGTGCCTTGTAGATGGTGGAAAGGCTTTGGGGAGTCAGGAGGTGAGTCACTCACCACAGAATACCCAGCCTCTGACCTGCTCTCGTAGCCACAGTATTTATATGTCTGGTCCAGTTAAGTTCCTGGTCAATGGTGACCCCCAGGATGTTGATGGTGGGGGATTCGGCGATGGTAAAGCCGATAGTGTGTTAAAGCTTGATTTTAACACAATGAGGAGGCAGGGAGGAAGATCTGTTTGGGACGGGTTATTTGGAGCTTAGGAGGAACAAGCAGAATGTGTTTAAGGGAGACGGAGACTAAAGGTGAGGGAGGGAACGTCAGACAGACCAGCTATTCTACCATTCTTTGGAGGAGCGTGAGAGAAGAGACTCCCTAGTTATAAGAAAGAGCTTGTATATATATATATATATATAAAACACCTTTCACTACAATCACTGTTGTAATGTAGGAAACTCAGCAGCCAATTTGCACACAGCAAGATCCCACAAACAGCAACATGATAATCTGTTTTTAGTGATGTTGGTTGAGGGATAAATATTGGCCCCAGGACACCGGGGAGAACTCCCCTGCTCTTCTTTGAAATAGTGGCCAGGGGATCTTTTACGTCCACCTGAGAGGGCAGACGGGGCTTTGATTTAATGTCTCATCTGAAAGACGGCACCTCAGACAGTGCAGCACTCCCTCAGCCCTGTACTGGAGTATTAGCCTGGATTATGTACTCTAGTCTCTGGAGTGGGACTTGAACCCACCACCCTCTGACCCGGTAGGCGAGAGGCAAGAGTGCTACTTACTGAGCCAAGCTGATACCTTCACGGTGAACACTGTTTAAGTCTTGGATAAACTTGGGCTTTATAAGCTGTATGTGTGTGTGTGTGCGTGTGTGTGTGTGTGCGTGTGTGTGTGTGCGTGTGTGCACGCACGTGTATATGTGTGTAACTCTGTGTGCATGTGTATGCTGGATTGGAATGCAGCCCACAGAGGTGAAAGGTCAGAGTGCGCCCCACCATGTCCCCCAGTCCCTACCTGACCGGTGATGATCATCGAAGGTTCCTACCTGAGTCAGTGCTCGGATCAGACGCTGAATAATGAGATCTTCCAGTGCAGAGGGCAGGCCGGTGAGTTTACTGATACAATCCAAGATACAACAGATGGTCTCTTCCTGACACTGAGGGACGAAGGACAAAGGGTTGGGAAAACGTTGAGGATCACATTGTTGTGATGCAGGAACGGATGGTTCCCCAATTTCCCAGATCTGGGCATAGAAATGGACCAAGACGCTAAGGGCACAACCTCCGTCTGCGCCCCCCGGGCACCCCCATCAGAGGGGGTAGGATTGAGGGCGAGGTCTCACATGCCTCAGCCTACAGGGGACCCAGAGTCATACACTGAGGTACCGACCGGCCTGAGCCTCCAATCCCGGTGCGTGGCCCCACTGTGGGATGGGGTTTGGGGCACAGATTCCCAGGGCACTGCAGGGGGTTCACAGGAGGGACATTAACTCCCCCCAGCCGGCCACTTACTCTGCTGGTGAGGGGACCCCGACATAGGCTAAAGGCCCACTGCCTCCAACTCCATGATGTACCCACCTGCTCTCTTTCAAGTACACTCACATATACACACACACACTCACACAAACACATACACACACCTATGCACAGACACACACATATACATACAGGCACTAACATACACACATGCACACTCACACGTACATACACTCACACGTACATACACTCACACGTACATACACTAACATGTATACACAGACACTAACACATATACACAGACTCTGGGACTGTCTGACTCCGAGCACAGAAGGTTGGGGACATGACGTGTACTATTTAAAGGAGCACTCACCTTTTCCAGATCGCACAGACTCTGCCTAGCCACGGGCTTAGACAGGAGTGTTGCTACATCCTCCGAGCTCAGCACTGGCTCCTGCGGAGGGGGAATAAAGTGGGTCATTCACCAGTCGACCCAGGAAGAATCAATCCTGTTATTTCTCTCCCCGCCGCCCCCCACCACCGCCCTCCCTCGACCCTCAATTTTCTCCCCTCTCTCCCCGAGAGGTAGACTCCCGCTGGGTCTATAGCCCTGAGGCCTGCGTTAATTCACCAGAGTGACCGGTCTCCGTGTGTTGGGCCCGATTCTGTCCAGACTCCCAACTTGCCGACAGGAGATCGCAGACAGTGATCGGGAGCCGCGACCCTGGGCAGATCCCTCTCCTGCCGAGCCCGAGGCTCCTCCCACTGCTTCACACTGTTCACCAAGGGAAGAGAATCAAGGTACAAAACAATGGTGGCTTCGAAGGGAAGGATTCACATCCACTGTCCCAGGGCAGTAGTAGGATACAGTTGTCCAGTGGTTATGTTACAGGACTAACAATCCAGAGAATGTGAGTTCAAATCTCACCATGCCAGTTTGAGAATTTCAATTCAGTTTTTAATATCAAGTAATAAAATTCCAGTGTCAGTAAAAGTGAAGCTGTCGGATTGTCGTAAAAACCCAACCGGTTCACGAATATCCTTTTAGGGAAGGAAACCTGCCGTCCTTACCCGGTCTGGGCCTAAATATGAGTCCAGTTCCACACCAACGTGGTTGACTCTTGTCTGCCCTCTGAAGTGACCTAGTGAGACACTCAGTTGTATCAAACCCGCTACCAGCAGTTCAAGAAGGCTCAGCACCACCTTCTCAGGGCAGCTCAGGATGGGCAGTAAATGCCGGCCTCGCCAGCAACGCCCACATCTCAAGAATGAATGACACAAAAGTTGGGAGCTCGTTCTAGACCATCAATCTTAAAAATTGAGGACAAACGCATGATTTTTTTTTAGACAAGAGTATTAAGGTTTACGGAACCAAGGCGGGTAGATGGAGTTAAGATACAGATCAGCCATGATCTAATTAAATAGCGGAACAGGCTCGAGGGGCTGAATGGCCTCCTCCTGTTCCTATGATTTTGCCGTTGGCTGTGGGAGCCTGTGGCTGGGAACCAATGGAGAACAGATGGAGAGTGCAGTGCCTCAGTCCTCTTGTGTTTATGGCTCTTGTCTTTTTCAGACAGACTGATCGACCTTGAGGTGTTCCAGCCAACTCCACATCAGCGCGCTGAGAATCCTGGGATCTTCCTCTGCGGCCAGACGAGCCCAAGCTCCCTCATTCTCGTTTAGTTTCACCTTCAAGAGAAGGAGAAAGAATGGAGACTCGTTAAAGGTGAAAATACCAATCCATGTAGGAAAGGCCAGGGTTAGAGGGATAGAGGGATAGAGAGACAGAGTGAGAGAGTGTGAGAGAGAGAGAGAGACACACACACAGAGTGAGAGAGAGACAGAGTGAGAGAGAGACAGAGTGAGAGAGTGTGAGAGAGAGAGAGACACACACACAGAGTGAGAGAGAGACAGAGTGAGAGAGAGACAGAGTGAGAGAGTGTGAGAGAGAGAGAGAGACACACACAGAGTGAGAGAGAGACAGAGTGAGAGAGAGACAGAGTGAGAGAGAGACAGAGTGAGAGAGAGAGAAAGAGAGAGAGAGAGAGACAGTGAGAGAGAGAGAGACAGTGAGAGAGAGAGAGACAGTGAGAGAGGGAGACAGTGAGAGAGGGAGAGACAGTAAGAGAGAGAGAGTGAGAGAGACAGTGGGAGAGACAGAGAGAGAGAGTGAGAGAGGGACAAACAGAGATGGAGAGAGAGACAGAGTGAGAGACAGAGACAGAAAAAGAGAGAGATTGAGTGAGAGAGAGAGACAGACAGAGAGAGACAGACAGTGAGAGACAGAGACAGAGAGAGAGAGAGGGAGAGTGAGAGAGAAGGAGAGTGAGAGAGAGTGAGAGGGAGAGGGAGAGGGAGAATGAGAGGGAGAGTGAGAGGGAGAGGGAGAGGGAGAGTGACAGAGTGAGAGAGAGACAGAGGGTGAGAGAGACAGAGGGTGAGAGAGACAGAGGGTGAGAGAGACAGAGGGTGAGAGAGAGAGAGAGTGAGAGAGAGAGAGAGTGAGAGAGAGAGAGAGTGAGAGAGAGAGACAGTGAGAGAGAGAGACAGTGAGAGAGAGAGACAGTGAGAGAGAGAGAGACAGACAGACACTACAGAGACAAAGTGAGAGAGAGCGAGACAGAGAGACAGAAAGAGAGAGACAGAGAGACAGAGTAAGAGAGAGAGACAGAGAGAGACAGACAGATACAGAGAGAGACAGAGAGATAGAGAGACAGGCATACAGAAAGAGGAAGAAAGACAAACAGGGAGAGATAGACAGAGACAGAGAGGGACAGATAGAGAGACAGTCAGAGACAGAGAATGACAGAGAGACAGAGACAGTGAGAAAGAGACAGAGACAGAGAGAAGCAGAAAGAGAGATAGAGAGATACACACACAGAAAGAGGGAGTGATAAACAGACAGGAAGAGATAGAAACAGTGATGGAGACAGAGTGAGAGACAGAGAGCTGGGTAAACAGCTAGAGGGACAGAGAGATGGAGAAAGTGAGACAGACAGAGAGATAGAGACAGAAAACGAGAAACAGACAGAGAGAAAGAGAGAGTGAGAGGCAGTGACAGAGTGTGAGACAGAGAGAAACAGAGAGTGGGAGAGACCGTCAGACAGAGAGATAGAGAGAGTGAAAGAGGCAGTGAGAGAGAGAGAGAGAGAAAGTCTCTGGAGTGGGACTTGAACCCACAACATTAATAACTCAGGGGTGAGAGTGCGCTACCTGCTCAGTCTGGGCTGACAGCTGAGGAGTGAAGTCGCTCGGGGAATGTACAGGGTAGAGTGGGGTTAAGAACAGCCCCCTCCCACCCTTCCCTTCCCCTTCGGCAGGTTATAAAATGCCTGAATTGACAATAAGCCGATCATCCGAATGTCGCTCGTTTCCGTGGTTTCCAGTCGGTTTACTGTAATTGTTTGAGTGACCACCAGAGGGAGCTGCCCACTAGGAGAGGCCAACACAGGTCCCCGGGGAGAGTCCGCGGAGCCAGGAGCTGAGGGACGTCCATCGCACTGGTGTGCCGTCCGCTGCGTTAACACGGCTGGTAAACTATAGCGCCTCTGCTAAAATAGTGGACAAAGGAATGTTACACTAACAGGTTAAAGAAACTAAATGGGGTAGAGCAGCAAAGAGATCCAGGATTCAGGCACATAAATCCCTAAAAGTAGTGACGCACGTTGAGGAGAAAGAAAGAGCTTGGATTTTATAGAACGCCTTTCAATGACCTCAGGGGTGGGGGTCTGACCAGTGAACTGTGCAGTTTGATCACAACTTTTTTCCACTTGTGGGGAGTCCAAAATTCAAGGCCATAAATATAAGATAGTCACCGATAAATCCAATCGGGGATTCAGGAGATCTTTACCCAGAGAGTGGTGAGAATGTGGAACTCGCTCCCACAAGGAGTGGTGCAGGCGAATAGCAGAGATGGATTTAAGGGGAAACTAGATAAGTATATGAGGGAGAAAGGAATGGAAGGATGTGCTGATAGGGTGAGATGAAGTCGGGAGGGAGGAGGCTCGTGTGGAGCATTATCACCAGCACGGACCAGTTGGGCCGAATGGCCTGTTCCTGTACATTCTCTGTAGCTTCCTCTGACTTGTGCTCTCCTCTTTCTGTTACATGGCTCAACATCCTATTGGCCTTGTTGATCGCTGCTCAGTGCTGGTTGGTGCTGAGTGTCGAGACTACTGAGATCCCATTTTTCCTTCCTAGGTCCAGCACTTTACAAGTCTCTGCATTAAATTCCAATCCGCCATTGTTCTGCCCGCCTAGATATTTTATCTTTGATATTTCTCAGGCTGTCTCTTCCTCTTCCCTCTGTCAATTTGGCCAATTTGAATTCAGTTTTTGGAATCCCAGTGGTTTATATAAATTACACACAGTTGGGCTCCTAATACCAATCCCTGGGACACCCCACTCCCCACCCCCACCCCAATATTGATCCCCCAACACGTACAGCAGCTCCCCTCCCTTCAGTCACCTTCCTGTCCGTTCCCAAGATTCACCCTGAATCTCACAGCTTGGAGTTTAACTCGGAATCTTTCCCGATGAACTTTATCAAGTGCCTTTTAGAGGCCTCCAGCACCCCACATGGTGGAGCCTTCCACAGTCAAATAGGAGCTCACTCGAGAAGACTGAGGGGTGACCTAATAGAGGTCTTTAAGATTATGAAAAGGTTTGATAGAGTAGACGTAGAGAAGATGTTTCCTCTCGTGGGGGGAGACCAGAACTAGGGGCCATAAATATAAGAGAGTCACCGATAAATCCAATGGGGAATTCAGGAGAATCTTCTTTACCCAGAGAGTGGTGAGAATGTGGAACTCGCTAACACAAGGAGTAGTTACATCGAGTCTACAGCTCAGAAACAGGCCATTCGGCCCAACTGCTCCGTGCCAGTATTTATGCTCCACACGAGCCTCCTCCCTCCCTACTTCATCTCACCCTCTCTCTAAACCCTTCTATTCCTCTCTCCCTCACGTGTTTATCCAGCTTCCCCTTAAATGCATCTCTGCTAAGGACATCTAGACCAGTTGGGCCTGTTCCTGTGCTGTGAATTCTATTGTAAAGGAGTCGAGGAGGTTCGTCAGGCAGGAACTTTCCCTTCTCAATCCTGCTGTTTATTAGCTTATTATCATGCAGATAATCCCCAAAATTATCATATTCCCACGGTGATAACAGGACTGGAAGCACTGCTGTGGGAGTGACAGAGGATCCCCTCTGAACATCACTTTCACTGGAGGAGTATCCGTTCTCTACAGAGGGAGGGAGAATGAGTAAAGGGACACAAATGGCAGAATAGTTTGGGGAGTCGGTGGGCAGCACCTGGGAATCGCTAGACGATAAAAAGACCAAAGTCCATCTGGGTCACCTTCGACCGTCCAGGTAGTCACATCATACAACGATAGTGATTAATCACAGCGGAAAATCTCCATCAATGAGTCTACGACAGACCCAGACATGAGGCGAGAAAACTCCCAGTGGTGGAGAGCTTTGTGACCCATAGCTCCCCCCAAACACGCTACACTTACTAAAACCGATTATCACTAAAACCGATTATCCGGTCATTATCTCATTGCTGTTTGTGGGATCTTGCTGTGCGCAAATTGGCTGCTGCGTTTCCTACATTACAACAGTGACCACACTTCAAAAGTATTTCATTGGCTGTAAAGCATTTTGGGACGTCGAGCTTGTGAAAGGCGCGAAATAAATGCAGGTCCTTTTTACGTCATGTCACAAATTACTCAAATACCGTATCCCCAAAATATTACTGTCTGAACGAACTCTACCCAGTTTGCCTTTCACTGAACCGACAGTGTGAGGAGCCAGAGAACATCCAGTGAATCATTTCATCACCTGCCAGAGACGGACATTAGTCAACAGGTCGCTCTCCACTGGTGGTCCCTCTGACATCGCCATGGCAACCGTTTCCAGGGGAGACCCATGACCATCCGGTTTTTTGACTGGTTCTTTTACCGAGGGGCTTCCTTGGTCTTTGCCCTAAAGAATAAAAATAAGAATAAAACGACAGACACTGGACTTTGTGATTGGTTTAAGTCGCCATCTGTCAGCAGCTCCCTGACCTCACAGAGTTCCTCCTGCCCCCACCCCCTTCCCCACCCTCTCCCCTCCCCCACCCGCTCCCCTCCCCCACTCTGCCCACCCCCTCCCCACTTACCTCTCCCCTCCCCCACTGCCCACCCCCTCCCCCACACCACACTCCCTCCCCCACTGCCCACTCTGCCCACCCCCTCCCCCACCCTCTCCCCTCCCCCACTGCCACCACCCTCTCCCCTACTCTGCCCACCCCCTCCCCCACTGCCCCCACCCTCTCCCCCACTCCGCCCACCCCCTCCCCACTTACCTCTCCCCTCCCCCACTGCCCACCCCCTCCCCCACTGCCCCCACCCTCTCCCCCACTCCGCCCACCCCCTCCCCCACTGCCCCCACCCTCTCCCCCACTCCGCCCACCCCCCCCACTGCACCCACCCCCTCCCCACTTACCTCTCCCCTCCCCCACTGCCCCCTCCCACTTCCCCATCCCCTCCCCACACCTCCCATTCTCCTCCACACACCCCCCACCCTCCTCCCTCCCCTACTGCCCCTTCCCTCACAAACACTCCCACTCCCCATCCCCTCCCTACACCCACACCCCCCTCCACACACCCCCAACCTCCCCCACCCCTCTCCCCACACCCCTCCCCACCCCTCCCACCCTCCCCTTCCACTCCCGCAGCCCCTCCCCCACTGCTTTAGTGCTGTACTGAGGGAGTGCTGCTCTGTCGGAGGTGCCGTCTTTCAGAGGAGACGTTAAACCAAGGCCCCGTCTGCCCCCTCAGGTAGAAGTAAAATATCCCGCGACCACTGTTCAAAGAAGAGGTGGGGAGTTCTCCCCGGTGTCCAGGGGCCGATATTTATCCCTCAACCAACATCACTAAAGCAGCTGATCTGGTCATTTATTCATTGCTGTTTGTGGGATCTTGCTGTGCGCTGATTGGCCTCTGCGTTTCCCACATTACAACAGTGACTACACTTCAAGAATATTTCATTGGCTGTGAAGCGTTTTGGGAAATCCAGAGGTTGTGAAATGCGCGATAGAAATACAAATCTTTGTTTCTTTTTCATTATTGACCTTTAGTTAACATAGAAACATAGAAAATAGGAGCAAGAGTAGGCCATTCGGCCCTTCGGGCCTGCTCCACCATTCAAAATGATCATGGCTGATCATCTAACTCAGTACCCTGTTCCCGCTTTTTCCCCATATCCCTTGATCCCTTTAGCATTAAGAAATATATCTATCTCCTTCTTGAATACATCTAATGACTTGGCCTCCACTGCCTTCTGTGGTAGAGAATTCCACAGGTTCACCACCCTCTGAGTGAAGACATTTCTCCTCATCTCGGTTCTAAATGGAATACCCCGTATCCTGAGGCTGTGACCCCTGGTTCTAGACTCCCCAGCCATCAGGAACATCCTCCCTGCATCTAGTCTGTCTAGTCCTGTTAGAATTTTATATGTTTCGATGAGATCACCTCTCATTCTTCTAAACTCTAGTGAATATAGGCCTAGTCGACCCAATCTCTCCTCATTCGTCAGCCCTGTCATCCCAGGAATCAGTCTGGTAAACCTTCGTTGCACTCCCTCCATGGCAAGGACATCCTTCCTCAGATAAGGAGACCAAAACTGCACACAATACTCCAGCTGTGGTCTCACCAAGGCCCTGTATAACTGCAGTAAGACATCCCTGCTCCTGTACTCAAATCCTCTTGCAATGAAGGCCAACATACTATTCGCCTTCCTAACTGCTTGCTGCACCTGAATGCTCACTTTCAACGACTGGTGTACAAGGACACCCAGGTCTCATTGCACCTCCCCTTTTCCCAATCTATCACCATTCAGATAATAATCTGCCTTTCTGTTTTTACAACCAAAGTGGATAACCTCACATTTATCTACGTTATACTGCATCTGCCATGCTCTTGCCCACTCACCCAACTTGTCTAAATCACATTGGAGCCTCTTTGCATCCTCCATTAACCTGGAATCTATAAACTAAGGGACTCCCCCAGCATGTCAATGGATTGATCCAATGAGTAGCCGAGGCCCAGTTTGACCCTTGGTCTGTGCCGAGTTGGCTGATCAGAGATGGGGTGACAGTGAGGGAGGTACAGTGGAGCTCAGTATCATTAAGTGGGGGGGCGGGGGGTAGAGAAGCCACCCATTCGATACCCAGTGACCTCTGCTGTAAAGACCGGGCCCGTACGTGGACAGGTGGGGAAGGGGCAGCGAAACCCCCTTCCAGTCATTTCTACATCACCTTTCACCACCTCAGGACGTCCCAAAGCTCTTTACAGCCAATGAAATACCTTTTGAAGTGTAGTCACTGTTGTAATGTAGGGAACATGGCAGCCAATTTGCGCACAGCAAGATCCCACAAACAGCAATGTGATAACGACCTGATAATCTGTTTTAGCGATGTTGGTTGACGGATGGAGAACTGCCCTGCTCCTCTTTGACATCGTGCCGGCCAGCTGAGAGGGCAGACTGAGCCTCGGTTTAACGTCTCATCCGAAAGATGCCGGCCCCCATTGAGCAACTGTACCTCCACCAGGATTAAACAGCTTGAATCAAAGAGGAGTTGAGGTGACTGGCCAGAGGACCAGGGGAGGAGCAGGCCCAGTGTGAGTGACGCGGGAGGAGCAGGCCCAGTGTGAGTGACGCGGGAGGAGCAGGTCAAGTGTGAGTGACACGGGAGGAGCAGGCCCAGTGTGAGTGACGCGGGAGGAGCAGGCCCAGTGTGAGTGACGCGGGAGGAGCAGGTCAAGTGTGAGTGACACGGGAGGAGCAGGCCCAGTGTGAGTGACGCGGGAGGAGCAGGTCAAGTGTGAGTGACACGGGAGGAGCAGGCCCAGTGTGAGTGACGCGGGAGGAGCAGGCCCAGTGTGAGTGACGCGGGAGGAGCAGGCCCAGTGTGAGTGACGCGGGAGGAGCAGGTCCAGTGTGAGTGACGCGGGAGGAGCAGGTCCAGTGTGAGTGACGCGGGAGGAGCAGGCCCATTGTGAGTGACACGGGAGGAGCAGGTCCAGTGTGAGTGACGCGGGAGGAGCAGGCCCATTGTGAGTGACGCGGGAGGAGCAGGTCCAGTGTGAGTGACCCGGGAGGAGCAGGCCCAGTGTGAGTGACCCGGGAGGAGCAGGTCCAGTGTGAGTGACCCGGGAGGAGCAGGTCCAGTGAGAGTGACGTGGGAGGAGCAGGTCCAGTGTGAGTGATGGGGGAGGAGCAGGCCCAGTGTGAGTGATGGGGGAAGAGCAGGTCCAGTGTGAGTGATGGGGGAAGAGCAGGTCCAGTGTGAGTGATGGGGGAAGAGCAGGTCCAGTGTGAGTGACGTGGGAGGAGCAGGCCCAGTGTGAGTGATGGGGGAAGAGCAGGTCCAGTGTGAGTGACGCAGGAGGAGCAGGCCCAGTGTGAGTGACGCAGGAGGAGCAGGCCCAGTGTGAGTGACGCAGGAGGAGCAGGCCTAGTGTGAGTGACACAGGAGGAGCAGGCCCAGTGTGAGTGACGCAGGAGGAGCAGGCCCAGTGTGAGTGATGGGGGAGGAGCAGGCCCAGTGTGAGTGACGCGGGAGGAGCAGGCCCAGTGTGAGTGACGCGGGAGGAGCAGGCCTAGTGTGAGTGACGCAGGAGGAGCAGGCCCAGTGTGAGTGACGCGGGAGGAGCAGGCCCAGTGTGAGTGATGGGGGAGGAGCAGGTCCAGTGTGAGTGACGCGGGAGGAGCAGGCCCAGTGTGAGTGACGCAGGAGGAGCAGGTCCAGTGTGAGTGACCCGGGAGGAGCAGGCCCAGTGTGAGTGACCCGGGAGGAGCAGGCCCAGTGTGAGTGATGGGGGAGGAGCAGGTCCAGTGTGAGTGACGCGGGAGGAGCAGGTCCAGTGTGAGTGACGCGGGAGGAGCAGGCCCAGTGTGAGTGACGCAGGAGGAGCAGGTCCAGTGTGAGTGACCCGGGAGGAGCAGGCCCAGTGTGAGTGATGGGGGAGGAGCAGGTCCAGTGTGAGTGACGCGGGAGGAGCAGGCCCAGTGTGAGTGACGCGGGAGGAGCAGGCCCAGTGTGAGTGACGGGGGCTGACGTTGATCAGTCTATGGATGCCAGGCCATACCTTCCTGATGTTGGTGAGCAGAGAGTTTCGTGGCCTGGGGAGGATGAGTGCTGCTGTCTGGTCAGTCAGTGCCGGGCTCTTGTCTTCTACGAGGCTCCCCTTCCCTTCACAGCTGGCCACGTGTTTTACTAGATTGTTCCGCCCATTGCGGACAAACTCCGAAACTTCAGCTTGACTTTCACCAACTGACGAAGGCCGCTGATCGCTGCCATCCTTAAAGGAGAGTTTACCACGATGTTAGTCTCTCAATATATAAATGGGTTAGTGGGACTGGGAGCATTAAATTGTCCGCAGCTTGTCCCTGCTCTGTGCCAGTTTTAAACTGAACCTCCAGAAAACCAACTTATTTACCAGGTTGCTAAAACTGACCATTGTCACAATTAAAGGTCAGGAAGTGTCTTTAATAATAAACTCGTCCTTTTCCATTCCTCAGGAGAAACCCCTCACCCTCAGCTAGACACCATTTCCCATCCAACCAACATCCAGACCCCCACAGGTCCAAAGTGAGAAAAGGCCACTCGGCCCATCAACACCAATCCCCCCACAGCCCCTGTACACTCTCCCCTATCACAGACCCTCTCCCCACCCATTTAATCTCCCCCCACAGCCGCTGTACACTCTCCCCTATCACAGACTCTCCCCACCCATTTAATCCCCTCCCACAGCCCCTGTACACTCTCCCCTATCACAGACCCTCTCCCCACCCATTTAATCTCCCCCCACAGCCGCTGTACACTCTCCCCTATCACAGACCCTCTCCCCACCCATTTAATCTCCCCCCACAGCCCCTGTACACTCTCCCCTATCACAGACCCTCTCCCCACCCATTTAATCTCCCCCCACAGCCCCTGTACACTCTCCCCTATCACAGACTCTCCCCACCCATTTAATCCCCTCCCACAGCCCCTGTACACTCTCCCCTATCACAGTCCGCACCCGCCTGAACCCCTGGATTAGACCCCAGCCTGTAACTCAGTCTCCGTGTTGCCCAGTTTGGGTCCCTGATTACAGTCGGCCCCTGACAGTGACCAGTCCCGCCTGTCTCAGGTTACCTGTGTTTGACGTGGGCGTGCGATTCCGGTGAGGTTGGAGTCGCTGAGAGGCCTGGGCAATCTTTGTATTTCACTGGGTTGAGTGTCTACGCTCACAGCGGGCAAAGTCCCCGGTGCAGATGAGCAAGGCACCCCTCCCGGAGGCCTGAGCGCGTTGTCAGGGTCGTCTGGCTCCTGGTTTGCCTGGAGAAAGTCCAGCGAGGTGACGAAGGAAGCGATGGTGTCCCTGATGTGCCGCGTGATGGAGCGGTCGCTCACCTCCCTCCGTATCTCCATCTCCACCGCGTCGCAGTCCTGCCGCTCAGAAGCCGCCTGCAGAAGCCTCTTGCAGGCAAAGTCCACCATTTTGGGCACGTGCTTCAGCTGCCTCGCCTCGTAGCCATGCAGGAGGTGCCTCTGGCGATGGAGGTGCTGCCGCAGGGTGACAGGCTGGGCCCGGGGTCCCATGCCGGTGAAAACCGTCCTGTTAGAGTCCACCAACTGGGCAAAGTCAAAGACCACGTTGATCTGAGTGCGGGTCTGAATGGAAGAGGGTCGTTTGATGCGGACAAAGTGCACGGCCTCACTGGGACTGATCCGCGTGGCGTAAACCAGGTAACAGGCGATCAGGACTCCTGTCACAGAGCAAGGGGACGGACGGTCAGTCTCTTGTTTGGGTGGATTTATTTTGTGCTCAGTGAAGCGAGAGATAAAACAACAAAACACCAACTTGCATTTATATAGCACCTTTAACGGAGTAAAACGTCTGTAAGGCGCTTTGCAGGACTGTAATCAGAAACAATTTGACACCGAGTCACATAAGGAGATATTAGGACAGGTGACCAAAAGCTTGGTCAAAGAGGTGGGTTTTAAGGAACGTCTTAAAGGAGGAGAGAGAGGCGGAGAGGTGGAGAGGTTTAGGGAGGGAATTCCAGAGCTCAGGGCCCAGGCAGCTGAAGGCACGGCCGCCAATAGCGGGGCAATGAAATCGGGGATGAAGAACGAAACACTTTCCACCACCCAGTGTGTTCCTGCCTTTTCTCTTTACAGATGCTGAATGACCCAAAGTATTTCCGGACATTTCCTTCTCTTAGTTCGGCCCGGTGTTGAGTTAAGGGCAGTCGTGTGTTCACAAGAAAAGAGAAGGACCAATTGTCAACTATTGGTTCGAAACTGCTCCAAACTCAACATCCAGGCTTGGGCTGATAAGTGGCAAGTAACATTCACGCCAGACAAGTGCCAGGCAATGACCATCTCCAACAAGAGAGAGTCTGACCACCTCCCCTTGACATTCAACGGCATTACCATCGCCGAATCCCCCACCATCAACATCCTGGGGGTCACCATTGACCAGAAACTTAACTGAACCAGCCACATAAATACTGTGGCTACAAAAGCAGGTCAGAGGCTGGGTATTCTGCGGTGAGTAACTCACCTCCTGACTCCCTAAAGCCTTTCCACCATCTACAAGGCACAAGTCAGGAGTGTGATGGAATACTCTCCACTTGCCTGGATGAGTGCAGCTCCAACAACACTCAAGAAGCTCGACACCATCCAGGACAAAGCAGCCCGCTTGATTGGCATCCCATCCAACACCCTAAACATTCACTCCCTTCACCACTGGCGCACAGTGGCTGCAGTGTGTACCATCCACAGGATGCACTGCAGCAACTCGCCAAGGCTTCTTCGACAGCACCTCCCAAACCCGCGACCTCTACCACCTAGAAGGACAAGAGCAGCAGGCACATGGGAACACCGCCACCTGCACGTTCCCCTCCAAGTCACACACCATCCCGACTTGGAAATATATCGGCCGTTCCTTCATCGTCGCTGGGTCAAAATCCTGGAACTCCCTTCCTAACAGCACTGTGGGAGAACCTTCACCACACGGACTGCAGCGGTTCAAGAAGGCGGCTCACCACCACCTTCTCAAGGGCAATTAGGGATGGGCAATAAATGCCGGCCTCGCCAGCGACGCCCACATCCCATGAATGAATAAAAAAAATATAAACTACATCTACTGTACTCTCTATCTATCCAATCAGTCACTTCTTCAAAAGAACTCTATTTGTTAAACATTAACTTGTCTTTAACGAATTCGTGCTGACTGTCCTCATATTTCTAAATGCTCAGTAATTTTATCTTGAATTAAGATGTAATGGTGATTCTATATAAAACCTTGGTAAGACCACAGTGTGCAGTTTTGGTCTCCATACTATAGTAAGGAGGTTGAGGCAATGCAGAGGGTACAGCACAAATTCACTAGGATGCTGCCTGGTGTGAGGAAATACAAATACAAGAAAAGACTTGAAGAATCGGGGCTGTTTTTGTTAGAACAGGGGAGATTACAGGATGATTTGATGGAAGTCTTTAAAATGATGAAGGGTTGGGACAGAGTAGATAGAAACAGACTATTTCCAGTGGTTGAGGGGTCTAGAATTAGGGGACATAGATATAAGATTAAATGTAAGAAATTTAGGACAGAGAGCAGAAGAAACCTTTTTACACAGTATTGTGAGACTGTGGAAAATACTAGCAGAGTTAGTGATTGAAGCAGAGACCATATCAATATTTAAGAACAGGTTAAGACGGGTTTTTGAAGGAAAGGGGAATAAAGGGATATGGAAACGGGACGGGTACGTGGGATTGGGATACTGCTTATGTGGAGGATGAACACCAACGTGGACTGGTTGGGCCGAACGGCCTGTTTCCGTGTTGTGATTTCTCTGTAATTCTACGAATCGTGGGTTCTAAAATTTTGTCCAAAACTAAGATTAGACTAACTGGCCTATCGTGACCCAGTTCATGTTTCTCTCCCTTCTTGAACACGGGGCATGATTTTGACCCCGAGCGGGGAGGGGGGTCACATTGCGGACGGGAAACCCGGAAGCAGGGGTCTGAAATGGTTGTGATTTTGAATGTCCCCCCGTGCCCCCAACCCACCCGTTTTTTCGATGTTAAAATCATGCCCAGGGTGTTGCTTTGACCAGTCTCTATCCAACGACACAACTGAAAAATTGTGCCTGGAGCGTCTGCTGTCGCTGCTCTGATTTCTTTCACCAGCCCAGGGGGGGCAGCCCTCGGGGCCGAGTGTCAGATCC
This sequence comes from Heptranchias perlo, assembly GCF_035084215.1. Lineage (NCBI taxonomy): Eukaryota > Metazoa > Chordata > Chondrichthyes > Hexanchiformes > Hexanchidae > Heptranchias > Heptranchias perlo. Next base: position 46,874,022 of record NC_090348.1, on the reverse strand, counting down.
ACCTCCAGTCCTGCTCATCTGTTCAGGCTGCACATGTGTTGGCACAAAGTGTTTGTACCAAAACCCCTCCAATCGGAGAGTACATCCTAAAGTTCAATCAGCTTTCACCTTCAGTACCCCATAGTGATAAAGTACAGTGGGAGCCCCATCGCCACACGGACTGCAGCGGTTCAAGAAGGATGCTCACCACCTGCTCAGGGCAACCAGGGATGGGCAGTAAATGCCGGCCTCGCCAACATCTGAGAGGAAGGAGAAAACGGGAGTGAACTCAAAGCAAATCTGTTGCCCCCCCGTTAAACGAGTGAGTCTGTAACTAGTTTTGATAATACACCACAGGTAACCAGTCTGCTCGATGGGTTACTTTGGTTTGAACTAATAGAACGAGTTTGGCCAGAGTGAGTACTTAGGAACAGGAGGAGGCCATTCAGCCCCTCGAGTCTGTTCCGCCATTCAATTAGACCATGGTTGATTTGTACCTCAACTCCATTTACCCCCCTTTGCTCCCTATCCCCCGATAATCTCACCCAACAAAAATCTATCGCTCTCAGTCTAGAATCATAGAAGTTTACAACATGGAAACAGGCCCTTCGGCCCAACATGTCCATGTTGCCCAGTTTATACCACTAAGCTAGTCCCAATTGCCTGCACTTGGCCCATATCCCTCTATACCCATCTTACCCATGTAACTGTCCAAATGCTTTTTAAAAGACAAAATTGTACCCGCCTCTACTACTGCCTCTGGCAGCTCGTTCCAGACACTCACCACCCTTTGAGTGAAAAAATTGCCCCTCTAGAAAGTTTCAAATGACCTCCAGCATCCACGGCCTTTTGGTTGTGAAATGGGAACAGTTTCTGACACAGGGTCCAGCTCAATCACTCCCTCTCAGGAGCTGTCCGACCTGCTGTGTGTGTATTCAGCCAAAGAGCCAAGTGCATCGAATGGCAGGATTGGGGCGCACGGTCGCGTGGGATATCCCGACACGGGGGAAGCGTGCGCTGACGGACCTGTTCTCCCGAGTCCCGCGTGGCAATGCACAGCCACCTTCCCCTCCTGCACGGCAAACGATGTCACCTTCACAGCGTCGAGCACACGGACCAGCGAGGAGACTCCGAAATCCGCCATCCCAAAGTTAAAGAAGTAGACTGTAAATGGAGAAAGAGGGTGGGAATTATGGGATGGCCAATGAACCTCCCGAGAACAAACAGAGGAGTCCAGCTGCTAATACAATCGTTTTGAGTATCCTTATAGCAGTCAGTTCACTGTGAAGTGTATGTCTGTAGCTCAGTGATACCACACCCACCTAAACTACAGCAGGTGCCCAGTGTGTCTCAGCCTCTGTCAGCACAGGCTCACACTCACACACTCAGGCACCAGCCTAATGCATTCACACACTTACACACTCACACACTCAGGTACCAGCCTAACGCATACACACACTTACACACTCACTCAGGCACCAGCCTAATGCATTCACACACTTACACACTCACACACTCAGGCACCAGCCTAACGCATTCACACACTTACACACTCACACACTCAGGCACCAGCCTAACGCATTCACACACTTACACACTCACACACTCAGGCACCAGCCTAACGCATTCACACACTTACACACACACACACTCAGGCACCAGCCTAACGCATACACACACTTACACACACACACACTCAGGCACCAGCCTAACGCATACACACACTTACACACTCACACACTCAGGCACCAGCCTAACGCATTCACACACTTACACACTCACACAAACTCACAGTTCACTGTTAACACACTCACACACTCACTTTCGTGCCCTCAACCAAGATCACCAAAAACGGATTAACTGATCATTTATCTCATTACTGCTTGTGGGATCTTGCTGTGCATCATAATCACATACATAACATCAAAGTAATGTGTCGGCAAAACACTTTGGGACGTTACTGACAGATTTAATAAGATTCCACATGGGGCACGTCTCTCTCTCTCTCTCTCTCTCTCTATTTCTTTCTTTTTCTCGTTGTCTCTTTCTCTATCTCTCTTTCTCATTCAAAAACTGAACAGCGCAATTCTAGATCAGCACTGCCTGTTGTCCTGATAGGATCCAGGTGCAGAGACAAGAAATGTGCACATTCTGAGTAATTTAATCTGGGCGGGCACCAGTCTGTTAAACCACTGAACTAACGCGATATTCCACACGCCCAATAAAAAAAAATAATAATTATCACAATCATTAATAAGTCACGAGCTTTGCTGTTTTGGTGATCAGCAAGTCTCCAGACACCAACCCGATCTCAGTTCCCATCTCCCAGACATTCAGGGAAGTGACAGCTGGTTTTGTGTACCCGATCCCTCAGACAAGGACATTTCCTGCTGAGCCAAGTGTAAATAGAAACTGAGATCTTTAATTACAGGCTGGCAGATTACACAGAGTCAGCCTGTAACTGGATCCTGCAGGACCTGATCAGTGAGGTGAGGGAGGAGAGAGAGAGAGAGAGAGACAGACAGAGAGCACAGGGGGAATCTTGCTATTTTTTTGTGTTCATCAAGGTAGATTTCTGCTGGGAACTAAACATTTCCCAAACAAGGCTCCCAGTGTCAGCATCAAACACTCCCAGGGCAGGTACAGGGTTAGATACAGAGTAAAGCTCCCTCTACACTGTTCCATCAAACACTCCCAGGGCAGGTACAGCACGGGTTAGATACAGAGTAAAGTTCCCTCTACACTGTTCCATCAAACACTCCCAGGGCAGGTACAGCACGGGTTAGATACAGAGTAAAGCTCCCTCTACACTGTCCCATCAAACACTCCCAGGGCAGGTACAGCACGGGTTAGATACAGAGTAAAGCTCCCTCTACACTGTCCCATCAAACACTCCCAGGGCAGGTACAGCACGGGTTAGATACAGAGTAAAGCTCCCTCTACACTGTCCCATCAAACACTCCCAGGGCAGGTACAGCACGGGTTAGATACAGAGTAAAGCTCCCTCTACACTGTCCCATCAAACACTCCCAGGGCAGGTACAGCACGGGTTAGATACAGAGTAAAGCTCCCTCTACACTGTCCCATCAAACACTCCCAGGGCAGGTACAGCACGGGTTAGATACAGAGTAAAGCTCCCTCTACACTGTCCCATCAAACACTCCCAGGGCAGGTACAGCACGGGTTAGATACAGAGTAAAGCTCCCTCTACACTGTCCCATCAAACACTCCCAGGGCAGGTACAGCACGGGTTAGATACAGAGTAAAGCTCCCTCTACACTGTTCCATCAAACACTCCCAGGGCAGGTACAGCACGGGTTAGATACAGAGTAAAGCTCCCTCTACACTGTCCCATCAAACACTCCCAGGGCAGGTACAGCACGGGTTAGATACAGAGTAAAGCTCCCTCTACACTGTCCCATCAAACACTCCCAGGGCAGGTACAGCACGGGTTAGATACAGAGTAAAGCTCCCTCTACACTGTTCCATCAAACACTCCCAGGTCAGGTACAGCATGGGTTAGATACAGAGTAAAGCTCCCTCTACACTGTCCCATCAAACACTCCCAGGGCAGGTACAGCACGGGTTAGATACAGAGTAAAGCTCCCTCTACACTGTCCCATCAAACACTCCCAGGGCAGGTACAGCACGGGTTAGATACAGAGTAAAGCTCCCTCTACACTGTCCCATCAAACACTCCCAGGGCAGGTACAGCACGGGTTAGATACAGAGTAAAGCTCCCTCTACACTGTCCCATCAAACACTCCCAGGGCAGGTACAGCACGGGTTAGATACAGAGTAAAGCTCCCTCTACACTGTCCCATCAAACACTCCCAGGGCAGGTACAGCACGGGTTAGATACAGAGTAAAGCTCCCTCTACACTGTCCCATCAAACACTCCCAGGGCAGGTACAGCACGGGTTAGATACAGAGTAAAGCTCCCTCTACACTGTCCCATCAAACACTCCCAGGGCAGGTACAGCACGGGTTAGATACAGAGTAAAGCTCCCTCTACACTGTCCCATCAAACACTCCCAGGGCAGGTACAGCACGGGTTAGATACAGAGTAAAGCTCCCTCTACACTGTCCCATCAAACACTCCCAGGGCAGGTACAGCACGGGTTAGATACAGAGTAAAGCTCCCTCTACACTGTTCCATCAAACACTCCCAGGGCAGGTACAGCACGGGTTAGATACAGAGTAAAGCTCCCTCTACACTGTCCCATCAAACACTCCCAGGGCAGGTACAGCACGGGTTAGATACAGAGTAAAGCTCCCTCTACACTGTCCCATCAAACACTCCCAGGGCAGGTACAGCACGGGTTAGATACAGAGTAAAGCTCCCTCTACACTGTTCCATCAAACACTCCCAGGTCAGGTACAGCATGGGTTAGATACAGAGTAAAGCTCCCTCTACACTGTCCCATCAAACACTCCCAGGGCAGGTACAGCACGGGTTAGATACAGAGTAAAGCTCCCTCTACACTGTCCCATCAAACACTCCCAGGGCAGGTACAGCACGGGTTAGATACAGAGTAAAGCTCCCTCTACACTGTCCCATCAAACACTCCCAGGGCAGGTACAGCACGGGTTAGATACAGAGTAAAGCTCCCTCTACACTGTCCCATCAAACACTCCCAGGGCAGGTACAGCACGGGTTAGATACAGAGTAAAGCTCCCTCTACACTGTCCCATCAAACACTCCCAGGGCAGGTACAGCACGGGTTAGATACAGAGTAAAGCTCCCTCTACACTGTCCCATCAAACACTCCCAGGGCAGGTACAGCACGGGTTAGAAACATCGGCCTAGAATTCGATGACGTTGTGCCCTTTTTACAGTGGGTCCAATATGGCGGGTGGTGTGCACACATTCTGTGCCAGAGGTGCCCCGCCCACCTCATTGGTAAAGGCATCAAAAGAGGCGTCCACGGCCCGCGCCTGGAACAGACATTAAGTACTTTGCAAATAAGGGGCCTAAAGCCTGTTTGATGCCTCCTTTACCAAATTGGGTTGCCTCTCAATGCAGCCAGTGCGGGCCTGCTGCGTTGAGGAAAACATGGTCTACTCATGGCCTAACAGACGGGGCCTTAAAGGGATCGCCACCAAATAGGTCAGCGTTTAAAACACACTCAATATTGGGTGGGCCTCGGGCCTACTTGTTTCGGTGCAGGGATCGTTCTCTGCCCCAGTATGTGCCCTGCCGGCCGATGCTCATCTCTGGGCCATCGTGCCTCAGTCCTACCCTCACCAGGTCACCCACAGCCAGACCAGTGGAACACATTCCCATTGAACCACAACAGCCAAACCAAAACTTCTGCCCGGGAGATCGTCAATTTAGTTCCAATTGCATTTCTGTAGCACCTTTCATGACCTCTGACATCTCAAGGTACAGCCAATTAATTACTGTTGTAGTGCAGGGAAATGCAGCAGCCAATTAGTGAACAACAGCGAGGTGAATGACCAGGTAATTGGTTTTTGGTGACTTTGGTTGAGGGATGAACATTGACCAGGACATTGGGACAACTTCTTTGCTTTTTTTTCAAAAAATCACCGTGGGATATTTTACATCCACCCGAGCAGCTGAACAGGGCCTCAGTTCAACATCTCATCCAAAAAACGGCACCTCCGACAGTGCTGCACTCCCCCAGTACTGCACTGGGAGTGTCAGCCTGGATTTTGTGCTCAAGTCTCTGGAGTAGGGACTATGAACCTATGACCTTCTGACTCAGAGGCGAGAGTGCTACCAACTGAGCCAAACTAACACTTATTTATGGACATTATTTGCACCAGGGTTGAAGCTGACAAGAGGTGTGTCGACACTGACCAAACTCATTTCACATCCGATCCCCAGAGGTGAATCTCTCACAAAGTTTCAAGTGAATCTGACATTCCCTGAGATAAATCCAATCCAAATTAATATTAAAGGGGGCATCCCTGTCGCCTAATATCTCTGCCAGGCTTTCTTTTCGTTATATACAAACGGGTAACAGGACAATATAATTTGCATGGGGTGGCAGGTTGCCACAGTTCCAGCCTCTCCATGTTAAAGTTAAACCAACTGGCCTGTTGTAGGGGACATGACAGCCCCAAAGTTATGAGACTGTGCTCCCAACGTGGAGTCTCGCTCGATGGGAGCACGGATCGGAGAGTCGGGGATCAGTTCAATTCGAGGTGATCTCAGTGTCTCAGCAAAGCAGGAAGGTTTCAGGGCTAATCATCCAGGCAACTACCCGTACTGATAAACATCATCCTTTTCTTTGTCTGTATCTGGGAGTTATTAAAAATATCATTACATTCTTCCAGGTGCGTAGGACGTGTGCCTGCGGGATGAAACTTACTGTCGTTCTCCATGAAGATCTCTGGTAAATATGAAAAGCCACTCCTGAACTCCAAGGGGTCTCCACAATGAGCATGCTCACCAGGTACCTGCAGGTTTATCACAGACTTGATGTTTAATCTGCAGGAAGAAAGGAAACACGTCCAGTGGAATTACACTTGTATTGAAAGACAAGCAGTCGATGGTGGGGAGCCGACAATTGGTCTCAGTGCCCTTTAGAGCAGGGAGCAGGTCAGAGGCTGGGTATTCTGTGGCGAGTGACTCACCTCCTGACTCCCCAAAGCCTCTCCACCATCTACAAGGCACAAGTCAGGAGTGTGATGGAATACTCTCCACTTGCCTGGATGAGTGCAGCTCCAACAACACTCAAGAAGCTCGACACCATCCAGGACAAAGCAGCCCGCTTGATTGGCACCCCATCCACCACCCTAAACATTCACTCCCTTCACCACCGGCGCACTGTGGCTGCAGTGTGTACCATCCACAGGATGCAACTCGCCAAGGCTTCTTCGACAGCACCTCCCAAACCCACGACCTCTACCACCTAGAAGGACAAGGGCAGCAGGCACATGGGAACAACACCACCTGCACGTTCCCCTCCAAGTCACACACCATCCCGACTTGGAAATATATCGCCGTTCCTTCATCGTCACTGGGTCAAAATCCTGGAACTCCCTTCCTAACAGCACTGTGGGAGAACCTTCACCACACGGACTGCAGCGGTTCAAGAAGGCGGCTCACCACCACCTTCTCAAGGGCAATTAGGGATGGGCAATAAATGCTGGCCTCGCCAGCAACGCCCACATCCCATGAACGAATAAAAAAAGAGAAAACTCAACAACAACACCACCAAAAACACCAACATCACCAACACAAACAATCTGATTAACCCCGTGCTGACCCTCTCTGATTAACCCCGTGCTGACCCTCTCTGATTAACCCCGTGCTGACTCCCTGTGATTAACCCTGTGCTGACCCTCTCTGATTAACCCCGTGCTGACTCCCTCTGATTAACCCTCTGCTGACCCTCTCTGATTAACCCCGTGCTGACCCTCTCTGATTAACCCCGTGCTGACCCTCTCTGATTAACCCCGTGCTGACCCTCTCTGATTAACCCCGTGCTGACCCTCTCTGATTAACCCCGTGCTGACTCCCTGTGAACGGATCCTGTGAAGACTCTATACCTCTCCTGAGCCCAGCATTAAAAGGGAGCTGTGGTCTGGGGCGAGTCTGCTGCAATGGGCTCCTCACTGGTCAGCTTCAGCCTGGTCTGCACCTACCCTTTGAATTGCTCGATGATGTTGAACTTCTTAATGATCTTGGTAGATGGTCTTGCCATGGCCACGATTTCATCAGTAACCCTGGAGAGAGAGAGAGAGAGAGAAGCACATCAACCATTGCTTGATTTTATTATTTTATTCTCGGGATGTGGGCGTCGCTGGCGAGGCCGGCATTTATTGCCCATCCCTAATTGCCCTTGAGAAGGTGGTGGTGAGCCGCCTTCTTGAACCGTTGCAGTCCGTGTGGTGACGGTTCTCCCACAGTGCTGTTAGGAAGGGAGTTCCAGGATTTTGACCCAGCGACGATGAAGGAACGGCGATATATTTCCAAGTCGGGATGGTGTGTGACTTGGAGGGGATCGTGCAGGTGGTGTTGTTCCCATGTGCCTGCTGCTCTTGTCCTTCTAGATGGTAGAGGTCGCGGGTTTGGGAGGTGCTGTCGAAGAAGCCTTGGCGAGTTGCTGCAGTGCGTCCTGTGGATGGTACACACTGCAATATAAACTAAATAGTACAATTTTAAAGGGGGTGCAGGAACAGGGAGATCTGGGGGTGTATTTACACAAATCTTTGAAGGTGGCAGGACAAGTTGAGAAGACTGTTAAAAAGCATATGGGATCCTGGGCTTTATTAATAGAGATATAGAGTACAAAAGCAAGGAAGTTATGCTGAACCTTTATAAAACACTGGTCAGGCCTCAACTGGAGTATTGTGTTCAATTCTGGGCACCAGACTTCAGGAAGGATGTCAAAGCCTTAGAGAGGGTGCAGAGGAGATTTACTAGAATGGTACCAGGGATGAGGGACTTCAGTTATGTGGAGAGACTGGAGAAGCTGGGGTTGTTCTCCTTAGAGCAGAGAAGGTTAAGGGGAGATTTGATAGAGGTATTTAAAATCATGAAGGGTTTTGACAGAGTAAATAAGGAGAAACTGTTTCCACTGGCAGGAGGGTCAGTAACCAGAGGACACAGATTTAAGGTAATTGGCAAAAGAACCAAAGGTGACATGAGGAAAAACTTTTTTACGCAGCGAGTTGTGATGATCTGGAATGCGCTGCCTGAAAGGGCGGTGGAAGCAGATTCAAAAGTAACTTGCAAATGGGAATTGGATAAATACTTGAAGGGAAAAATTTGCAGGGCTATGGGGAAAGAGGAGGGGGAGTGGGACTAATTGGATAGCTCTTTCAAAGAGCCGGCACAGGCACGATGGGCCGAATGGCCTCATTCCGTGCCGTATGATTCTATGAACACATTGACGAAGGACCCATACCTGGAATGTTAACCCTCTCCTTCCCTCCGCAGATGCTGCCTGTTTCCAGCACTCTTTCTGTTTCAGCATCTCTAGTTCTTTTTCTTCGCTATTTTTTCTTCCTGTGGGATCGTTTGCCCCAAACCGGGTTCCCCTTCTCCACCTGACTTCGCTTCTTACTCCCAACCCCCTCGTGGTTTGATTTGTGACCCCTGGGACACGCGCCCCTGTTCACTGACCTACCATGCGGAGAATACGCCCCGGATCGCTTGCTGCTGCAGGGTCCAGCCACACGGTCCCTCGTAGCGACATTCCTTCCCTCCGCACATCAGCGAGCAGATCAGATGGGGGGGCACGGCCTTGATGAGGTTCTCTCGAGCCTGGGAATAGGAGGGGCGGGGGATGGGGATTCGCAGGGTCATGCCAGGGGCGGGGGGGGCGGGGGGTGGGAAGAGAGGGGTTGAACAGTTCGAAACCAGAATAAGCAGGTCCCGGAGGAAGCTAAGAACCAAAGGGACAGACGGAGACGGCAGATCAGACCCTGGGAACCTCTGGCATATTTAGACACCAATAGTCCAAATAAACAAGTTTGGGATCGACTATCAGCCAAAGGGGAAAAGGGGGGAGAGGCAGAGAGGGAGCAAAGCACAAAAACAGAACAAAAGTTTAGGTTCATGTTTTACACTGATAAAGATGTATTTATTTCCTGTGTAAACGCACTCAAAAAGATAAAGGTTAACAGGCACATATTTAATTACAGGGTGAGCTTTCTCACACCCTCCTGCTTTTTGAGCGATCAGAGCCATTCGATTCCAACCTCAGGGCAATACTCATTGCTATAATTGCCTCTTTCTATGTTGTAAACTCCATGACTCTTTGATTCTATATAACACCTGCTTGATTATTATCAGGTGATAAACACCCACTCTTTAAAGAAGCCCATTGGTCAGGTAATCAGGCCGGTGCCCAGTGCTCCAAGGGGTCAGTGGGTCTCACTCTCACCTCTGAGTCAGAAGGTCGTGCGTTCAAGTCCCACTCCAGAGACTTGAGCACAGGATCCAGGCTGATACTCCCAGTGCAGTACCGAGGGAGTGCTGCACTGTCAGAGGTGCCGACTTTCAGATGAGACGTTAAACCGAGGCCCCATCTGCCCTCTCAGGTGGACGTAAAAGATCCCAAGGCCACTATTTTGAAGAAGAGCAGGGGAGTTCTCTCCGGTGTCCTGGCAAATATTTATCCCTCAATTAACATCACTAAAAACAGCTTCCCTGGTCATTTATCTCATTGCTAATTGTGGGATCTTGCTGTGCGCAAATTGGCTGCCGCGTTTCCTACATTACAACAGTGATGACACTTCAAAAACGTAACTCACTGGCTGTAAAGCGCTTCGGGACGTCCTGAGGTTGTGAAAGGAGCTCTAGAAATGCAAGTTCTTTTTTGCTTCTTTCTACAGCAATCAAACAACTCAGTAACACCACTGTCTGGGCTCACCCCATGAAGACTGATCGACTGGGGCGAGGTTCACTGGTGTGGATAACACCCCTGGAGCTGTACCCCAGCAAGAGGCTGGAGGAGGAGCGTGGGGGAAAATTTGGAGGGGGCAAAAATGAGGGTCCATATTGATCTCTAGTAATGAACGCTGATGAATAGACTGCAAGCTGGTCAGTCACCGAGGTTTAAGGAGAAACACAAAAGGAGGGTCCATCACCAGACAACCCTGTACGAGCTGACCATGTAACAAGGAATAGTTAAATTATTCAGTTTGATACCTAATGAAGGAGGAACACGAGACACAGAAAAACCTGACCAAGCGGATTGGTTTACGGCAGGGCTGCCCAATACATTGGCCACCAGTCACGTTTGGTGAATTGAGAATTCAGGTGTGGCAAATTGGAACTCTAGGTGTGGAAAATTTGGAATCCAGATGTGGAGAATTGATAATCCAGGTGTGGATAATTGGGAATCCAGGTGTGGCTAGTTACATTTCTGATTAGTACATAAAAAAAGGAGTATTTGACACCATCAATGGGCATGTGATCTCACTATTCATATTCGCACGCGTTTGCATGTGAACTTTAACCTTTCCGTGTTTTTGTTGGTAAAATGGTGAGATGAAAAGCAGAGTGTGCGAGTGTTTCTTAAATCGTTGGGAGTGTTTTACTTCCCTGGTCACTGAATGGTGGTAGATATTTGTTAAATAAATATCCCCGTGCAAAGTCTGTTTATCTGTATTGTGTTTACGGCGTTTTCTATTAAAATTAGTGCCTGTGGCTAACACACCTGTGGCTATTCAGTGATTTCTATTGGATGACACTGGATTTACACAATTAGAGACAAAGGTTTTCTTTGGCTCCGAGGAGGCACAGCCAGTTTGGGGAGATTCCCGACACTGTTAATATCCTCGATGTTTCCCATGTCTCCAGTCACAGGGGGCAGAATGAGAATTTGACAACACCAGCTGTGTAAGAAATTATAGATAAACATTGCCATCGATACAGGCCCTGCAAAAAAATCAATTAGTACCTTGTTGATTAATTCCTTCCCAGAAACACCCTGAGTAAATATCTGGTTAGTGCCAGGATTAAGGGTGATGGACAACATCAAATATTAAAAGTTCTGGAATGGCCAGGATGGTGGGATTCTCAAGGGAAAGGAACTGGACCTTGATGGATCAAATAGTACAGGAGGTGAGAGAGAGACCGGACCTCTGCTTGGTCCCTCTTTGGGAATCAGGGAGAAATTCTACAGAACCTTCCCACGGGAACGTTCCTCTAAACCACAACAATCGCTGCACTAAAAAGTAATTCATTGTATGGAATGTTCTGGGTGTCAGTCTGTAACTGAGTCCCCATTCACTGGGTGTCAGTCTGTAACCCAGTCCCCATTCACTGGTGGTCAGTCTGTAACCCAGTCCCCATTCACTGGGTGTCAGTCTGTAACCCAGTCCCCATTCACTGGTGGTCAGTCTGTAACCCAGTCCCCATTCACTGGGTGTCAGTCTGTAACTGAGTCCCCATTCACTGGGTGTCAGTCTGTAACCCAGTCCCCATTCACTGGGTGTCAGTCTGTAACCCAGTCCCCATTCACTGGGTGTCAGTCTGTAACTCAGTCCCCATTCACTGGGTGTCAGTCTGTAACCCAGTCCCCATTCACTGGGTGTCAGTCTGTAACCCAGTCCCCATTCACTGGGTGTCAGTCTGTAACTCAGTCCCCATTTACTGGGTGTCAGTCTGTAACCCAGTCCCCATTCACTGGGTGTCAGTCTGTAACCCAGTCCCCATTCACTGGGTGTCAGTCTGTAACCCAGTCCCCATTCACTGGTGGTCAGTCTGTAACCCAGTCCCCATTCACTGGGTGTCAGTCTGTAACTGGCCATTAGTCTTTTTTGTTAGTTAGAGTAGATGGGATGGGGGTCACTAGTTAGAGGAGGTGGGCTGGAAGTCAGTAGTTAGAGTACATGGGTTTGGGTCACTAGTTAGTTGGGCTGGGGGTCACCAATTAGAGTATGTGTGGCTGGAGGTCACTAATTCGGCCAGTGTTGTCCAATGCGTTAGAAAAATAGCCACATGTGGCGAATTGCATCTCTGATTAGCAAAGAAAAAATGAGTAAGAGGCAACGTCAATGGTCATGTGATCTCTAAACTTATATTCACACAGTGCATGCTTGTGAACTTTAATCTTTTGGTGCGTTTGTTGGTAAAATGGTGAGACGAAAAGCAGAGTGTGCGAGTGCTTTTTAATCGTTGGGAGTGTTTTACCTCCCTGGTTACTGAATGGCGGCAGATATTTGTTTAATAAATATACAGTAATGATTGGAAACAAAGATTGGCAGTTTTAACAGTAAATGAGCAATGGGAGGACTTCAAGGAGGAGAGAGTTCAGGTACAGACTAGACACAAGGGCGAGAGGGAGGGCATCCAAAGCCGGAGCTCCCTGGATGACTAAAGAAATTGAGATTAAAATGAGACACAAAAAAGGATATGATAAATGTCAGGCTCATAATTCAGTAGAGAATCAAGCCGAAGACAGAAAGTGCAGGGGAGACGTGAGAAAGGCAGTCAGAGGGGCAAAGAGAGAGTATGAGAAAAGATTAGCGCGTAACATAAAAGAGAATCCAAAAGTCTTTTATAAACATATAAATAGTAAAAGTGTAGTCAAAGGAAGGGTGGGGCCGATTAGGGACCAACAAGGAGATCTTCTTGTGGAGGCAGAGGGCAGGGCTGAGGTAGTGAATGAATATTTTCATAGAATCATAGAATGATGCAGCACAGAAGGAGACCATTCGGCCCATCGTTCCTGTGCTGGCTCTTTGAAAGAGCTACCAATTAGTCCCATTCCCCTGCTCTTTCCCCGTAGCCCTGAAATTTTTTTCCCTTCAACTATTTATCCAATTCCTTTTTGAAAGTTATTATTGAATCTGCTTCCACCGCCCTTTCAGGCAGTGCATTCCAGATCATCACAACTCGCTGCGTAAAAAAATGTTTCCTCATCTCCCCCTCTGGCTCTTTTGCCAATCACCTTAAATCTGTGCCCTCTGGTTACCGACCCTCCTGCCACTGGAAACAGTTTCTCCTTATTTACTCTCTCAAAACCATTCATGATTTTGAACACCTCTATCAAATCTCTTCTTAACCTTCCCTGTTCTAAGGAGAACAACCCCAGCTTCTCCAGTCTCTCCACATAACTGAAGTCCCTCATCCCTGGTACCATTCTAGTAAATCTCCTCTGCACCCTCTCTAAGGCCTTCACATCCTTCCTAAAGTGCGGTGACCAGGATTGGACACAATCCTCCAGCTGGGGCCTAACCAGTGTTTTATAAAGGTTTAGTGTAACTTCCTTGCTTTTGTACTCTATGCCTCTGTTAGTAAAGCCCAGGATTCTGTATGTTTTTTTAACAGCCTTCTCAAGTTGTCCTGCCACCTTCAAAGATTTATGTACATTCACCCCCAGGTCTCTCTGTTCCTGCACTCCCTTTAAAATTATACCATTTAGTTTATATTGCCTCTCCTCATTCTTCCTACCAAAATGCATCACTTCACACTTCTCTGCGTTAAATTTCATCTGCCATGTGTCTGCCCATTTCACCAGTCTGTCTCTGCCCTCCTGAAGTCTGATACTATCCTTCACGTTGTTTACCACATTTCCGAGTTTCGTGTCATCTGCAAACTTTGAAATTATACCTTCTATTCCTAAGTCCAGGTCATTAATATATATCAAAAAGAGCAATGGTCCTAATACTGACCCCTGGGGAACACCACTGTATACTACCCTCCAGTCTGAAAAACAACCGTTCACCACCACTCTCTGCTTTCTGTCCCTTGGCCAATTTTGTATCCTCACTGCCACTGTCCCTTTAATCCCATGGCTTTAATTTTGCTAACAAGTCTATTACGTGGAACTTTATCAAACGCCTTTTGAAAGTCCATATACACCACATCAACCACACTGCCCTCATCAACCCTCTCCGTTACTTCATCAAAGAACTCAATCAGGTTAGTCAAACACGATTTGCCTTTAACAAATCCGTGCTGACTTTCATTTATTAGCCCAGACTTTTCCAAGTGCTAATTTATTTTGTCTGGGATTATTGTCTCTAAAAGTTTCCCCACCACCGACATTAGACTGACTGGCCTGTAATTACCGGGTTTATCCCTCTCCCCTTTTTTGAACAGGGGTGTAACATTTGCAGTTCTCCAGTCCTCTGGCACCACTCCCATATCTAAGGACGATTGGAAGATTGTGTCCAGAGTCTCTGCAATTTCCACCCTTACTTCCCTCAGTAACCGAGGATGCATCCCATCCGGACCGGGTGACTTTTCTACTTTGAACGCTGCCAACCTTTTTAGTACCTCCTCTTTATCTATTTTTATCCTCTCCAATTTCTCTGCTATCTCAACCTTTACAGTGACATTGGCAGCATCCTCTTCTTTAGTGAAGACAGATGCTAAGTATTCATTTAGTACCTCAGCCATGCCCTCTGCCTCCACAAGAAGATCTTGTTTTTGGTCCCTAATCGGCCCCACCCTTCCTCTGACTTCCTTTTTACTATTTATATGTTTATAAAAGACTTTTGGATTCCCTTTTATGTTAGCCGCTAATCTATTCTCATATTCTCTCTTTGCTCCTCTTATTTCCTTTTTCAGTTCTCTGTAGTTTCTGCATTCGGCTTGGTACTCTACTGTATTATGAACCTGACATTTGTCATAAGCCTCCTTTTTCTGCTTCATTTTAATCCCTATATCTTTATTCATTTAGGAAGCTCTAGCTTTGGATGCTCTTCCTTTCCCCCTCATGGGAATGTGTCTAGTCTGTACCTGAACTTTCTCCTCTTTGAAATCCTCCCATTGCTCAATTACTGTTTTGCCTGCCAATCTTTGATTCCAGTCCACTTGGGCCTGATCCCTTTTCAATTAACTAAAATCAGCCCTCCTCCAGTTAAGTATTTTCATGTTTGAATGTTCTTTATCCTTTTCCATAACTACTCTAAACCTGATGATATTATGATCACTGTTCCCCACATGCTCCCACTGAAACATGCTCCACTTGCCCCACTGCCTGTATTCACTCGAGTTTAGAAGAATGAGGGGGGATCTCATTGAAACGTATAAAATTCTGACAGGGCTAGACAGACTGGATGCAGGGAGGATGTTTCCCCTGGCTGGGGGGTCCAGAACGAGGGGTCACAGTCTCAGGATACGGGGTAGGACATTTAAGACTGAGATGAGGAGAAATGTCTTCACTCAGAGGGTGGTGAACCTGTGGAATTCTCTACCACAGAAGGCTGTGGAGGCCAAGTCACTGAATATATTTAAGAAGGAGCTAGACAGATTTCTAGACACAAAAGGCATCAAGGGGTATGGGGAGAGAGCGGGAATATGGTATTGAGATAGAGGATCAGCCATGATCATATTGAATGGCGGAGCAGCTTGAAGGGCCGAATGGCCTACTCCTGCTCCTATTTTCTATGTTTCTATGTTTCATTCCCCAGAACTAGATCCAGCACTGCTTCCTTCCTCGATGGGCTGGAAACACACTGTTCCAGAAAGTTCTCTTGTACACATTTCAGGAATTCCACCGCCCCCCCCCCCCCCGCCTCTTTGCCCTTCACACCGTTACTATCCCAGTTAATATTAGGATAATTGAAATCCCCCATTATCACTACTCTCTAGTTCTCACATCTTTCTGCAATTTGCCTGAAACTTTGCTCCTCCAGCTCCTTCCCACTATTTGGTGGCCTGTAATATACACCCAGCAGTGTAATAACTCCTCTATTGTTCCTTAATTCTAACCAAATGGATTCTGTCTTTAACCCCTCAACTACATCATCCTTTCCAGTGCTGTAATAGTTTCTTATATAGTGCCACCACCCCCCTCCCATATTTCCTCTTTTTCCTTCCCTATCTTTCCTGAATACCTTGTAGCCAGGAATATTATGTTCCCAATCCTCCCCTTTTTGAGCCTGGTCTCTTTTCACAAAAGAAGAGGATTCTCCCAATGTCCCAGTAAAGGAGGAGGTAGGAGAGATATTGGAGAGGATAAAAATAGATAAAGAGGAGGCACTAAAAGGGCTCAAAGTAGAAATGGGATGGGAGGCCAGATACGATGCATCCTCGGTTACTGAGGGAAGTAAGGGTGGAAATTACGGAGGCTCTGGCCACAATCTCCCAATCCTCCTTAGATATGAGGGCAGAGGACTGGAGGACTGCAAATGTTACACTCCTGTTCAAAAAAGGGGAGAGGGATAAACCCAACAATTACAGGCCAGTCAGCCCAACGTCGGTGGGAGGGAAACTTTTGCAGACAATAATCCAGGACAAAATTAAATGTCACTTGGAAGAAGATGGGTTAATAAATGACAGCCAGCATGGATTTGTTAAAGTTCTTTGATGAAGTAACAGAGAGGGTTGATGAGGGCAGTGCAGTCGATGTTGTGTATATGGACTTTCAAAGGGCGTTTGATAAAGTACCACATAATTGTTAGCAAAATTGAAGACAATAGGATTAAAGGGACTGTGGCAGTGTTGAAACACAATTTTCTAAGAGACAGAAAGTAAAGAGTAGTGGTGAACGGCTGTTTTTCAGACTGGAGGGAAGTATTCAGTGGTGTTCCCCAGGGGTCAGTATTAGGAGCATTGCTCTTTTTGATATACATTAATGACCTGGACTTGGGTATAGAGGGCATAATTTCAAAGTTTGCAGATGGCACAAAACTTGGAAATGTAGTAAACAGTGAGGAGGATAGTAACAGACTTCAGGAGGATATAGACAGACTGGTGAAATGGGCAGACACACGGCAGAGAAGTGTGAAGTGATGCATTTTGGTAGGAAGAATGAGGAGAGGCAATATAAACTAAATGGTACAATTATAAAGGGAGTGCAGGAACAGAGAGACCTGGGGGTGAATGTACATAAATCTTTGAAGGTGGCAGGATAAGTTGAGAAGGCTGTTAAAAAAGCATACGGGATCCTGGGCTTTACTAACACAGGCATAGAGTACAAAAGCAAGGAAATTACGCTAAACCTTTATAAATCACTGGTTGGGACTCAGCTGGAGTATTGTGGTCAATTCGGGGCACCACACTTTAGGAAGGATGTGAAGGCCTCAGAGAGGGTTCGGAGGAGATTTACTAGAACGGTACCAGGGATGAGGGACTTCAGTTATGTGGAGAGACTGGAAAAACTGGGGTTGTTCTCCTTAGAACAGAGAAGGTTAAGGGAAGATTTGATAGAGGTGTTCAAAACCATGAAGGGTTTTGATAAAGTAGATAGGGTGAAAATGTTTCCATTGCCAGGAGGGTCGGGAACCTGAGGACACAGATTTAAGGTAATTGGCAAAAGAACCAGAGGGGAGATGAGGAGAATTTTTTTTACGCAGCGAGTTGTTATGATCTGGAATGCGCTGCCTGAAAAGGCGGTGGAAGCAGATTCAGGTGCATGGTTCATACTCCTGTGACTCGGCCAACGTTGTCTACCTCATACGTTGCAGGAAAGGATGCCCCAGAGCATGGTACATTGGCGAGACCATGCAGACACTGCGACAACGGATGAACGGACACCGCGCAACAATCGCCAAACAGGAGGGTTCCCTCCCAGTCGGGGAACACTTCAGCAGTCAAGGACATTCAGCCACCGACCTTCGGGTAAGCATACTCCAAGGCGGCCTTCGAGACACACGACAACGCAAAATCGTCGAGCAGAAATTGATAGCCAAGTTCCGCACCCATGAGGACGGCCTCAACCGGGATCTTGGGTTCATGTCACGCTACACGTTACCCCACCAGCGAACAAATGTTATCTGTTTTTAATATAACGGGTCAGTTGCTGTCTTTTCTATGTTTCTACCTCTCTATCTCTGTTTTTTTTTGTTTGTTGTTTTTTTGGTGATTTGTATATTCTGTGAGACCTGGCAGGTAACACCTGTCTGTCTGCACACTGATTGCCTTGGCAACGGGCAGTTGAAAAAACTGTCTGTAATCACCAAGCATTGTTCTGTGAATTATAAATGCGACTTCATTTCGAGGATTTCATTTCGACATCGTTCACCTGAGGAAGGAGGTAGCCTCCGAAAGCTTGTGAATTTAAAATAAAATTGCTGGACTATAACTTGGTGTTGTAAAATTGTTTACAACTTTCAAAAGGGAATTGGATAAATTCTTGAAGGGAAAAATTTGCAGGGCTCTGGGGAGAGAGCGGGGGAGTGGGACTAATTGGATAGCTCTTTCAAAGAGCCGGCACAGCATGATGGGCCGAATGGCCCTCTTGTGTGCTGCAATGTTCTATGATTCTATGTGAAGTACATTTACCTGGATTGTGTGTAAGGTGTTTTCTACTAAAATTAGTGCACGTGGATAAAACAGTGTCGCCATAGCATCACCTGTGGTTAGTCAGTGATTTCTATTCAACAACACTGGGTTAGATCAAGTGGGGCTAAAGTTACTAGTTACAGTAGGTGGGCTGGGACTTACTGTTTAGAGTACCTGGTGCTGGCATCACAAGTTAGGGTACGTGGGACTTGGGGTCACGAGTTAAGAGTTGGTGGGAATGAGAGTTACTAGTTAGAGTTGGTGGGATTGGGGATTACTAGTTAGAGTTGGTGGGATTGGGGATTACTAGTTAGAGTTGGTGGGGTTGGAGATTACTAGTTAGAGTTGGTGGGTTTGGGGTTAATAGTTAGAGTTGGTGGGGTTGGGGATTACTAGTTAGAGTTGGTGGGGTTTGGGGTTACTAGTTAGAGTTGGTGGAGTTGGGGATTACTAGTTAGAGTAAATGGAGCTAGAGTTAGGGTACAAGGGACTGGGGGTCTTGGGTTCGGGTTGACAGGGATGGTGAGAGATGGTTTAATTTCTCTGCCCCGTTTATAACAGTTTGCAGGTACAGTACTCGATAGTTTGAGTAGGAAGGATATCTTTAAATAAAGTGTCAGGAATGAAGAATGAATTGTTTAAAAACAGGAGAATGAAATCGGAATATTCACCCGCCAGGGTCAGACTGAGCCCGTACAATAAACAATCCCTCCTGTGGAGGCCAGTAATGGATAGAGAGGATCACACTCACCTGTTGGGGTTTGACAGCCTCCCCCCCGCGGGGTGCACAGCTCCCAGCTTCCTGATGTTTCAAAACACTCACATCTGTATAATCGAATTTCTGGCCTGGAGCAGCCAATCAGCCAGTGCCCTTCACAACTCACCTGTCCTCTTGCACCAGGAAGCACGTTGGCCGACACACCAGCATCAGGTGACCATGGTGCCCTCGGTCGACCAGATACTCACACCTCAATCTGTCTGTCAGCTTATCATCTCTGCAGGGTCCTAGTGCACCTCTGTCCCGAGATTCTGCTCTGCTTCACTTAAAGAATTCCACGTTCACCTGAGGAAGGAGGAAGCCTCCGAAAGCTTGTGGATTTTAAAATAAAATTGTTGGACTATAACTTGGTGTTGTAAAATTGTTTACAATCACTTAAAGAGCTTTACTGTGACAGGTGATATTGGCATTTGGCTTGCAAGCCAAATTTAAGTCTCGCTACCACTTGGCTGACACGGGGTTAGCCTGAACCACCCACCCTAATGGAGGCGATCTCCAGCCCCACTTTCACCCCCACTGGTCTCCCAAATCCCGGAAAACATTATCAAGGATTCCGAATCGCTGAGCGTGTAGATAATGAGAGTCCCAATCAAGGGAGTGAGGAAAATGAGAATGAGGAAAAGGGGAGTGGGTTAGGGGAGTGTGGATAATGGGAATTAGGATAATGGGAATTAGGATAATGGGAATGGAAATCATGGAATTGTGGAAAAAAGGAGTGTGGGAAATGGGAGTGAGGTTAATGGAAATGGGGAAAGTAGGAGTGAAAATAATCAGGGTTACATTTTACATCAGATTGACCCAGCAGATTTGTTTGTTGTATATTCTGTTAACAACAGGAAGTAGTGGAAGATCCACTGTAACTGGGACAGAGATCCGCTTTAACCAGGACTGGAAACTACTATAAGCAGGACACAAAACTACTATAACCAGGACAGAGATCTGCTATAACTGGACAGAGATCTACTTTAACCAGGACAGGAATCTACCATAACCAGGACACAAAACTACTATAACCAGGACTGGAAACTATTATAACCAGGACAGAAATTTACTGTAACCAGAACAGAGATCTAGTATAACCAGAAAACCAGGACAGGAAACTATTATATCGAGGTCAGGAAACTATTATAACCAGGACAGGAAACTACTATAACCAGGTCTGGAATCTACTATAACCAGGACAGGAAACTACTATAACCAGGACAGGGATACTCTCCCCAAAGTTTCCTTTCCTTCAGTTCTTTGCTTAGTGCCTCCCTGCAATGCCGGGGGTGCAGGGTTGGAGATGGAGGAGGGAGGGGAGGAGGGCCTAGAGGGGGGAGGGGGGCCTAGAGGGGGGTCTATCACGTGTGCCCCCACTGCTCCATGGCATCTTATTGGTCATTGCTCCACATCTGGCCGCATTCCTGGGACCACACTGGGAAATGAAACAGGAGCTCTCCGGTAGGGGTGCAGTTTGCCAATTCCGAGGCCAATGCATCAGGTGCTCGAGCTAAGACTCAAGTAATGTTCGTGCTCCTTGTCCTCACGGTTCATGCTTCATGATTTAGTCATCGTCAGTCATTAGACAAAGGGAATCACTTGGAAGAAAATTAAGTGTTGGGTCCACCTGCAGGTTTAGCAAAGCGTGTTTCCCCTTTAAGGAGCGATGACCTGACCTAATTGTAAGATAATGTGCCTAAGGATTAGCTTCAGCCAAAACACATGAGTCAGCGGAGGCACTGATCCGATGGACCGTACTTCTGACAGCGATGAATCTGCCGGACAAGTCAGATCATCATCAATAAATGAATATGGAGACACAACACCCTCCCCCAAACATACAGACACACAGACACAGACTCACAGACACACACACAGACTCACAGAGACAGACACACACACAGACTCACAGAGACAGACACACACACAGACTCACAGAGACAGACACACACACAGACTCACAGAGACAGACACACACACAGACTCACAGAGACAGACACACACACAGACTCACAGAGACAGACTTTCAACACAAACACAGACTCAGAGACAGACACACACACACACACAGACACACACACACACACAGACACACACATACACAGACTCAGAGACAGACACACACACACACAGACACACACACACACACACAACAGCTACTTGCATTTACATAGTACCTTTTAAGTAGTTAAACGTCTCAAGTCGCTTCACAGGAGCAATTATCAAACAAAATTTGACAGCAAGCCTCATAAGGAGATATTAGGACAGGTTGGCCAATGAGGTAGGTTTTAAAGAGGGTCCTCAAGGAAACATAGAAACATAGAAAATATGAGCAAGAGTAGGCCATTCGGCCCGTCTGACCTACTCCACCATTCAAAATGATCATGGTTGATCGTCTAACTCAGTACCCTGTTCCCGCTTTTTCCCCATATCCCTTGATCCCTTTAGCATTAAGAAATATATCTATCTCCTTCTTGAATACATCTAATGACTTGGCCTCCACTGCCTTCTGTGGTAGAGAATTCCACAGGTTCACCACCCTCTGAGTGAAGACATTTCTCCTCATCTCAGTTCTAAATGGTATACCCCGTATCCTGAGACTGTGACCCCTGGTTCTGGACTCCCCAGCCATCGGGAACATCCTCCCTGCATCTAGTCTGTCTAGTCCTGTTAGAATTTATATGTTTCGATGAGATCACCTCTCATTCTTCTAAACTGTAGTGAATATAGGCCTAGTCGACCCAATCTCTCCTCATACGTCAGCCCTGCCATCCCAGGAATCAGTCTGGTAAACCTTTGTTGCACTCCCTCCATGGCAAGGACATCCTTCCTCAGATAAGGAGACCAAAACTGCACACAATACTCCAGATGTGGTCTCACCAAGGCCCTGTATAACTGCAGTAAGACATCCCTGTTCCTGTACTCAAATCCTCTTGCAATGAAGGCCAACATACCATTCGCCTTCCGAACTGCTTGCTGCACCTGAATGCTCACTTTCAGCGACTGGTGTACAAGGACACCCAGGTCTCGTTGCACCTCCCCTTTTCCCAATCTATCACCATTCAGATAATAATCTGCCTTTCTGTTTTTACAACCAAAGTGGATAACCTCACATTTATCCACGTTATAATGCATCTGCCATGTTCTTGCCCACTCACCCAACTTGTCTAAATCACATTGGAGCCTCTTTGCATCCTCCTCACAGCTCACATTCCACCCCAGCTTTGTGTTGTCTGCAAACTTGGAAATATTACATTCCGTTCCCTCATCCAAATCATTGATATATATTATGAATAGCTGGGGCCCAAGCACTGATCCCTGCGGTACCCCACTAGTCACTGCCTGCCACCCCGAAAAAGACCCGTTTATTCCTACTCTCTGTTTCCTGTCTGTCAACCAATTCTCAATCCATGCCAGTATATTCCCCCCAATCCCATGTGCTTTAATTTTGCACACTAACCTCTGGTGTGGGACCTCATCAAAAGCCTTCTGAAAATCCAAGTACACCACATCCACTGGTTCTACTCTATCTATTCTACTAGTTACATCCTCAAAAAACTCCAGTAGATTTATTAAGCATGATTTCCCTTTCATAAACCCATGCTGACTTTGTCCAATCCCGTTAATGCCCTCCAAGTGTTCTGTTATCACATCCTTTATAATAGACTCTAGCATTTTCCCCACTACTGATGTTAGGCTAACTGGTCTGTAATTCCCTGTTTTTTCTCTCCCTCCTTTTTTAAATAGTGGGGTTACATTTGCCACCCTCCAATCTGTAGGAACTGTTCCGGAGGCTATAGAATTTTGGAAGATGACCACCAATGCATCCACTATTTCCAGGGCCACTTCCTTTATTACTCTGGGATGTAGATTATCAGGCCCTGGGGATTTGTCAGCCTTTAGCCCCATTAATTTCCCTAGCGCTATTTTTTTACTAATACTGGTTTCCTTCAGTTCCTCCCTCTCACTAGACCCTTGGTTCCCTAACATTTCTGGCAGGTTATTTGTGTCCTTTGTGAAGGCAGAACCAAAGTATGTGTTTAATTGTTCTGCCATTTCTTTGTTCCTCATTATAATTGTAAGGGACCTACATTTGTCTTCACTAATCTTTTTCTCTTGACATATTTATAGAAGCTTTTAAAGTCAGTTTTTATGTTCCCTGCTAGTTTACTCTCATACTCTATTTTCCCCCTCTTAATCAATCTCTATGTCCTCCTTTGCTGAATTCTGAATTGCTCCCAATCCTCAGGTTTGCCGCTTTTTCTGGCAATTTTATATGTCTCCTCTTTGGATCTAATACTATCCCTAATTTCTTTTGTAAGCCACGGTTGAGCCACCTTCCCTGTTTTATTTTTGCGCCAGACAGGAATGAATAATTGTTGTAATTCCTGCACACGTTCTTTAAATATTAACCATTGCCTATCCACCGTCATCCCTTTTAGTAAAGCTCCCCAATCTATCATAGCCAACTCGCACCTCATACTTTCGTAATTTCCTTTATTTAGATTCAGGACCCTAGTTTCGGATTCAACTACTTCACTCTCCATCTTAATGAGGAATTCTATCATGTTATGGTCGCTCTTCCCTAAGGGACCCCACACAAGATTGTTAATTAATCCTTTCTCATTGCACAATATCCAGTCGAGGATTGCCTGTTCTCTAGTTGGTTCCTCAATGTATTGGTCTAGAAAACCATCACGTACACACTGCAGGAATTCCTCCCCCACAGTATTATTGCTAATTTGGTTTGACCAATCTATATGTAGATTAAAGTCACCCATGATTATAGTTGTACCCTTCTTGCATGTGTCTCTAATTTCCTGTTTAATGCCCTCCCCTACATCTCCACTACTGTTTGGGAGCCTATAGACAACCCCCACCAACGTTTTCTGCCCCTTGGTGTTTCTTAGCTCCACCCATACAGATTCCACATCGTGATTTTCCGAGCCAATATCCTTCCTCACTATTGCATTGATTTCCTCCTTTACTAACAATGCTGCCCCACCTCCTTTCCCTTTTTGCCTGTCCTGCCTAAATATTGAATATCCCTGGATGTTCAGTTCCCATCCTTGGTCACCCTGCAGCCAAGTCTCCGTAATCACAACTATATCATAACCGTTAATATCTATCGGCGCTGTTAATTCATCTAACTTATTGTGAATGCTCCACGCATAAAGACACAATGCCTTTAGACTTGTCTTTTTAAGACTGCTAGTCATCTTAGTTTTATTTTGCACTGTGGCCCTATTTGTTTTTCGCCCTTGTTTTCTCTGCCTTCCACTATTGCTTCTTCCCTTTCTGTCTTTTGTTTCTATCCTTGTTCCCCCCTCCTCTGTCTCCCTGCTCAGGTTCCCATCCCCCTGCCATTCTAGTTTAAACCTTCCCCAACAGCACTAGCAAACATCCCCGCGAGGACATTGGTCCCGGTCCTGCTCGGGTGTAACCCGTCCCACTTGTACAGGTCCCACCTTCCCCAGAACCGGTCCCAATGTCCCAGGAATCTAAATCCCTCCCTCCTACACCATCCCTGCAGTCACGCATTCATCCTGTCTATTCTCCTGTTCCTCACTAGCACGTGGCACCGGTAGGAATCTTGAGATCACTACCTTTAAGGTCCTGCTTTTTAATTTATCTCCTAACTCCTTAAATTCACCTTGCAGGACCTCATCCCTTTCTTTACCTATGTCGTTGGTACCGATATGGACCACGACTACTGGCTGTTTACCCTCCCCCTCCAGAATGCCCTGCAGCCGCTCCGTGACATCCTTGACCCTAGCACCAGGGAGGCAACAAACCATCCTGGAGTCACGTTTGCGGCCACAGAAATGCCTATCTGTTCCCCTTACAATTGAGTCCCCTATCACTATAGTCCTGTCACTCTTCTTCCTCCCCTCCTGTGCAGCAGAGCCACCCGTGGTGCCCCGAACCTGGCTCTTGCTGCTGTCCCCTGATAAGCCATCTCCCCCAACAGTATCCAAAGCAGAAAATCTGTTTGAGAGGGAGATGGCCACAGGAGACTCCTGCTCTACCTGCCTAGTCCTTTTACTCTGCCTGGTGGTCACCCATTTCCTTTCTGCCTGTGTAATCTTTACCTGCGGTGTGACCACCTCACTGAATGTGCTATCCACGATAGTCTCAGCATCGCCTTTTACACCGTGCTCACCTCTCGGACTCTCCTCCCGCTCTCGGACTCTCCTTTTACACCGTGCTCACCTCTCGGATTCTCCTCCCGCTTCCAGAGCTTAGGGCCTAGTCAGCTGAAGAGTTATCTCAGGGTCAAATAGGATGTGAAAGTTGTGAACGGTCTGGTTCAGCCTCAGACAGTGGCCAGGGAGAGGGATGGAGTCGGTGGTCTAGGGAACGGAGTTTGTGGCGGGGCCGAAGACAATGACTTCAGTCTTCCCAATATTTAGTTGGAGGAAATTTTTGCTCATCCAGTACTGGATGTTGGACAAACAGTGAGACAAATGAGAGACAGTGGAGGGGTCGAGAGAGGTGGTGGTGAGGTAGAGTTGGGTGTCGTCAGCGTACATGTGGAACTTGGCGTTGTGTCTTCAGATGATGTCGCCGAGGGGCAGCATGTAGATGAGAATTAGGAGGGGGCCAAGGATAGACCCTTGGGGGACTCCAGAGGTAACGGTGAGAGGGCGGGAAGAGAAGCCATTGTAGGAGATGCATACACACACAGACTCAGAGTCAGGCAGACACACATACATAGACTCACAGAGACAGACAGACTCACTCACAAACACACACTCATATAGTCTCACATCCATACAAAACACTCATACACAAACACAAAATAGCAGAGTGGGGATCCTCGGTTCACACCGGGGTTCGCTGGGACCCCACGATAGAATCTGTAAAACCCGCTTCTTCTCCCTTGCACTTTTCAATCCTGTGCTGTGAACTTTGGCTCCTCGCCACGATTTCTCAACAGATATTGAATGACTTTTGTATAAATTACAGCTTTTAATGCAGCGGCTTCCGTTTGAACATGTTCACCTAATGGGTAATTAAACTGCTCGGAGGGACAATCGTCTTGTTTCTTTGTAGCCTGAGGCTTTGAAATGCCGAGCAGAGGGACATTTCTTGACGAGCTAGTTTGGCAGAGTTTATCGTGCTTCTGTGTCGATATCACAGTGTGACAGAAACAGTCCCACTTCATACCGCCAATCTCTTAATCACTCTGCACCGTGGAGAAGTCCCATAGCTAAGCATCCTCTTAAGACCCCCCTCAGTAACTAGAGGGCAGCCAGGAGGACCTTCCGATTTTAAGGATTGTGTCGTCCTGTGATGCCTCTCTCTACAGAGGATGAGGCAGCTAATGTAGTCACACTAATGTGTTGACATCTTGGGTTGGCAAAGTCAAAGTAGCATTGGGTATGTAATAGGCCACACCGATATTGGTGAGTTGAGTCATTCAACCTCCATATTCAAATCTTTAATTAGAAAAGATCGCACTCCATTTCACTGGTTAGGCCCCAGCTGGAGTATTGTGTCCAATTCTGGGAGAGACTGGAGAAGCTGGGGTTGTCCTCCTTAGAGCAGAGAAGGTTAAGGGGAGATTTAATAGAGGTGTTTAAGACCATGAAGGGTTTTGATAGAGTAAATAAGGAGAAACTGCTTCCAGTGGTAGAAGGGTCAGTAACCAGAGGACACAGATTTTAGATAATTGGCAAAAGAGCCTGGGGCGAGATGAGGAGAAATTTTATTTTACGCAGGGAGTTGTGATGATCTGGAATTCACTGTCTGAAAGGGCGGTGGAAGCAGATTCAATAATAACTTTCAAAGGGAATTAGGTAAATACTTGAAGGGGAAAATTTTGCAGGGCTATGGGGAAAGAGCAGGGGAGTGGGACTAATTGGATAGCTCTTTCAAAGAGCCAGTACAGGTATGATGGGCCCAATGGCCTCCTTCTGTGCTGTATCATTCTATGATTCTATTTCATTGATCTCCAGTTCCACTTAGGTTTCCATTTGGTTCAGTAGTTGCACTTATGCCTCTGAGTCAGAAGGTCATGGGTTCAAGCCCCACTCCAGAGACTTGAGCTCATAATCCAGGCTGACACTCCCAGTATAAGTTCCTTACCCTCCCTCTAACACAAGGAGGCCAATCTATCACCTGGGTTTTTGAGTACGTCACTCCAAATTTTGTATTACTAGTTGTACTGACTGTCCTGACACACTCTCAGATACCTTATCGCCTCCTCCAGATGTTGCCAGTTGAGATGGAGAAGTTATTTGGACAGGCAGTCACTAGGGGTGGATGGATAACCCACAGACTGCTGACTATTCTCCTTAAATGGAGGTAATTGGAGTCTCTTTCGGGGCTGAGCTGCACCTCGGTGAAAAGGAGAAATTTGCGGAGATACGGGGGGGGGGCAAAAATGAAAGCATTTATACAGCACCTTTCACAACCTCAGGACGACCCAAAGCTCTTCGCAGCCAATGAAGTACTTTGAAGTGTAATCACTGTTGTAATGTAGGAAAATGCAGCAGCCAATTTGTGCACAGTAAGATCCCACAAACAGCAATGTGATAACGATTAGATAATGTTTTTTTAATAATGTTGGTTGAGGGATAAATATTGGCCAGGACACCGGGGAGGACTCCCCTGCTCTTCTTTGAATAGTGCCATGGGATCTTTTACATCCACCTAAGACGGCTCCTCCAACAGTGCAGCTCTCCCTCAGTACTGTACCGGGAGTGTCAAACTAGATTTTGCGCTCCAGTCTCTGGAGCGGGGCTCGATCCCACAACCTTTGGACTAACAGACGAGAGTCAATGAGATCACCACTCATTCTTCTAAACTCGAGTTTATTGCAGGGGGTTGGAGTTTAAGAGTAAGGAGGTCTTGCTGCATTTATACAGGGCTCCGGCTCAGACCATACCTGGAGTTTTGGTCTCCTTACCCAAGGAAGGATATACTTGCTTTAGAGGCAGTGCAACGAAGGTTCATTAGATTGATTCCTGAGATGAGAAGGTTATCCTAGGAGGAGAGATTTAGAGAATGGGCCTCTGTTCTCTGGAGTTTAGAAGAATGAGAGGTGATCTCATTGAAACATATAAGATTCTGAGGGGGCTTGACTGGGTAGACGCTGAGAGGCTGTTTCCCCTGGCTGGAGAGTCTAGAACTAGGGGTCATAATCTCAAGGGGTCGGCCATTTAGGACTGAGATGAGGAGAAATTTCTCCACTCAGAGGGTTGTGAGTCTTTGGAATTCTCTACCCCAGAAGGCTGTGGATGCTCAGTCATTGAATATATTCAAGGCTGAGATTGATAGATTTTTGGACACTAAGGGAATCAAGGGATATGGGGATAGGGCTGTATGGCCGACTCCTGCTCCTATTTCTTATGTTCTTATGAGTTATACTCACTGAGCCACAGCTGACACGGAACGAGCAGGTGAGTGGGACTGAGTGGACAGCTCTTTCAAAGAGCCAGCACAGACATGATGGGCGGAATGGGTTCCTTCCATGTTGTATGATAATATCAGAGCTAAGTAGCCACTCTCTGGCAGAATCGATAATGCCATACCTCAGCCAGGCAGGACCCCAGTACACAGCTGGTGATTGATCAACCAGCCTGGCTCATTACTGCAACCGGAAAGGTAGACCAGTCACCAGGGGCTGGGACTCTGCCCACCTCCAGCTGACCCTGCAAGCCAACACTAATGGATAAGGTGGTTTGGGCTGGTCAGCCTTGGTTCTTGCTGACCTGCACCTAGGTTGTACATCTGTGTGGCATGTGTCTGTGAGGAGAGCTCCCGTATTAGGTGACCAGAGACTACCTTTAGGCTGAAGGTGGCAATGTGGCACCAGGTGAAGAGGATTGAAAAAAAGCAGAGCCATAGGCCAATAAATGCCACATTCTGCTTCCTCTTACATAGGTTAGATACAGAGTAAAGCTCCCTCTACACTGTCCCATCAAACACTCCCAGGACAGGTACAGCACGGGTTAGATACAGAGTAAAGCTCCCTCTACACTGTCCCATCAAACACTCCCAGGGCAGGTACAGCATGGGTTAGATACAGAGTAAAGCTCCCTCTACACTGTCCCATCAAACACTCCCAGGGCAGGTACAGCACGGGTTAGATACAGAGTAAAGCTCCCTCTACACTGTCCCATCAAACACTCCCAGGGCAG
Organism: Heptranchias perlo; assembly: GCF_035084215.1. NCBI lineage: Eukaryota > Metazoa > Chordata > Chondrichthyes > Hexanchiformes > Hexanchidae > Heptranchias > Heptranchias perlo. The sequence continues at coordinate 46,844,471 of NC_090348.1, read as the reverse complement.
GTACAGCACGGGTTCGATACAGAGTAAAGCTCCCTCTACACTGTCCCCTCGAAGTTTCAGAGCCCCAAGCCTCAGAAGGGCGCCAACTACTGCAACATCCTTCCCACATCAACCATCTGTGGCGTCTCTGAGGGAGACTGTCAATTTAGAATTACAACAGAAGATGCTGAAAATACACAGCAGCGCCTGGAAAGAGAGACAGGTAATGACATTGGAGGTGTGTTACTTATCGGCTCTGCATTTCCTGCTTTTAGTTTCAGATTTCCATCGATTGTGCTCCCCATTTATAGTGTTGATTTAGCAGAGTTGTGCTGTTGACTGAAACTGTCGGAACACAGTCCCAGCCTCAGCGAACAGACGAAGGAGCCTCTCATCCCACAGGACCAGCTGGATTTACCGAAAGGCTTCTGACAAACAAGAAAAACAACTTCTCAAAACCAAACTCCATTTTTATTCCATTCCGTTCTGTCTCGGGTTTTTACAGGCATTGAATTGTGAAAAGATTTCTCACGACGTTTCGTCCAGTGTCTGATTCTGCCGAGCCTACTCTTGTGGTTAATGCACCAAAGGGATTTTGATTTTCCGCTGCGAGCCTGTAACCCTTGGGTGAGTGGGGGAGGAGTTTGAATGTGTTGGAACGGGAAAGAGAAGGCGACTTTCATTCACGGTCGTTCCATTTTGGAGGATTTTTCTACAGTTCGAAGGAAGAGAACTGGGACGTATCCCATGAGGTACAGGCTCAGGGCCACTCCGGGAGACATTCTCCCCATCCAAACCAAACCAAACCATGCCAGATGGTGAGAGCAGCACCAAGCAAGTGCCCACAACTCTCCCACTCTGTCCTTGACCCAGTCGGGCGAGACTTCAAGCACTCAACAGGATCAGAGGGTGAAAGTCCAGTGCACCCCGGGGTACAATAAACAATAGTCTGCTTCCCACCCCCTTCAAAGACCCCCTCACAACCCTCTCAGTTCCTCGGTACAACAGGGATAGTTAAAGAAAAAAAAATCAACTCAAATCCCCTCCGTTCATTGCAGCAACTCATTAACTGGAAGGTAGGAAACAGCGAGGACTCAACCATGTAAACCGGACTCCGCTCCTCCTCCTGTTAGCGACACTGGTGGGACTGAACGAGAATCGCGTCCCCTCAACATATATATTATTTATTCAACAAAAAAAAGCACAAATACTTCTGGTGACAAAAAAAAAACCGATGACTCAAGTCTGTTAACAAACCTCCTGAAATAAAATCTTGCTGTAAAAAGCTGGACCCCACACTCGTCTCCCTCCCACGGAAACACACCAGCCTGTCGCACCGACACCTCGTGTCCTCTCTTTGGGTGTTGCTGGGTTTTCTTCTCTCTCGTTGCTACATTCTTCACAGTTCCAAGTTACAAAAGTCCAAGAACAGAAAAAATTGAAGGGATTGTGTGCCCCAAGCCGGGAGGGGCTGAGCGGGGACATTGCCCCAGCGTGAGGGGGCGAGGGAGGGGGTCAGGGACGCCTGTGCGGTTTGATGGCCAGTGGTGAGGGGACATTGGGAGTCACGGCCCCACCGCCTTCTTCAGTAAAGCCGTTTCTCGTAACTGAAAAGAGAGAAAAATATATGTATAATATATATTTATAAACACAAGGGAATCCCTGGCACTATCTGCTCGTGCTATCACACGGGGAATGGTCATTCATCCATCAATCTCCCTTCTTCCACAGTCCACGCACGGCTTCCTCCCTAGGAATAAACTTCACTCTCCCATCAACTACCAAAAAAAAACTGGTCATTCAACTCATTGCTGTTTGTGGGATCTTGCTGTGTGCAACTTGGCTGCCCTGTCTGCCGACATAACGACGGTGACCGTGCTTGAAAAGTAATTTGAGGGCTGTGATCGGGTTTGGGACGTCCTGAGGACGTGAAAGGCATTGTATGGAAAACGTTTACAGGGCTAAAGGGGAAAGAGCAGGGGAGTGGGACTAATTGGAAAAGCTCTTTCAGCACAAGCACAATGGGTCTGTGCCCACTATGATACTATGCGCTATCGTACTGCGTTGAAACCTATTGGCTACGCTGAGAAGTTCATCATTCCGATCGATAATCCAGACCCCAAACCTATCGGCATTTGAGAGAGCACGGGAACGTCAAGGCAGGGGAGGTGTTAAGACACAGTGGCCTCTTCGGCTAACTCGTGCAGATCAGGGAGCCAAGACTGGGATTTGTGCGACACCACATGGAGTCACTTCTGGCACTTGCACCCCCTGCACTAAGTTTCGTCTGATGGAGATTGCAAGTCAAGAAAGCGAACCCCCAAATTCTGGACGTGCACTTCCAGCGGGTGAAGCTCCGAGCCGGAAGCTCGAATTTGGAAAGTCGTTAGCCACTGAACCATCGGGGAGAGAGGTTGTTCAGTAATGTTTGGTGCCTAATTTGCAAGCGCATCGCAGGAGACGCACAAAGGTGTGTTTTTAAATGGCAAACACGGCTAACTATTAATCAACATTTGGGTTTACTTACATGGCACAAATGTGTACCTGACATGTGAATGCATGAGTGAAGGAGAGAAAGAAAGATAAAAGTGTGGATAAAAGAGCCATCGAGGCAAAACACAGTTCTAGCTAAACATGTAACGGCGAGCTACAGAATACTAGGCTAACATAGCACATCCCCAGGGAATAGCAGCCCCCTTTCACTTTATAATCAAGGCCACTGGTTTTCAGGTTTCACAGGAAAGTGGAGAGTTGGGAATCCAATGCACAAACACCAGTAAAAATAATAATAATAATAATAATAATAAATGCCGGAATCCAAAGTAACAGAAGATTTGAACCTATTGAGTCCCCATAAACCAGTGACCTTGCCTCTCAGCTCTCTGCCACCAAGCCAAGGGACAGCTGCTTGGCCCCTTACATGCACTATAGGAGTCTCTAGAAGCACCGCCTCGGGGAGGTCATGAGCAATTATCAGCCCTTCCTCTCAATCTGCCGTCCTGGACTCAAAGGGGCACTCCCAGCCCCCGCCATCAACCCCATATTTATCCCTCAACCATCACTAAAGCAGGTTATCTGGTCGTTATCTCATTGCTGTTTGTGGGATCTTGCTGTGCACAAATTGGAAGCCGTATTTCCTACATTACAACAGTGACCACACTTGAAAAGTACTTAATTGGCTGTATAGCACTTCGGTCATGAAAGGTGTGATATAAATGCAAGTCTTTATTTCTCCCCCCCCCCCCCCCCCACCCAACCCCTTACTGACCCAGTTGGGGCGATTCAGTTCGCCTCAGCACCGGGGAAAAGAAGAACAGCCAGAGGTAGTGATCCACGGAGTCCCAGGAAACTGAAGCGACAACGTGGAGAACAGAGAGACGACAGGAGAGATCACGGTCCCCACCGCGGGACCCCCCCCACCGGACAGCGTCCCACCGCGGGACCCCCCCCACCGGACAGCGTCCCACCGCGGGACCCCCCCCCCACCGGACAGCGCTCCACCGCGGGACCCCTCCCACCGGACAGCGCTCCACCGCGGGACCCCTCCCACCGGACAGCGCTCCACCGCGGGACCCCCCCCACCGGACAGCGTCCCACCGCGGGAGCCCCCCCACCGGACAGCGTCCCACCGCGGGAGCCCCCCCACCGGACAGCGTCCCACCGCGGGAGCCCCCCCACCGGACAGCGTCCCACCGCGGGAGCCCCCCCCACCGGACAGCGTCCCACCGCGGGAGCCCCCCCACCGGACAGCGTCCCACCGCGGGACCCCTCCCACCGGACAGCGCTCCACCGCGGGACCCCTCCCACCGGACAGCGCTCCACCGCGGGACCCCTCCCACCGGACAGCGCTCCACCGCGGGACCCCTCCCACCGGGACAGCGCTCCACCGCGGGACCCCCTCCCACCGGACAGCGTCCCACGCGGGACCCCTCCCACCGGACAGCGCTCCACCGCGGGACCCCTCCCACCGGACAGCGCTCCACCGCGGGACCCCTCCCACCGGACAGCGTCCCACGCGGGACCCCCTCCCACCGGACAGCGCTCCACCGCGGGACCCCTCCCACCGGACAGCGTCCCACGCGGGACCCCTCCCACCGGACAGCGTCCCACGCGGGACCCCTCCCACCGGACAGCGCTCCACCGCGGGACCCCTCCCACCGGACAGCGTCCCACCGCGGGACCCCTCCCACCGGACAGCGTCCCACCGCGGGACCCCTCCCACCGGACAGCGTCCCACCGCGGGACCCCTCCCACCGGACAGCGTCCCACCGCGGGACCCCTCCCACCGGACAGCGTCCCACCGCGGGACCCCTCCCACCGGACAGCGCCCCACCGCATCAAGCAAGTTACACAGAGGTTAACCGATACGAGCCTCACTCTCTGGAGCAGACAAGCTCACACCGCTCCCGGTCCCCGCTGGCATCCTCATTGGGACCTTCACACTGGCAGCCCTGGTGCTCGCCTGTTACAGGCGGGAGTCTATTTATAATGTGCAGATCGGATTCTTACACCAGGTGCCGAGGTCTCACACCGGGAGCACGCACTGAATGTCGGGGTCTTACACCGGGAGTCGAGCGGCCCAACCAGCTGAGAAAACACGCAGAGGGGCGCTGGGGCACTGATTGTGAATTCACCTCCTACCCCTGGGGGGTAGACAGAGAGTGAGAGAGAGAGAGAGAGAGAGAGAGAGAGGGAGGGAGGAGGCAGAGAGAGAGAGGGAGGAGGCAGAGAGGGAGAGGGAGGAGGCAGAGAGGGAGAGGGAGGAGGCAGAGAGAGAGAGAGAGAGAGGAGGCAGAGAGAGAGAGAGGGAGGGAGGAGGCAGAGAGAGAGAGGAGGCAGAGAGAGAGAGAGGGAGGGAGGAGGCAGAGAGAGAGGAGGCAGAGAGAGAGAGAGAGAGAGAGGAGGCAGAGAGAGAGAGAGAGAGAGAGAGAGGAGGCAGAGAGAGAGAGAGAGAGAGGAGGCAGAGAGAGAGAGAAAGAGAGGAGGCAGAGAGAGAGAGAGAGAGAGGGAGAGGAGGCAGAGAGAGAGGAGGCAGAGAGAGAGAGGAGGCAGAGAGAGAGAGAGGCAGAGAGAGAGAGGCAGAGAGAGAGAGAGGCAGAGAGAGAGAGAGGCAGAGAGAGAGAGAGGCAGAGAGAGAGAGAGAGAGAGGCAGAGAGAGAGAGAGGAGGCAGAGAGAGAGAGAGGAGGCAGAGAGAGAGAGAGGAGGCAGAGAA